>NC_143476.1:38146989-38450020 GCF_987193195.1 Phasianus colchicus | reverse complement strand
CTTTGCACAAGCTATGAGGGTTTCTGCAGAGGCCTACCGAGAAACAGATGTTGGGAGATGGCACCACAGACACAAATCCCAAGAGCTAGTAATGCTTGCTGCCCTCGCACTCAATTCCCAGATCACCCCTGGATGGTCAGCACACCCTTGCCTGCACAGTGGTCATTTCTGAAATTCATACCTCTGCAACGCTCGGGTTCTCATCACTCATCCGAAATAGCAGAGGGAGCAAGCTGCAGCGCACGGTCTTATACAAGTCTCTCTTTTGACACCACGCCACAGCATTGATCACATCTTTGAAGAGGCAGATAGAATGCTCTCGAACTTCACTTGACACCTGAGGGAGGAGAACAGAAGCACCTCAGCAACACTCTCACTGCCCATGGTGAGCACAAGCCTAGGCATGGCTGATGTGAAGGGAGGAGCTTTGGAGTCACATACTGCACAAAAGCACAGTGTGGTTTTGCAAAGCAATGCAGCAGGTTTCCAGTAGAGGGTGCCTGTGCCTCAGAGTGCTCCCCCAGCCACCCCACCAGCTCAAAGCAGAGCTCCCTGGGCACCAGGACGAGGGGGACACAGGGCTGGCCCTTGGCAATGCCCCCGGGGCACACGCTGCCTGTTTGGTTTCCATCTCCCTGCTACAGGACTTGGGGAGAATGCGTGACACTGGTAGCAAAGGAAGCACTCAGCAGTCCCCAAGTCACCCTTGGCAGAAGATGCTTTGCACAGGAGCTAGGCTGGGCCCCAGCACAGGGGCCTCAAACCACTTCCAACAATCAAGCTGACAGGGAGAAGGCTGGCTGGGCTACAGACCCCGGCAGATATCCCACAAGGGTCCAGAGGAGCAAAGACAGAAGGCTGAGCATGCATGCGCAGAGCTCAGCCTCTCGCAGCTGACTTACATGATTGAAAAGAGGCAGGAGCTTCTCAGCCAGATTTACAGCAATGGGAGTGGCCTCACTCTTGCCCAGATGAGTCATCACATTTCTGAAGATAGTCAGCACCTTCAGAGCAATGGGCGTGTTGCCATACCGCAGGGTCTTCATGACGTCTGGCAGCACATCCCTTATTCTTCTTGCCTGTACAGAACACATAGTTTATTCTGAATCAAGAGGGCAATGGCCACCCTGGCCTGAGAGCTCTGATAACAGAGCACTGCACGCATGCCTTGCTTGCTGGCAGCTGCCACTGGAACGGAGGGCAGGAGAGCAAGGAATCCGTTTCCTCTGCTCAGCCACCCCCTTTTCCAACAGGCCCCCAGGTAACCCATCTGGAAAGCTCCTGGAAAGCTCCCCAGGCCCCACCACGGCCATCACCCCAACTCCTGAGTCTCAGGCAAGGCCAAGGCACAATGTTGCCCACCATCCAGCACCAGGCTGCCAACAGGAGGGCTTCATTTGACTAGGTCCTGCTCACCGTCTCAGGTCTCTCGGACAGCAGGACAAGGCCACTGAGCACCAGACAGAGAAGCGGCAGGCTTTCAATCTTGAGAAGCCCCTGGAGCAGCACTGGGTTACACAGCTTTTGCAGGTTCTCTTCAGTGGGATGCATGACCTGAAACAAAGCAGCAGTGAGAGCCAGGCAAAGGCAGCAGGACTCCCTGCACCCTGCAGCCCCTGGCTCCTCTGGCAACTCAGGGCAAGGCACTGGGGACGCACAGCTTGGTCTGGGGCAGCAGTGGTTTTGGAGGGCCCCACGGTCCCTCTTTGCCCCAGACACAGGATGGCTCTTGGGCCTTCTCCTCCTGCCCTCTGACCCCCTTCTTGCTCTCACACCTTTGAGGAGCGATTGACCAGCAGGAGCTGGCACAAAAATGGCACCAGACGTGGGTGGCCACGAGCTATTCCTCTCCCCAGCCCTGCAGCCTGCTTAGCCAGTGTGGAGGCCATGGCTTCATCTCTGCCACTGCCATAGCCCTGACTGCCTCTGCACAATCCCAGCACTCCAGTCTGGGGAGCAAGGCAGGGGCAGCGGGAAGTGGGCACAGAGAGCCCTGAAGGAGAGCACAGTGCCATGTCTGGTAACTCACAGTCAGGCAAAGTAGGCCCAACTCCGCTGTGGTGATGTTAAAGATCCCACACAGCTCTCTGTCCTGGAGAATGCTGCACAGTTCGTCCAGGATCCACTCTGAATTTTCTGGCAGGGTAAGTATTCTCTTCCAGATGTCCAGGGTAGCGCTGCAAAGATAGAGCAATGCTGTGTCAACAGGGCTGCCTCCACCACAGCATCATGGCTCAGGGAGGCCCAGCAGACCCCAGGCTGTGCTGCAGCCCTGGCCATGCCACCCTGCAAGCTTGGGGAGGCCTGGGGACCCGGCCTGGACAAGCAGGAGGGGCTGAGGTGGCCTTCCCCGAGGGGCAGGGCAGGAGCTTGATGGGGGCTCTGGGCTGCCATGGTCAGCGTTGGCTGCTGCAGCCCTGAGTGGTCCACCAGCACTGGAAAGCACAGTGGGATGGAGCGCCTGCTCCTCAGGGGTGTCCTGCAGCCCTCCTTGGCTCTGGCAGCAGGAGCGTCTCTGAGCCCTGCTCTTCTCGTGGAACAAACATGCGGGGCTGTCAAGGCTGGTACCTTTCACACTGGGGAAGGTCGATCAGTATGCTCCTCAGCACATCCCTGGGAAATTCGATGGTCAGCACATCTACCACTGAGAAGAAGGTCTGCTGATGGGATGCACTCTTCCTTCCCAGGTTTCTCTGGACAGACCTCAAAATCTCTGGCACCTGGTGGGAGGACAGAAGGAGAATGCTGCTGCTGCTGTACTGCAGCCATTTGCCATTCTGCTACTGTTATTAATGCCCATCCCATAGGTCTTTGCTGCCTTAAAATGTCCCAGAGCTGTGGAGGGCAGGGCAGGGCAGGGCAGGGCAAGGCAATCCAGCCTCAGAGTGCTCACATCCATCATCCAGGTGGCAGGGTCTCTCAGAACCACACCCAGAATAAAGTTGGCCCACTCCTTGTTTTCAACGCTGCACTCTCCAATGGTCTCAAGGGTCATGCGGACGATGTCTGTCCTCTGTGAAGGCTCTAGGAAGTTTGCAAATAGCTACAGCAAGAGGAAAGGAATGGGGAGATTTTGGTTAGATATTAGAAGGAAATTTTTCACTCATGATGTTGATACACTGGAACAGGTTTCCCAGAGAGGTTGTGGATGCACTATCCCTGCAGGCATTCAAGGCCAGGCTGGATGTGGCTCTGGGCAGCCTAGTCTAGTGGTCTAGTGGTTGGTGACCCTTCACATAGCAACGGGGGGCTGAAACTCTATGATCTTTGAGATCCTTGTCAACCCAGGCCATTCTGTGGTTCCACGATTCTATCAGGGAAGACATGTCAAACTGAGTGAGGGAACAGAATTTTGGAGAATATGCCTTATGAGGGGAGACTGAAGGAACTAGGGCAGTTCAGTCTGGGAAAAAAAGAGGCTGAAGGGAGGCCTTATTTTTCTCTTCCAGTATCTGAAAGGTGCTTACAGCAAGAGCAGGGTTGGTCTCACTGGTGACGGGTGACAGGACCAGGGGAAATGGCCTCAAGTTGTGCTAGCATAAGTTTAGGTTGGATATAAGAAAACCCTTATATCCAACTTACAGAAGGGGTTGTTAAGCACCAAGGGGAATAGGCTCCCCATGGAGGTGGTTGAGTCACCATCTTCGGATGTGTTTAAAAACAGTTTGGATGTGGTGCTAAGGGACATGATTTAGCAGAGGGATGTTTGTTAGGGTAGTAAAGTTAGGTCATGGTTGGACTTGGTGATCTTTAAAGTCTTTTCCAGAGTGATTCTGTGTTTCTAACACGGCATGAGGTGGGAGGACCAGAGGAAAAGGAAGGATGAAGACCCTTGCTTCAGGGTAAATGCATGCCGACATCTTGTCTCTCAGCTGTGCCCAAGCTTGTGTTACAGGTACTCCTGAGCCGTAGGCTGCTCTGGGATGCAGGGAAGGGGAGACAGCCTGGCTGGAAAGTTCCTGGCTCCTTACCTCCTGCCAGGAATTGCTGGTGATGAAACTGCTGAGCTTCCAGAGCCGTTCCATGGCCCTTGCCTGCACAGTTTTGTTCTGGGCACTGGCGAAGCGTGACAGCACCTGTGAGGAGAGAAGCTGCTGATGCCCACTCCAGCAGAAGCAGTATTGCTGAACTCCTGCCTGGAATCATAGCATCCATCCAGGCTTCCCATGGGCTGAAGCCAAGCCATTCCTGGGACTACTGCTGCTGAGGTCCCTTGCAGGCTTCTGCTACTGCCCATGTTGTTCCTATGCAGAGGGCGGTTACTCTATCAAAGAGGACTCTGGGGGCAGAGATGTGCAAGAGACAGACCTCCAAGATATTCCACAGCTCCTTACTGCTGGAGGTACGACTGTTGACCAGCAAGATCTGCAGCATGTTGTCCATAGCATGTATGGTCTGTAAGGAGAACAACAGATTGTGAAAGTCTTTCAGACGTCCCTGTCTGTCACCCCAAGGAAAGTGCTGTGAACCCCTCTGACTACACAGGAAGGACACCCACAGATGCACGCACAGCCTGGGAGAGAGAGGCCCCGTGGCCGTAAAGCTGCTGTGAGCAGACCGGGCTGTGAGCATTGGGTGTTGCCAGGCCCATGGCAAGAGTGAGAGGGAAGGGGGAGAAGTTGGGAGGTTCTGGGGGAGTAGAGCCAAGAGGCTGGCTGCAAGGTTCATTAGTAATCTCTGTATATGAATAATCCCAGAGGCGTGGGATCTCCAGTAGTTCACCGGGTACATACATGATTGTAGAGGTGAATGTCCAAGACCTCTTTCGGTGGAAGGTAGAAGATGGCTTTGAAGCACGCATTTAGAAGAGATCTTATTTCATCCTGCGCAATTGCCTTCACTCTGCTGCAAACAGAGAGACTGTGTGTTGGGAGCAGTGCCTGGATGCCGAGACAGGGGTGGAACAGGTCCTCCCCTGGGCAGGGCTTCCTGGGAGGAATGTGGAGCCCTGCTGGGAGGCACCTCCTCCACGGGGCTGGCCCTGGCCGGAGGACAGTCCTGACGCCTCCTGCTTTGGGGCAAAAGCCGAGATTGTGCAGGGAGCTTCAGGGCTTCCTCCAACGTCTGGGGAAGCGCAGGGCAGGGGAGAGCTGAGGGCCTCCCTGCCCACATGGGGGATGCCTCCTGGCTCGGGTCAGGGCTGCCAGGATCGTGCCCTGGGGATGTGGTGGCAAAACCAGGGGTGGGGCTGGTACCTCATGTCGGCAATCGCAACCATGGCTTGGTACCGCACCTCTGTGCACAGCTGATCCATTGGCTCATTCTCCAGCAGCTCCTGCAGAGGAGAAATGGGATAGGACCTCACGCTGGTCAACAGGGCCACAGGAGCCCCAGTGCCCCCCACCAAGCACCAGAACGCAGAGGCACCCTGCGTCCCACTGTTGAGATCTCAGTGATACCCACAGTCCCCCTGCCCGCCCCTGCCTCTCAGGGTGCCAGTCCCTGGGTGGACTTCTCCCCACCCACAACCCCCACTAATGTCTTTCACCTTTATTTCTTCTGCCAAGTTTTGTTTGCGGCAGAAAGTAGCGAAGCTCTTATAGAAATCTTTGTTATTGCTGCTTCTGCAAAGGGTGCACATGGTGCAGATGCTCTCCAGGAATGCGATCTTTAGCATCTCCTGGTGACGACAGAGAGACAAGGACGGAGTGTGAGCTGGGAGAGCTGTGTCCAGGAGGCCCAGAGCATTGCTGGGTTTGGAGCAGTGTGGGACACCTGGAGGGCAGCACTGTCCAGCCAGCATCCCTCCTGCAGCCAGAGGGACCATCAGGGGATGCAGGCACAGCCGAAAGTTTACCTTTTCTGTATTCTGGACGTAGCAGACTATAACATCCATGGCATCCTCCTCTTCAGGGAGAGACAGGCTTTCAGCATCTAACCAAGGAAGAGAGTGAGCAGTGCTGTAGAGGGGCAGAGGAAGGAGCTCTGCCCTCTCCAGCCCTGGGCCCGCTCCCCTGGCGCAGCCTGCCCGTGCCTGTCAGGACAAGGGGGCACTCATTGCCCCAGCCGTGCCCACCCCGCTGGGGACCCTCACTCACCACTATGGAATGACTGCACCTCAGTCCATTCGTAGGGCTCCGGTGGAGGTCTGCTCTCCTCAGGAGCTCCACTCTCGGCCCAGGCCACCCTGGGGCGGCTGGGGGGTCTCTCCTCCATCCCGTGGGATGAGGGCTGAGGGTGGGGAGGGGGCAGCCGTGGGACTGCCAAGGGTAGAGTGAAACGACGTGGGCTGCGCTCGGGGGCTCCTCGCCAGACCCGCACACTCCTGCCCTGTCGCCTCGCTGTCCTGCCGGACACTGCGGGGCCGCCGTGTCGGTGCCGGCTATGCCTGGGTGTCACAGGAACGGGTCACAAAGGGCCCCACTGTGACCCGCTGCCCCGCCCGGGTGGGGCTGGTTCCGGGCCCCCGGTTGCAATGGCGTAGACCAGACTCCCCAGGGGGAGGGGATGTGTGCGCCTGCTTATCGAGAAAGCTTTGGAAGTGGGCCTGAGAGCAGCTGGACTGCCCAGGCTTTCCTGTTTCTACTGAGGCCAGAGATGGCTGCAGCAGGACAGAGGAGGAAGACGAAGACTTGCTGTCTTCACTAAGCAGCTGTTCTGCTCACAGGCTTGTGAGCTCCAAGGCAGGAATGGGGGAGCTTGGGATGAGAGCGTTCACAAAGTGAGGTGGGATTGAACTGGGGAATGCACGTGGTAGACTTGTCTGTGCTCAGGCAACCGAGGCTTTGTTTGGTACATTTGCTTCAAGCTTTGTCTTCATGAGCTCATCAAGTGAGGCTGATGGTACAAAGCCCCAGAGCCCCTCGCTCAGTTTGCAGGCTGCCCCTCCATGGCTGCTGCTCACCTCTGTAGAGCCAATGGTGGCCTGAATGCGGGTAGTGGAAAGAGAGGTGTGTGGGGGAGGAGGATGGAGGCGGCGGCAACCTCCAAGGGTGACCGAGAAGGCAAGGTCCAGCCACAGCTTCTTGAGGGCCACTCAGAAATCCCACATCCTCCCGGGGATGAGGAGTGCTTACACGGAGTCTGTGGACGGAGGGCGGCAGAGAAGGAAGGGAGCAGGGAGACAGGGATAGAGAGAGGGTGGTAGGAAGGGTGGGGGTCGGGAAGGAAAGGAAGAAGGGAAAGCTTTGACCAAAATCTTTTTAGGAAAGCTTAGAACTGCACGTCGAACTATTTTAAACAGATGGCTATGCTGAATATTCAGAGAGTGATAAAGCAGTTTGAGTTGGAAGGGACCTTTGGAGGTCGGATAGCCCAACTCCCCTGCAGTGAACGGGGACATCTACGGGGACATCAAATTGTTCAGAGCTGGATCCAGCCTGGCCTTGAGAGTCTCCAAGAACAGGGCATCCACCGTTTGGGAACTTGCCAGGAACAAATGGGTGTGTAACTCACATCAAAGGAAAAAATCCCACTCATGCATGCATGCAGCAAATATTCCAGTAAGTTTGTCTTTAGTTCCAGGATCCATCTCTTTTACAGGATTAGTTCTACGATGTCATTGCACTTTCAGTTTTTATATTACCATTTCCGTGTAGTATGTCACCCACCATAATGCCTAGATAAGTTATTGCTTGTTTTAGTCAGCAGCCAAGAGTACTCACTGAAGCCAACAACAGAAAAAAAAAAAAAACAACCCAGCAACTTCCTAATAGCAAACAAGAAATGTCATTATGTTGAAAGTTGTATTCAGTGTTCAGTTGCATCAAGTGTTTGTACTAATAACATGAACCACAAATAAATTAATTTCAGAGAGAATCTGCTTCAAGGCTTGTTTTTCCCTACATCTTGTCCAAAATAGTACTCTTACAAATGTTCTTTAGTTTGCACATGACCTTTAACACCGCTGTGCTGGCCTCCCAGGATCAGGTTTTTTTAAAAAAACAGGTGCCTGAAGCTTGATTTTTACATCTGTGTCTATGCCGCTGGATTGATGGCTTGATTTTACAAAAGCCTGGAACATCAGGCAATTCCCACTGATTTCATCATGGAGTTGGATGGTGCAAATCAATACTGTCAGGTTCCCAAATACCTTGCTGAGTCGGGGCCCTAGTGGCTCTGGGAGTGTTTTATCATGGTGACCAATTATTTTCACTTGTGACTGCACAATATACGTGAGGTTTTGTTGCTATTGTACTGCGTGGTCTAATCTTGTGCTTTCAGTATGTTGTGGTTTTATGATTTTTGATACCAGTATTCCACATCATGACATCATGTAGTGCACCGGGAGTTAAGGAGTTAACGCTGCAGCTCTGTGAATAGTTCACAGTTCCAGGTATGCCTGTCTCAGTAGAATAATGTTGTACGTTAAACTTTATTTTTTTTTATAAACTTTGATCAAGGAACTGGAGCACCACCCCTACAAAGACAGGCTGAGGGAGCTGGGCTTGTTCAGCCTGGAGAAAGGAAGGCTGCGGGGTGACCTCATTGCAGCCTTTCAGTACCTAAAGGGAGCCTACAGAGGGGAGGGGAATCAACTCTTTGAAAGGGTTGGTCAGTGCAATGGTTTTAAGTTGAGAGAGGGAAGATTTAGGTTGGATGTCAGGGGGAAATTCTTTATAGAGGGAGTGCTGAGGTGCTGGAACAGGCTGCCCAGAGAGGTTGTGGATGCCCCGACCCTGGAGGTGTTGAAGGCCAGGTTGGATGGGACCCATGGCAGCCTGGTCTAGTATTAAATGTGGAGGTTGGTGGCCTTGCATGGGGCAGGGGGGATGGAAATTCATGATCCTTGAGGTCCCTTCCAATCCCGGCCATTCTGTGATTCTGTGATTGTGCTCCTCCTGAGGGTACTTGGCATGGAACAGGAACAAGGAACAGAAATCACTCTGGAACAGGTTCATGTCCTTAATGTTCCTAAAATGCAGTTTTCACTAACTTGTACGTAGCAAAATTCTAATTTCTCAACAACTGGAATGAGCTGTATATGAAGTGATGAATTATAAGTGAAACGGTAAGGACAATAAAAACAAATGCAGTCTTATAAATGTATTTCAGCCTTTGGAGTTAGCATTATTTGCTATTGTGAAAAACATTTACAATCACGGCAGTCAAAATTGTACCCTCAGAGCAAGATCACCAATGGCCGTACCTCTGCAAATGATTCCTCATTTTCTGTAGATCTCACCATACACTGCCTTTTTGGATTTTCAGTTCTATTGCCAGTTCAATACCTGCTCTCTGTTACTCAACTGCCAAGTGTTAGTGGAGAACTTAGTTAACTGTTGTCTGGTCAATCATTTATGCATCATAAATTGCACTATTCCGATTAAGCAAATGGAAATAATCACACACAGTTTTCCTGCTTTTCATGAAAAAATTCAGACAGAAATTTCCTGTTCCCAACGAGTTCTCCCGCGTTCTGTCACAAACAAATAGGCACAAATAAAAGACAGCTTTCTCCTTGCAGAATCTTCAAATATACAGACAAGCTTGAACAATATAATCTTCAGTGTCCCTCAAAATTAGAAGACCAGCTAATTAACCACAACATTTAAGTTTTTGATAGTAAAGATACAAGCAAATAGAAGTTTGATTCCATATCCCCATTCTTTACTGTGGATAGTTTTTTAGTATTTCCAAGCCTGAATAATTTTAATTGAATCTATTCTTGGGACCCAAATTAATAATAATAATTACAGCAAATCTAGGTATTTAATATTCATTTAGAAGGCAGAAAATCTTTGACGCGAAGAGATAGGATAAAATTGCTTTTCTCCTTCCGCTAGACATTAAGTAATGCCTTCCTTCTCTCTTGAAGTACAGAAACGGAGGAATATCAAGTCAAATGTGTCTTAGAACAAAATGAAACTGAAGAAACTTTCTTCCTTCATTTATGTCTATTTGCCATCGGTGGAGTTGCTTTCTCATACACACCCACAATTCGAGAGCTTCTGTCCTCACGTGAAATGTGTTTTGTTGTAGCCTACGTAAAAAGGAGAATGTATAGTTCTCTTCAGACTTAGTCTGTAGCAATTTTTCAGCCAAGAGGTTTCTTTTTTCTCTTCTGCTTCAGAGCTAGTGTGCACTGCTCTGGAGCCTTCAGTTCTCTGTGACGAAAGATTGAGGGAGCTGGGCTTGTTCTGTCTGGAGAAAAGAAGACTCCAGAGAGACCTCACTGTGGTCTTCCAATACGTGAGGGAAGCTTATAAATAGTAGGAAAATCAACTTCTTACATGATTTGATAGTGACGGGACAAGGGTGATTGTTTCAGACTATGAGAGGATAGATTTTCATCAAGCATTAGGAAGAAATTCTTTACTCAGAGAGTGGTGAGGCCCTGGCAAGAGCTGCCCGGAGAAGCCATGGACCCCCGATCCCTGGAGGTGTTGAAGGCCAGGCTGGATGGGGCACCGTGCAGTCTGATCTGGTGGGGGTCAGCCAGCCCGCAGTGGGAGTTCAGAGCTGGTTGGGCTTTAGGATCTCTCCCAGTCCAAGCCATTCTATGATTAAATGATTGCAGCAGACTCTGGAGTGGGGTGTGACAGGCTAGAACACTTCTTTTAAAATCTCTCAGGTATCTGGTTAATAATTCTTAATTGCACAAAATTAAATCAGTCAGTAGGTCAGGAAGGAATTTTAGGCTGCTGAGTGCTTTTGTTCCTTTCTCCTTTGTAGCATGATCTGCTCTTTCAGGTTGCATGCAGATACTACAAAATGATTTCTCTAATTCTGCAATCTAGTCTGCTGGTGAAGTAGCAGTACTCTCCACAGAGTTTTCGCTGGTATTTCAGCTGTAGCTGTACATTTTTTACAACACTTTTTGGGAGGCTGGGATATTATACTGGGAGGTGGCGGATTGGTTCATTGTGTGCCCACGTGACCGTGACTTCATCACGTGTATTTGCAGGAGCCCATAATTAATGACCTATCACACCTAAATCTAAGATCCTAAACCACTCAGGCAGAGGAAGTATAAAAATTGCTTACACTGGTCGAGAAAATTTGGGTAAAGTATATAGTGGACAAGGCTATAGCATGCCTAATAAATACCCTAGGGTTCCAATGTCTTCTTCTACATAAAATCATCTTTGTGACAAATATGTCTTAATATAGAATATTAAGTTGAAAATATGTGAATGAGAATTCAGTTTCTATGCAGACATGTGTTAATACTCTGACTATTGACATGCGATTTTGAAAATAAAGTTAGTTTTATGTTGAAAATGTTTTTAAAGTAGCAGCAAATGAATTTTATTTTCATGCTTAAGGCAGCCTCAAGGTACGCTCATATTTGCCACTGGGAACCCACAAATCTTACTGATGGACTGACTGATTCTTATTTGGTAGCTGCCATGACTACAAGGATCCCTTCTCAGCCCCCCGGGCATCTGGATGGCTTTCTGCTACACCATTTTCATCCTCTGGTTGTAAGTACTTCTCCTTACGCTTGAGCAGGAAAGCGAAGACTTGGTCTGTAGGACAGCTTGCAAGGCTTTCATTGAAAGAAGCTCGTAGTTCCTGGAGGCAAACGATCAGCACTCCCAGAGCTATCCGAGTTTTGCTGAGATTTCAGAATAATTATACACCATTACAGTGTTTTGGGAATTTCTGCAGGACCAGCTTGTGGCTTCAGGCACATCAGAAAAAGGCACGAGCAAAAGCTGAACGAGCCCACAAGTAACCCAGGGACACTTTAAGATAAGTTTCCTGAAGGTAACAATTCTCCTGCTGCAGTTTCTTTTTTCAGTGGTAGTGACACAACTCGCTTGTAGAAAGCACTGCGTGCCGCGGCCTCCGTCGCGCTTCGCCGCTCAGCCGTTAGCGCACAGCCCGCCCCCTGCCGCCAAGCCATCGTGGCGGCGGCTCCTGTCCGCTGAGCGGCGCGGGGCAGCCCGGCCTGGCCCCTCAGTACCGACCCGACGTCGGTCCGCTGTTAACGCAGTGTGGGCTGAAAGCAAGGCGTGCGGGTGCGGCGTAGGGCCAGCTCGATTTATGGCAAATCTGCTTATGGATCTGGAAAGGTCGGCTGAACACAGTCCTGCAAAGTGCAGAAAATACACAGCTGTGCTTTCTGTTTTGACAAAGGAATCTGAGAATAGGTTTCAGGATTGTGGAAAAAATCCCACATTTGGGTTTCTTTGTGCCTCCGTTTTCCTCCCAGTGCCAGAAGGAGGCCTACAGGAAAGCCGGGGAGGGACTGTTTAGAAGAGCAGGTAGTGATGGGATGAGGAAAAATGGCCTTAAAGTTAAAGAGAGGCGATTTAGAATAGATATTAGGAATCAATTCTTTACTGTGAGGGAGGTGAGACACCGGAACAGGTTGCCCAGCAATGCTGTGGATGCCCCCTCACTGGAAGCATTCAAGGCCGGGCTGGATGGGGCTGTGAGCAACCTGGTCTGGAGGGAGGTGTCCCTGCCTGTAGCAAAGGGTTGGAACTAAGTGATCTTAAAGGTTCCTTACCACGCAAACCATACTGCGACTGAGGATAACTTCCTGGTCCAGGCACTAGACACACCAACCTAAAGTGAAGCCTTACTGGACCTGGTGCTCACCAACGTAGAGGAGAGCATTAGAGAGGTTAAGATTGGAGGCAGCCAGGGCTGTAATGGTCGAGCCCTGGTGGAGTTTGTGATTTTGAAGAATGCAGGCAAAAAGTAGAGCCAGGACCCTGAACTTCAGGAGAGCAAAAGTCCAGCTCAAGGTCAAGGAATTGCTGGACTGGATCTCCTGGGTAACTGTCCATAAGGGCTTAGGGACAGAATAGAGCTGGCAGCTCTTTAAGGAGTGAACTGGGCTTGTTTAGCACTGGAGAGACTTCACTGTGGCCTTCCAATATTTGAAGGGTGTGCATAAACAGGAAGGGGAAGGACTGTTTACATGGGTGGATGGTGATAGGACAAAGAGGAGTGGTTTTAAACTGAGACTTTTTAAAGGGGAGATTTAGGCTAAATACTAGGAGGAAGCTTTTCACCCAGAGGGTGGTGCTGCACTGGAAGAGATTGCCCAGAGGAGCTTGGATGCCCCGGTCCTGGAGGCATTCAGGGCGGGATGTGGTTCTGGGCAGCCTGATCTGGTGGTTGGCGACCCTGCATATAGCAGCGGGGTTGAAACCAGATGATCATTGTGGTCCTTTTCAACCCAGATCATTCTATGATGTTGTGTTTCTGACATTCTGCAGTGCTATGATTCCACTGATGTAAATACATTACTTGCAAATTTGGAACTGGAATGTCTAGAGTTGTAATTAAAAGACTGACCGTGCTTCTTTACCAGACTCTTACAAGTCCTCTCTTACCAGAGAAACATCCCTCACTTCGCAGACACTCCTTGCTCGTGTCACCTCTTTTTGGCAGTACATTTGTGAACTACTGTTTTCAAGGGTGAAGCACCGGAAGAGAAAAATTCCATCACAAATCTGTGACAAACACCTTGAGAGCTCACTGAGAATGGCAACCACTGCCATCAGACCAGACTGATCTGCTAGTTTCCCAAAAACAAGGTCACGTATCCCACTGGTTTTGTGGTTTTGTTTCTCTCTTTTTTATATGTTTTAATACACCACATTAAAAATTGAAGTGAGATTTGTTACTTCAAATGCCTTATGGTATTGTGTATTTAATGAGGGCTGCTCTGAAAGTAATGCCTCCTATTTTATGCTGTTGGCCCACAACACCAGAGGCAGATGTTGGTGGTGTGGCAGTAGAGGTTGAACCTTGCCACCAATACCCCATTATGTTTTGTTGCTGTGTGACGCGTGGCAGCAGAGGGGCAATCGGACGGCACGGTATCTGACATGGAAGTGCGGATGAAGCAAAAGTATGGAACTGAACTCCTCCGTGCAGAAAAATGGCACCCACTGACGGTCATCGATGCTTGCGGAACGCTTATGGAGACCAGCCCATATGTGAGAGCACAGTGAGGTGGTGGGTGGTGCGTTTTAGCAGTGGCAAGAGAGACAGCGAGGCAACTCCACTGGTGAAGAGATTTACAGGAGCGGCATGCAGGCTCTTGTTCATCGCAGGCAAAAATACTGAGCTAATGGTGGTGGCTGTGTTGAAAAGTAGCATTTTGTAGAACAGTGTTACTGTGCTCCTGGTATTGGCTGTCGTTTCCATGGAAATACATAGGCAGCATCACTTTTGGAGCAGTGGAGTGTGATTACCTGGCACCTGTAAGACGTGGCAGTGAAACCAGCTGACCCATCAGCATGAACAGCGCAGCCTCAAGGTACGCTCATACTTGCTACCAGGAGCCAACAAATCCTCCTCTCACCTCGGTAGCTGCTTTCTGTGTGAAAGACGAGGACAGTTTGGGACTGCTGGGCAAATGAAATCCAAAGACTTCGCTGTGGGGAGGAAATTTTTTAAAATTTATTGATTGATTGATTCTTATTTGGTAGCTGCCATGATTACAAGGATCCCTTCTCAGCCCCCTGGCCATCTGGATTGCTTTCTGCTACACTCTCCTCTCTTCATCCTCTGGTTGTTAAGTACTTCTCCTTACGCTTGAGCAGGAAAGTGAAGACTTGGTCTGTAGGACAGCTTGCAAGCCTCCAAGTTTTGCAAGGATCCAAGTTTTAATGCGAGTCATCTTGCTGACGATGGATGGCTTTGCAGGGGCAGAGAGAAAAGGCTGCAAGCTAGTCCAATGGTGATGTTGACTGCTGCCTTTGAATTCTCGGCACCAGAACTGTCCCAGCTGCCAGAGAGTGGACTGCCAGGTGGGCATCATCTTCCAAAGGCTAGAGGGTTGCGGCAGAAGGAAACAGAGCTGAGATGGAATCGACCGACCTGCAGAGACCCGCCAGCATCCCCTCCAGACCATGCCAGCCCTACCTGTTGCTCTTCCATGTCTGCCATGAAGTATAGTCTTGTTTTGCACACAGATGGGGTAGTGGCCTGGAAAGACCTTGAAGAAAAGCCATGGTCCTTAGGAGCGATGCTTAAAGATCCGGTATGGCCTTCAGTGGAACTGCATGCTGTTGCTGACTGTCCAGTCAACCAATGGATCTGTATCCCCATGCAAGGGAATGGCTCTGTAATCCAAATCTTAATCAGTCAGGTTGACAAGGACAGCTTACACAGCAGGGCCAGCAGCACAGTGCTGCAAGCCAGCTCCGTCGTGGTTTTGCCTGCCGCCTTTGACATCTGTGGATTGTTCCAGTTGCCACAGAATGGACTGCTGGGTGGGAGTCATATCTCAAAGGCTGGAGGGCTGCAAAAGAAGGAAAGAAGCAGATATGAAACCTCCCAAGCTGCATAGAGCCACCAGCATCCCCTCTGGACCATGCCAGCCCCACCCATGGCTTTTCCTGGCCAGAAGGAACACGTGAGACTGAGGGATCAGCTGGAAGCCACTGCTCAGGAGTGCCCCATCTGCCCCAGGAATGTTCTTCTGCCCCTGCAGCATTTCTTTACGGGAGGCCAAGGCACAGCTGCACGCTGCCCAGGCTCTGCCCCTGCACCCAGCCCCAGCACACGCAGCATTTGCCCTCACTCACCTCTGCAGATTACATTCAGCTTTTCCAGACTTTGTTCCCTGGAGTGTTGCATAGCCAGCCCTAGGGAAAGAGCTCTCATCAGACCCCCACTTCCAAACACGCTGCCAGGAGCACAGACTGCAGCTCCGCCAGCCCTGCTTCTTCCCCTCCCTTCCCGCAGGCAGGGACAATGCCCAAGAGCGGACCTGAGCAAGGCCCCCATCGGGGCTACTAGCATGGGCAAGGTGTATCTGGGGGCTGCAGGGCTGCACCTGGCTGTCAGGGCAGGGCCCAAAGAGGGACCCAGGGTTGGGCTCACCAATGAATTCCACAGCCTCATATCGCAAAGAGGCCTGAGAATTTTCCAGGTATGGCAGATTCTGCCAAAGGTATTCATCCACTGTCTGCCTGTTCTGCTGCAGCTGGAGAAGAACACAAACAAACATAGGGCTTGCAGACTCTCTGCAGCTGCTGGTGCAGTTCCTTCTGCCAGCATCCCCTTTACCAGCAAAGGGGTGGGGGCTGTGTGGTTGTCCTTACCAAACACTCCTTGATCTCCATTTTTTTCTTCCTCTTTGCCAGGTGCTTGAGCTCCTTCCACTTCAGGAACTTTGCACAAGCTATGAGGGTTTCTGCAGAGGCCTACCGAGAAACAGATGTTGGGAGATGGCACCACAGACACAAATCCCAAGAGCTAGTAATGCTTGCTGCCCTCGCACTCAATTCCCAGATCACCCCTGGATGGTCAGCACACCCTTGCCTGCACAGTGGTCATTTCTGAAATTCATACCTCTGCAACGCTCGGGGTCTCATCACTCATCCGAAATAGCAGAGGGAGCAAGCTGCAGCGCACGGTCTTATACAAGTCTCTCTTTTGACACCACGCCACAGCATTGATCACATCTTTGAAGAGGCAGATAGAATGCTCTCGAACTTCACTTGACACCTGAGGGAGGAGAACAGAAGCACCTCAGCAACACTCTCACTGCCCATGGTGAGCACAAGCCTAGGCATGGCTGATGTGAAGGGAGGAGCTTTGGAGTCACATACTGCACAAAAGCACAGTGTGGTTTTGCAAAGCAATGCAGCAGGTTTCCAGTAGAGGGTGCCTGTGCCTCAGAGTGCTCCCCCAGCCACCCCACCAGCTCAAAGCAGAGCTCCCTGGGCACCAGGACGAGGGGGACACAGGGCTGGCCCTTGGCAATGCCCCCGGGGCACACGCTGCCTGTTTGGTTTCCATCTCCCTGCTACAGGACTTGGGGAGAATGCGTGACACTGGTAGCAAAGGAAGCACTCAGCAGTCCCCAAGTCACCCTTGGCAGAAGATGCTTTGCACAGGAGCTAGGCTGGGCCCCAGCACAGGGGCCTCAAACCACTTCCAACAATCAAGCTGACAGGGAGAAGGCTGGCTGGGCTACAGACCCCGGCAGATATCCCACAAGGGTCCAGAGGAGCAAAGACAGAAGGCTGAGCATGCATGCGCAGAGCTCAGCCTCTCGCAGCTGACTTACATGATTGAAAAGAGGCAGGAGCTTCTCAGCCAGATTTACAGCAATGGGAGTGGCCTCACTCTTGCCCAGATGAGTCATCACATTTCTGAAGATAGTCAGCACCTTCAGAGCAATGGGCGTGTTGCCATACCGCAGGGTCTTCATGACGTCTGGCAGCACATCCCTTATTCTTCTTGCCTGTACAGAACACATAGTTTATTCTGAATCAAGAGGGCAATGGCCACCCTGGCCTGAGAGCTCTGATAACAGAGCACTGCACGCATGCCTTGCTTGCTGGCAGCTGCCACTGGAACGGAGGGCAGGAGAGCAAGGAATCCGTTTCCTCTGCTCAGCCACCCCCTTTTCCAACAGGCCCCCAGGTAACCCATCTGGAAAGCTCCTGGAAAGCTCCCCAGGCCCCACCACGGCCATCACCCCAACTCCTGAGTCTCAGGCAAGGCCAAGGCACAATGTTGCCCACCATCCAGCACCAGGCTGCCAACAGGAGGGCTTCATTTGACTAGGTCCTGCTCACCGTCTCAGGTCTCTCGGACAGCAGGACAAGGCCACTGAGCACCAGACAGAGAAGCGGCAGGCTTTCAATCTTGAGAAGCCCCTGGAGCAGCACTGGGTTACACAGCTTTTGCAGGTTCTCTTCAGTGGGATGCATGACCTGAAACAAAGCAGCAGTGAGAGCCAGGCAAAGGCAGCAGGACTCCCTGCACCCTGCAGCCCCTGGCTCCTCTGGCAACTCAGGGCAAGGCACTGGGGACGCACAGCTTGGTCTGGGGCAGCAGTGGTTTTGGAGGGCCCCACGGTCCCTCTTTGCCCCAGACACAGGATGGCTCTTGGGCCTTCTCCTCCTGCCCTCTGACCCCCTTCTTGCTCTCACACCTTTGAGGAGCGATTGACCAGCAGGAGCTGGCACAAAAATGGCACCAGACGTGGGTGGCCACGAGCTATTCCTCTCCCCAGCCCTGCAGCCTGCTTAGCCAGTGTGGAGGCCATGGCTTCATCTCTGCCACTGCCATAGCCCTGACTGCCTCTGCACAATCCCAGCACTCCAGTCTGGGGAGCAAGGCAGGGGCAGCGGGAAGTGGGCACAGAGAGCCCTGAAGGAGAGCACAGTGCCATGTCTGGTAACTCACAGTCAGGCAAAGTAGGCCCAACTCCGCTGTGGTGATGTTAAAGATCCCACACAGCTCTCTGTCCTGGAGAATGCTGCACAGTTCGTCCAGGATCCACTCTGAATTTTCTGGCAGGGTAAGTATTCTCTTCCAGATGTCCAGGGTAGCGCTGCAAAGATAGAGCAATGCTGTGTCAACAGGGCTGCCTCCACCACAGCATCATGGCTCAGGGAGGCCCAGCAGACCCCAGGCTGTGCTGCAGCCCTGGCCATGCCACCCTGCAAGCTTGGGGAGGCCTGGGGACCCGGCCTGGACAAGCAGGAGGGGCTGAGGTGGCCTTCCCCGAGGGGCAGGGCAGGAGCTTGATGGGGGCTCTGGGCTGCCATGGTCAGCGTTGGCTGCTGCAGCCCTGAGTGGTCCACCAGCACTGGAAAGCACAGTGGGATGGAGCGCCTCCTCCTCAGGGGTGTCCTGCAGCCCTCCTTGGCTCTGGCAGCAGGAGCGTCTCTGAGCCCTGCTCTTCTCGTGGAACAAACATGCGGGGCTGTCAAGGCTGGTACCTTTCACACTGGGGAAGGTCGATCAGTATGCTCCTCAGCACATCCCTGGGAAATTCGATGGTCAGCACATCTACCACTGAGAAGAAGGTCTGCTGATGGGATGCACTCTTCCTTCCCAGGTTTCTCTGGACAGACCTCAAAATCTCTGGCACCTGGTGGGAGGACAGAAGGAGAATGCTGCTGCTGCTGTACTGCAGCCATTTGCCATTCTGCTACTGTTATTAATGCCCATCCCATAGGTCTTTGCTGCCTTAAAATGTCCCAGAGCTGTGGAGGGCAGGGCAGGGCAGGGCAGGGCAAGGCAATCCAGCCTCAGAGTGCTCACATCCATCATCCAGGTGGCAGGGTCTCTCAGAACCACACCCAGAATAAAGTTGGCCCACTCCTTGTTTTCAACGCTGCACTCTCCAATGGTCTCAAGGGTCATGCGGACGATGTCTGTCCTCTGTGAAGGCTCTAGGAAGTTTGCAAATAGCTACAGCAAGAGGAAAGGAATGGGGAGATTTTGGTTAGATATTAGAAGGAAATTTTTCACTCATGATGTTGATACACTGGAACAGGTTTCCCAGAGAGGTTGTGGATGCACTATCCCTGCAGGCATTCAAGGCCAGGCTGGATGTGGCTCTGGGCAGCCTAGTCTAGTGGTCTAGTGGTTGGTGACCTTTCACATAGCAACGGGGGGCTGAAACTCTATGATCTTTGAGATCCTTGTCAACCCAGGCCATTCTGTGGTTCCACGATTCTATCAGGGAAGACATGTCAAACTGAGTGAGGGAACAGAATTTTGGAGAATATGCCTTATGAGGGGAGACTGAAGGAACTAGGGCAGTTCAGTCTGGGAAAAAAAGAGGCTGAAGGGAGGCCTTATTTTTCTCTTCCAGTATCTGAAAGGTGCTTACAGCAAGAGCAGGGTTGGTCTCACTGGTGACGGGTGACAGGACCAGGGGAAATGGCCTCAAGTTGTGCTAGCATAAGTTTAGGTTGGATATAAGAAAACCCTTATATCCAACTTACAGAAGGGGTTGTTAAGCACCAAGGGGAATAGGCTCCCCATGGAGGTGGTTGAGTCACCATCTTCGGATGTGTTTAAAAACAGTTTGGATGTGGTGCTAAGGGACATGATTTAGCAGAGGGATGTTTGTTAGGGTAGTAAAGTTAGGTCATGGTTGGACTTGGTGATCTTTAAAGTCTTTTCCAGAGTGATTCTGTGTTTCTAACACGGCATGAGGTGGGAGGACCAGAGGAAAAGGAAGGATGAAGACCCTTGCTTCAGGGTAAATGCATGCCGACATCTTGTCTCTCAGCTGTGCCCAAGCTTGTGTTACAGGTACTCCTGAGCCGTAGGCTGCTCTGGGATGCAGGGAAGGGGAGACAGCCTGGCTGGAAAGTTCCTGGCTCCTTACCTCCTGCCAGGAATTGCTGGTGATGAAACTGCTGAGCTTCCAGAGCCGTTCCATGGCCCTTGCCTGCACAGTTTTGTTCTGGGCACTGGCGAAGCGTGACAGCACCTGTGAGGAGAGAAGCTGCTGATGCCCACTCCAGCAGAAGCAGTATTGCTGAACTCCTGCCTGGAATCATAGCATCCATCCAGGCTTCCCATGGGCTGAAGCCAAGCCATTCCTGGGACTACTGCTGCTGAGGTCCCTTGCAGGCTTCTGCTACTGCCCATGTTGTTCCTATGCAGAGGGCGGTTACTCTATCAAAGAGGACTCTGGGGGCAGAGATGTGCAAGAGACAGACCTCCAAGATATTCCACAGCTCCTTACTGCTGGAGGTACGACTGTTGACCAGCAAGATCTGCAGCATGTTGTCCATAGCATGTATGGTCTGTAAGGAGAACAACAGATTGTGAAAGTCTTTCAGACGTCCCTGTCTGTCACCCCAAGGAAAGTGCTGTGAACCCCTCTGACTACACAGGAAGGACACCCACAGATGCACGCACAGCCTGGGAGAGAGAGGCCCCGTGGCCGTAAAGCTGCTGTGAGCAGACCGGGCTGTGAGCATTGGGTGTTGCCAGGCCCATGGCAAGAGTGAGAGGGAAGGGGGAGAAGTTGGGAGGTTCTGGGGGAGTAGAGCCAAGAGGCTGGCTGCAAGGTTCATTAGTAATCTCTGTATATGAATAATCCCAGAGGCGTGGGATCTCCAGTAGTTCACCGGGTACATACATGATTGTAGAGGTGAATGTCCAAGACCTCTTTCGGTGGAAGGTAGAAGATGGCTTTGAAGCACGCATTTAGAAGAGATCTTATTTCATCCTGCGCAATTGCCTTCACTCTGCTGCAAACAGAGAGACTGTGTGTTGGGAGCAGTGCCTGGATGCCGAGACAGGGGTGGAACAGGTCCTCCCCTGGGCAGGGCTTCCTGGGAGGAATGTGGAGCCCTGCTGGGAGGCACCTCCTCCACGGGGCTGGCCCTGGCCGGAGGACAGTCCTGACGCCTCCTGCTTTGGGGCAAAAGCCGAGATTGTGCAGGGAGCTTCAGGGCTTCCTCCAACGTCTGGGGAAGCGCAGGGCAGGGGAGAGCTGAGGGCCTCCCTGCCCACATGGGGGATGCCTCCTGGCTCGGGTCAGGGCTGCCAGGATCGTGCCCTGGGGATGTGGTGGCAAAACCAGGGGTGGGGCTGGTACCTCATGTCGGCAATCGCAACCATGGCTTGGTACCGCACCTCTGTGCACAGCTGATCCATTGGCTCATTCTCCAGCAGCTCCTGCAGAGGAGAAATGGGATAGGACCTCACGCTGGTCAACAGGGCCACAGGAGCCCCAGTGCCCCCCACCAAGCACCAGAACGCAGAGGCACCCTGCGTCCCACTGTTGAGATCTCAGTGATACCCACAGTCCCCCTGCCCGCCCCTGCCTCTCAGGGTGCCAGTCCCTGGGTGGACTTCTCCCCACCCACAACCCCCACTAATGTCTTTCACCTTTATTTCTTCTGCCAAGTTTTGTTTGCGGCAGAAAGTAGCGAAGCTCTTATAGAAATCTTTGTTATTGCTGCTTCTGCAAAGGGTGCACATGGTGCAGATGCTCTCCAGGAATGCGATCTTTAGCATCTCCTGGTGACGACAGAGAGACAAGGACGGAGTGTGAGCTGGGAGAGCTGTGTCCAGGAGGCCCAGAGCATTGCTGGGTTTGGAGCAGTGTGGGACACCTGGAGGGCAGCACTGTCCAGCCAGCATCCCTCCTGCAGCCAGAGGGACCATCAGGGGATGCAGGCACAGCCGAAAGTTTACCTTTTCTGTATTCTGGACGTAGCAGACTATAACATCCATGGCATCCTCCTCTTCAGGGAGAGACAGGCTTTCAGCATCTAACCAAGGAAGAGAGTGAGCAGTGCTGTAGAGGGGCAGAGGAAGGAGCTCTGCCCTCTCCAGCCCTGGGCCCGCTCCCCTGGCGCAGCCTGCCCGTGCCTGTCAGGACAAGGGGGCACTCATTGCCCCAGCCGTGCCCACCCCGCTGGGGACCCTCACTCACCACTATGGAATGACTGCACCTCAGTCCATTCGTAGGGCTCCGGTGGAGGTCTGCTCTCCTCAGGAGCTCCACTCTCGGCCCAGGCCACCCTGGGGCGGCTGGGGGGTCTCTCCTCCATCCCGTGGGATGAGGGCTGAGGGTGGGGAGGGGGCAGCCGTGGGACTGCCAAGGGTAGAGTGAAACGACGTGGGCTGCGCTCGGGGGCTCCTCGCCAGACCCGCACACTCCTGCCCTGTCGCCTCGCTGTCCTGCCGGACACTGCGGGGCCGCCGTGTCGGTGCCGGCTATGCCTGGGTGTCACAGGAACGGGTCACAAAGGGCCCCACTGTGACCCGCTGCCCCGCCCGGGTGGGGCTGGTTCCGGGCCCCCGGTTGCAATGGCGTAGACCAGACTCCCCAGGGGGAGGGGATGTGTGCGCCTGCTTATCGAGAAAGCTTTGGAAGTGGGCCTGAGAGCAGCTGGACTGCCCAGGCTTTCCTGTTTCTACTGAGGCCAGAGATGGCTGCAGCAGGACAGAGGAGGAAGACGAAGACTTGCTGTCTTCACTAAGCAGCTGTTCTGCTCACAGGCTTGTGAGCTCCAAGGCAGGAATGGGGGAGCTTGGGATGAGAGCGTTCACAAAGTGAGGTGGGATTGAACTGGGGAATGCACGTGGTAGACTTGTCTGTGCTCAGGCAACCGAGGCTTTGTTTGGTACATTTGCTTCAAGCTTTGTCTTCATGAGCTCATCAAGTGAGGCTGATGGTACAAAGCCCCAGAGCCCCTCGCTCAGTTTGCAGGCTGCCCCTCCATGGCTGCTGCTCACCTCTGTAGAGCCAATGGTGGCCTGAATGCGGGTAGTGGAAAGAGAGGTGTGTGGGGGAGGAGGATGGAGGCGGCGGCAACCTCCAAGGGTGACCGAGAAGGCAAGGTCCAGCCACAGCTTCTTGAGGGCCACTCAGAAATCCCACATCCTCCCGGGGATGAGGAGTGCTTACACGGAGTCTGTGGACGGAGGGCGGCAGAGAAGGAAGGGAGCAGGGAGACAGGGATAGAGAGAGGGTGGTAGGAAGGGTGGGGGTCGGGAAGGAAAGGAAGAAGGGAAAGCTTTGACCAAAATCTTTTTAGGAAAGCTTAGAACTGCACGTCGAACTATTTTAAACAGATGGCTATGCTGAATATTCAGAGAGTGATAAAGCAGTTTGAGTTGGAAGGGACCTTTGGAGGTCGGATAGCCCAACTCCCCTGCAGTGAACGGGGACATCTACGGGGACATCAAATTGTTCAGAGCTGGATCCAGCCTGGCCTTGAGAGTCTCCAAGAACAGGGCATCCACCGTTTGGGAACTTGCCAGGAACAAATGGGTGTGTAACTCACATCAAAGGAAAAAATCCCACTCATGCATGCATGCAGCAAATATTCCAGTAAGTTTGTCTTTAGTTCCAGGATCCATCTCTTTTACAGGATTAGTTCTACGATGTCATTGCACTTTCAGTTTTTATATTACCATTTCCGTGTAGTATGTCACCCACCATAATGCCTAGATAAGTTATTGCTTGTTTTAGTCAGCAGCCAAGAGTACTCACTGAAGCCAACAACAGAAAAAAAAAAAAAACAACCCAGCAACTTCCTAATAGCAAACAAGAAATGTCATTATGTTGAAAGTTGTATTCAGTGTTCAGTTGCATCAAGTGTTTGTACTAATAACATGAACCACAAATAAATTAATTTCAGAGAGAATCTGCTTCAAGGCTTGTTTTTCCCTACATCTTGTCCAAAATAGTACTCTTACAAATGTTCTTTAGTTTGCACATGACCTTTAACACCGCTGTGCTGGCCTCCCAGGATCAGGTTTTTTTAAAAAAACAGGTGCCTGAAGCTTGATTTTTACATCTGTGTCTATGCCGCTGGATTGATGGCTTGATTTTACAAAAGCCTGGAACATCAGGCAATTCCCACTGATTTCATCATGGAGTTGGATGGTGCAAATCAATACTGTCAGGTTCCCAAATACCTTGCTGAGTCGGGGCCCTAGTGGCTCTGGGAGTGTTTTATCATGGTGACCAATTATTTTCACTTGTGACTGCACAATATACGTGAGGTTTTGTTGCTATTGTACTGCGTGGTCTAATCTTGTGCTTTCAGTATGTTGTGGTTTTATGATTTTTGATACCAGTATTCCACATCATGACATCATGTAGTGCACCGGGAGTTAAGGAGTTAACGCTGCAGCTCTGTGAATAGTTCACAGTTCCAGGTATGCCTGTCTCAGTAGAATAATGTTGTACGTTAAACTTTATTTTTTTTTATAAACTTTGATCAAGGAACTGGAGCACCACCCCTACAAAGACAGGCTGAGGGAGCTGGGCTTGTTCAGCCTGGAGAAAGGAAGGCTGCGGGGTGACCTCATTGCAGCCTTTCAGTACCTAAAGGGAGCCTACAGAGGGGAGGGGAATCAACTCTTTGAAAGGGTTGGTCAGTGCAATGGTTTTAAGTTGAGAGAGGGAAGATTTAGGTTGGATGTCAGGGGGAAATTCTTTATAGAGGGAGTGCTGAGGTGCTGGAACAGGCTGCCCAGAGAGGTTGTGGATGCCCCGACCCTGGAGGTGTTGAAGGCCAGGTTGGATGGGACCCATGGCAGCCTGGTCTAGTATTAAATGTGGAGGTTGGTGGCCTTGCATGGGGCAGGGGGGATGGAAATTCATGATCCTTGAGGTCCCTTCCAATCCCGGCCATTCTGTGATTCTGTGATTGTGCTCCTCCTGAGGGTACTTGGCATGGAACAGGAACAAGGAACAGAAATCACTCTGGAACAGGTTCATGTCCTTAATGTTCCTAAAATGCAGTTTTCACTAACTTGTACGTAGCAAAATTCTAATTTCTCAACAACTGGAATGAGCTGTATATGAAGTGATGAATTATAAGTGAAACGGTAAGGACAATAAAAACAAATGCAGTCTTATAAATGTATTTCAGCCTTTGGAGTTAGCATTATTTGCTATTGTGAAAAACATTTACAATCACGGCAGTCAAAATTGTACCCTCAGAGCAAGATCACCAATGGCCGTACCTCTGCAAATGATTCCTCATTTTCTGTAGATCTCACCATACACTGCCTTTTTGGATTTTCAGTTCTATTGCCAGTTCAATACCTGCTCTCTGTTACTCAACTGCCAAGTGTTAGTGGAGAACTTAGTTAACTGTTGTCTGGTCAATCATTTATGCATCATAAATTGCACTATTCCGATTAAGCAAATGGAAATAATCACACACAGTTTTCCTGCTTTTCATGAAAAAATTCAGACAGAAATTTCCTGTTCCCAACGAGTTCTCCCGCGTTCTGTCACAAACAAATAGGCACAAATAAAAGACAGCTTTCTCCTTGCAGAATCTTCAAATATACAGACAAGCTTGAACAATATAATCTTCAGTGTCCCTCAAAATTAGAAGACCAGCTAATTAACCACAACATTTAAGTTTTTGATAGTAAAGATACAAGCAAATAGAAGTTTGATTCCATATCCCCATTCTTTACTGTGGATAGTTTTTTAGTATTTCCAAGCCTGAATAATTTTAATTGAATCTATTCTTGGGACCCAAATTAATAATAATAATTACAGCAAATCAAGGTATTTAATATTCATTTAGAAGGCAGAAAATCTTTGACGCGAAGAGATAGGATAAAATTGCTTTTCTCCTTCCGCTAGACATTAAGTAATGCCTTCCTTCTCTCTTGAAGTACAGAAACGGAGGAATATCAAGTCAAATGTGTCTTAGAACAAAATGAAACTGAAGAAACTTTCTTCCTTCATTTATGTCTATTTGCCATCGGTGGAGTTGCTTTCTCATACACACCCACAATTCGAGAGCTTCTGTCCTCACGTGAAATGTGTTTTGTTGTAGCCTACGTAAAAAGGAGAATGTATAGTTCTCTTCAGACTTAGTCTGTAGCAATTTTTCAGCCAAGAGGTTTCTTTTTTCTCTTCTGCTTCAGAGCTAGTGTGCACTGCTCTGGAGCCTTCAGTTCTCTGTGACGAAAGATTGAGGGAGCTGGGCTTGTTCTGTCTGGAGAAAAGAAGACTCCAGAGAGACCTCACTGTGGTCTTCCAATACGTGAGGGAAGCTTATAAATAGTAGGAAAATCAACTTCTTACATGATTTGATAGTGACGGGACAAGGGTGATTGTTTCAGACTATGAGAGGATAGATTTTCATCAAGCATTAGGAAGAAATTCTTTACTCAGAGAGTGGTGAGGCCCTGGCAAGAGCTGCCCGGAGAAGCCATGGACCCCCGATCCCTGGAGGTGTTGAAGGCCAGGCTGGATGGGGCACCGTGCAGTCTGATCTGGTGGGGGTCAGCCAGCCCGCAGTGGGAGTTCAGAGCTGGTTGGGCTTTAGGATCTCTCCCAGTCCAAGCCATTCTATGATTAAATGATTGCAGCAGACTCTGGAGTGGGGTGTGACAGGCTAGAACACTTCTTTTAAAATCTCTCAGGTATCTGGTTAATAATTCTTAATTGCACAAAATTAAATCAGTCAGTAGGTCTGGAAGGAATTTTAGGCTGCTGAGTGCTTTTGTTCCTTTCTCCTTTGTAGCATGATCTGCTCTTTCAGGTTGCATGCAGATACTACAAAATGATTTCTCTAATTCTGCAATCTAGTCTGCTGGTGAAGTAGCAGTACTCTCCACAGAGTTTTCGCTGGTATTTCAGCTGTAGCTGTACATTTTTTACAACACTTTTTGGGAGGCTGGGATATTATACTGGGAGGTGGCGGATTGGTTCATTGTGTGCCCACGTGACCGTGACTTCATCACGTGTATTTGCAGGAGCCCATAATTAATGACCTATCACACCTAAATCTAAGATCCTAAACCACTCAGGCAGAGGAAGTATAAAAATTGCTTACACTGGTCGAGAAAATTTGGGTAAAGTATATAGTGGACAAGGCTATAGCATGCCTAATAAATACCCTAGGGTTCCAATGTCTTCTTCTACATAAAATCATCTTTGTGACAAATATGTCTTAATATAGAATATTAAGTTGAAAATATGTGAATGAGAATTCAGTTTCTATGCAGACATGTGTTAATACTCTGACTATTGACATGCGATTTTGAAAATAAAGTTAGTTTTATGTTGAAAATGTTTTTAAAGTAGCAGCAAATGAATTTTATTTTCATGCTTAAGGCAGCCTCAAGGTACGCTCATATTTGCCACTGGGAACCCACAAATCTTACTGATGGACTGACTGATTCTTATTTGGTAGCTGCCATGACTACAAGGATCCCTTCTCAGCCCCCCGGGCATCTGGATGGCTTTCTGCTACACCATTTTCATCCTCTGGTTGTAAGTACTTCTCCTTACGCTTGAGCAGGAAAGCGAAGACTTGGTCTGTAGGACAGCTTGCAAGGCTTTCATTGAAAGAAGCTCGTAGTTCCTGGAGGCAAACGATCAGCACTCCCAGAGCTATCCGAGTTTTGCTGAGATTTCAGAATAATTATACACCATTACAGTGTTTTGGGAATTTCTGCAGGACCAGCTTGTGGCTTCAGGCACATCAGAAAAAGGCACGAGCAAAAGCTGAACGAGCCCACAAGTAACCCAGGGACACTTTAAGATAAGTTTCCTGAAGGTAACAATTCTCCTGCTGCAGTTTCTTTTTTCAGTGGTAGTGACACAACTCGCTTGTAGAAAGCACTGCGTGCCGCGGCCTCCGTCGCGCTTCGCCGCTCAGCCGTTAGCGCACAGCCCGCCCCCTGCCGCCAAGCCATCGTGGCGGCGGCTCCTGTCCGCTGAGCGGCGCGGGGCAGCCCGGCCTGGCCCCTCAGTACCGACCCGACGTCGGTCCGCTGTTAACGCAGTGTGGGCTGAAAGCAAGGCGTGCGGGTGCGGCGTAGGGCCAGCTCGATTTATGGCAAATCTGCTTATGGATCTGGAAAGGTCGGCTGAACACAGTCCTGCAAAGTGCAGAAAATACACAGCTGTGCTTTCTGTTTTGACAAAGGAATCTGAGAATAGGTTTCAGGATTGTGGAAAAAATCCCACATTTGGGTTTCTTTGTGCCTCCGTTTTCCTCCCAGTGCCAGAAGGAGGCCTACAGGAAAGCCGGGGAGGGACTGTTTAGAAGAGCAGGTAGTGATGGGATGAGGAAAAATGGCCTTAAAGTTAAAGAGAGGCGATTTAGAATAGATATTAGGAATCAATTCTTTACTGTGAGGGAGGTGAGACACCGGAACAGGTTGCCCAGCAATGCTGTGGATGCCCCCTCACTGGAAGCATTCAAGGCCGGGCTGGATGGGGCTGTGAGCAACCTGGTCTGGAGGGAGGTGTCACATGGAGCAGAAGGAACTTAGTTTTTTAAGATCTGTGCTGAAAACCTCCTCTCTGAGTGTTAGATTGCATGGAATTCACCTTGGTGCAGAAGGCTGAAAGACCAAAACCACCGTGCCAGGAGTTTCATTTATACTGTGGTGTTCTGCTGTACCTGCAGTGCAATTGAATTTATGGAAATCTGATGTCCTTATAAACGGAAGCATGACACCTCACTTGCATCACCTTCAATCTGGAAATATCATGCTTTGGATCCTAAAATTTTAATGAAATATTTGATTAATAATAAATAAGAGGCAAAATAAATCTTTCTTTATCCTACAGAATGGTATGTATCCTAAAATTTCACTCTGAAGAATTTATTCTGACTGCTGAGTTGACTTAATGAGAGAAATCATGTTGATCCATGCCAAAGGTTCTGCTTTAGCTCCCACAAATCTTCAGGCTGTTTTGCTATGTTTAAAGTTGAACTCCTTCAATATGTTTAGCTCAAAATTGACATGAAAAAGTGAAGCTTAAATAACAATAGAAGAGTTTTTGTATTGTTTTATTCATTGCTCTGTTTTTGTTTTTGTTTTTGTTTTTCCAAGCAGTCATAGGAGTCTTTGCTAGACAAAAAGATGGCTGCTTTCTGCTAATGTGCCTTTAAAATATTGAACTCTTAGATGGGGCATACCAGCTGTGGTGTCTCAATGTTGCAAAGAAAGACAGAGCCTCTAATAGCCACATTTTCTATTCCACTGTTCTTGGAATCTCTTTCAGCTCACAGAACTGATAATCAAACATTTCCTTAATCCCCAACCCTGGCCCTTGATCAGCAGTGTAGAAATTAGGTTCAGTCTGATGCTTAGTCAGTCAGTATTTGTCCATTCCTAAAACTTATAAACCCAGAGATTTTTAACTGAATTAAAATTTTCCAGTGTCAAGATATGTTAAAAAAAAAAAAAAAAGACAAGTTCCTCTTAGTAATGTTGATATATCCATATTTTCTACCCAGATGAGAAAATTACAGTGTTGAAAGTTCAGGTCAGCTTTCATTGTAACAGCTGATGCATTGCAGTGTTTTCCTTTTGAGATTTCTCCATGGAGAATATTTTATAATGGCCACCTTGTGCAGGTGAGCAACCACAGTTTTTTTGGGAACAGGCCCTGATTTCCAAGATATATCCTAAAATAAGCCACAAAAAATGCAAACCATTGGAGACGATGTAGGTTGGCTGGAAGACCACTTCCAATGTGAACTGATATTAGATGCTCAGAGGACTTATGTCTGACTAGAGAACAAAATTCCTTCAAATATTTATTGGACAGTGAAGAAATGTGCATGTATGCTTCACGAAATTTGAATTCTGTTTCAGAATTTACGCTGTTATTTATCTTTACTTTGGTGTTCTGTGGACAAATAAGCAATCTTATACAAATAAGCAACACTTCTATTAATTCGGAGATTTCAGCATGAGGTCTTAACCATAATTTGCCTACCTAATAGTTCAACATTTCCCTGTCTTTCTGCAACCCTACCATTCTTGTTGGAGCAATAGAAAGAAGGCTTACTTTTGAGAAAGGATCTTTTTGGAAGGAGATGCCCAGGGAAACTTTGGTTCAGAGAAATCATTAAAGCATGACTGAGCTTAAACCTTTCAATTTTTTGGTCTAATAGTTGTTTCTACTTGCAATTAATTCGTATGTCAGAAATGAAACATTACTTTGAAGACAAGGAGATGGATTACTGATAGTTAGCTTGCTGTACTTACCTTGTTCTTAAGCACTGACATTTAAGTTGGTTCTGTTTCTTGGCTTCCTCTAACATTTTTTAAAATCAGAACAACAGTATAACAGATTGTTCTCCTGCCTAGCTGTTCATCTGCTTTGTTGGCTGTTGTAAAGAGTCAGCGGGGTTATTTAAACCCTACGAAGGATTCACAGGATTATTCTTAATATTTATTAGCTTTCTTGGCCAATCCTTACCAAGGGAATATATTTTAAAGAAAATCTACAATTTTGTTGTTCTTCTACTGGTCTCTGCAGCTGACTGATACTGCTGAATTGTCACAAAGGTGGAAGGAACTCATCTCATTTAAATTGTCGTAGGAGCTGACATTAACACCAATAATTGATTATACTTATTATACCTCTTGAATATGAAATTGAATGATATGAAAGAGGGATAATAAACTCTTTTTCACTTCTTATATTCAAGAGTGATGCAACAAAACAAAATGAAAGAGATACTCTTCTGGAGGAGATCAGAGGAGTATTATATACCTCATACAGAACAGTCGAAAAAATAATAAAATTCTTTGTCTATTTTATAGTAAAAGAACAATTCAAATCCTGCTTTTAATAGACAATATTGCATTTGCTGCATATAAAGCATATGAGACAAGAAGTCAGATTGTAGTTACCTCCATGGTGTATTTGTGAAACAGGACAGAAGTGCTTCATAGATTATCTCATTCTCTATGGGGAATGTCATACAAGTGCAAATACTTGCTGATGTGTTATACAATTTGTGTGCTCTTTCTATCATGGAAATAGCTTTTTCTGTCTTTCCTGTGCTGACTGTCATGACGTGACCTGGTCATGGACTTTATTTCCTTCAGCCTCCTTCTTTGATATGCAAGCTAGTTGACTCCTGTCATTCTACACTTTTTCTAATTGAATGTAATACTAAAAAGGCACTTCTTCATGTGTAAGTTACCTATAGGAGTGTGAATCCATTATGTCCAATATGGTGTTATAACAATGACGTATACGAAGTTTATGATGATTCTTTACAAGGGAAGCAAGAGCACATTCAAGCTCACTAATGACCATGCTTTCTTTGCTGAAGAGAATATACTTTCAAATGGGCTACAGTATGTGCTATGCTTGTCTGGTTTAGGTAAGAGGAAGAGGCTTTCATACAAGCGAATTGTCAGCAGAAGAATAAAGAAACTTGCTAGTTAACACTGATTCATACTTTGCCTATCTGACATCATAGTCATCATTACTAATGACATCATAAATTGCATTCCTTCATTGGTTGTCTGCCTCTTTTTTGTGTGTCATTAATGCCTGTTCCCTGCTTTGATAGCAGGGTCATCAGACTGTTAACTGTTTGGTCTATAACACTTTTCTTTCCTCAGTGGTCTGGCAATGCTTGCTTTAAATTTTAGTTTCTTTTGTGTCAACTTTTGTTAGGATAGGAATCTCATTCTGTAGCATCTCACAATAATAATAACGAGAAACAGCAACAACTGTGCATTTATTCAGCTTTATTAGAATGCTATGATATTTTTTATCCTTTCCCTGTTTATTTCTTCACTGACATAGCTCAAAAATGCTATTCTTAAAATAGGAAAGGCAGTTCTAGGAAGCAAAACAAAATAGAAAGCAACGAAACATAATCAAAAACAAAGTAAGTAATGTTGCTGGTAAGTAATGTTGCTGGTTTAAGGCCATTCCTTCCTGAAATATTTGTGGTTGTCATTTTGCCTGAAGTGTTGCTTATTTCACATAATAATGTAGTGTTACAGCAAGTGGACCATTATATTTTTGTGTGTAATCTGTGTACTGGGGTTGGGAAAGGAAATTTCCCTTTCATACTCTAGAACACCTCCAGTAGGATGAGGGAGAGCCAGAACTGTGTGTCACGGACAATTCTGCAGTCTAAAAACATCTTCAGTTGTGTTCACCTGTTCCTAAGGCTAGCCATTAAGCAACAGAAATCATAAAGTTACCGAGAAAAAAGAGAAACCAAATTCATTTGATTTGAGAGGATCACTATTTGTTAGTGCTTCTGGAGAGAGGTGAGTACTTTGCCACACATAGTAATTGAGGAGTAAGAAAGATACGCAAATAAAATCCTTTGCTGGGACATATGATTCTGTGTAAATTAGCATTTCAGATGATGATTTAATGCTATTTCCCATAAACTGTCTCCATTCCAGCAGGGAGTGAAATAGCATTTCAAATGAGAAGGCATACCCAAAGAAGTACAGGTATTTTATAAAGCAGACTAGAAACCTTTAGATATGTCTGGATCTCTATTTATGACTTTTTTTTTTTTTTTCCCTTTCTTTCATTTTACTCACGTGGCACCTATCCAAGAAAGTATCTTGGTATTCTTTTACTCTGAGGGAAAAGGAAGCTGCTATGGATTCAGAAAACCCACTTTGATCTATAAGGAGGAACAAAAGAAGAATATACGTTCATGAAGCATTTCTCAGAGCATCTGACATGAAAGCACATTAAAAAAAATCACAAAAATCTGGGACACTGCTAAGAGAAGAAATAATGAGGGATGAAAGAGCAGTAAATGTTAGTGGATTTTAAATGAAGAAACTGGCCCATCAAAATCTGTTAAAACTACAATTTCTATATCCAGTGACAAGGAAGTTCAGATGATTTATATATTCTGTCCTAGCACATTCTTTGCCAGGTCTTAAGTCACAATTGAGGAATAAGAAAGAGGACATCAGCAGAAAAGCCAAGGACAGTTAGGAGGTCTTAAAAAGTGCTGCTATGTTTGGAAATGTGACTCTATGAGTGACACAGCAAACTCCAGATTTATTCACTTTTACCAGATGTCATGACAGATTTACTTTTATTTTACAGGTGAAAGACTGTCTTGTCAGCTCAGCAAATACAGTAGAAAATTAAGATATTTTTTCCCATTTGCCTTTTGGTAGATTTGTATGTCCTTGTGAGAATCCTTCTTTGTTTTTTGGCTCAATGCTTGCTTCCTGAGGTATTTCTTGTGATAAGACTCTGATTGATTTATAGAGGAGGCAAGTGATGGATGCTACCCTGTGACAGTCGACATCACTTTGTGGACATCTGAAAGCCCCTTCCTTTAGAGCTGTTTGCCTCTGGAAGAGAGTGCTCAGGTGTGTTTACTGGCAGATGATCTGCCCTGTGACTGAATAGCTCCAGCTTGGTATGGGAAAATTGGGGAATGATACCATCGTGTCCTGTGAAAAACAGGATGCAGGTGGGCATCCCTGCTCCCTCTTATCTGCTGGCAAGGTCCAGAAGATGGGAACAAAGGAGTTTCTGCTGAGATCCCAGAGCCAGAAGCTGCCACTCCAAGGAGAGTGACTGAACCACTTTGGATTTGAGCTGTCACTCCAAAGACAGCTGACTCAACCACTTTGGAACCACTGAAAAGTGGCCATCATTGCCGTGGTCACCGTTGTTATCAACAGAACAACAGTGCCCGATGACCCACCACTACTGAAGATCAGTGACTGAACTATGAACCACGCTGGATCCATGGTGGTGACTCCCTCTTGCTTCCTAAAAAGACTCTTTGCTTTTTCTTTCCCATCTTTTCTATCTCCTTCCTTCCCTTCCCTATTACCCTAATTCATAATAGTGTCCATCCTCCCCTTCCTCATCTCCCTGATTAAGATCTGTAATATACTGGTCAGACCAACATTTGAACTGTTGTTTCTTAATCTCACGCTGGGTATACAGTTATTAAAAGAACTTCCTCTCCTTCCTATAAGTCGGAGTGAGACAGTCCTCCTGCTACTGTGCATGAGGCATTTAAGTTATTGATGTGCCAAAACCGAATCTGTTTTCCTGAACCCTACCTATTAACTCAGCAGTTTCTGTTAAAAATATAAATATGACTCATACATATCACTTTCATTCTTAATTTCTCAGTGAAACGCTTGTGACTTTACACCTTTACTTAACAGGAAAAAATCCATGCCCTTAGTCAACACAGACTATTCTTGCCTGTAGAAATATCAATGGATTTAACAGAGAGATTGAAATAATTATGTAAGTTTCTGTGTTACTGCAGTTGTAAATATGAGTGCACAGTCTAAAAGACTGAAAAGCAATGGTTCCCTAAAAGACTTAAATACTGTGCATCAAAAGAACACTATCAGAAAAAAAATTGAGCCAAGTAAGCATACGCCAGTACCTGCATTGATTAAAGGACTGACAATCATCTGCCCATCATTTCTTGGAAGGCCTGGCACTTGACCTAAACTGTTTTATGATTCAAAAGAAACCTACTACAATATTCATTTTGTTTCAGGAGTTGCCAGTAATGAGGAAGTTTGGTTAAATCAGCTTTCCTATCCTAGAATATTCTTTGACAGGTTTTAAATCACAATAGCTTAGGATTCAAAGAACTTTAGTGACTGGACTTTGGATAACTGATCTTATGTTTACGAAGAAATTAGAGGTGAATTTTACTGAAGCAGACTTGAAGTGGTGAACACCTGCACAAACATTTATAAAAAATACTTTTGCCAATTCTTTCTGTAAAGAAAATTTACCAGTGATTCTGATTCATTTCATTTATCTGAAGATAGGGAAGAGCAGGTGAGGCTTATTTATTGTGAATGTGAACCTGGGGCAGAGAGTGAGAGATTATTATTTTAAGCATCCATGCCTAATTTCAAATGTGGGAAAGAATTCAGCACCCATCAGTTCCTTTTAACACTGAATGCTGTGAAACTTATTTTGTCTGGATGTAATAGGTGCTGAGCCATCCTGAAAATCATCGTCAGAACATTTCAACCATTGGAGTTTGAAAAGAACTTACTGCTGGTAAGTCTCTCTCAGTCTAAACACTCTCTCTCAAGAAGTAGCTCTTTGCTTGTGACTTTCCTGCAACCTCATTCACCATTCTTCAGTACATATTTGACATCATTCATATTTCATTGTGACATGCTCTCTAAATTCTAATACAGAATACTTCTTAAGAATGTCCTTTTGTGTGATGGTTATTGAGCTTGGGAATCATTATTAACTCACCATAACTTAATTCATTCTAATGAATAACATATATATATTTATATTTATAAATAGCAATTAAATATTTTGCCTTTTTTTTTCCATGCATTAGTACTTCTTTGGTGGCAATATATTTTTATACTTCACCTTTATCATTTTTTTTTCCTTTGTCTGGAAATCAGTCCTACAAGACATGCTTGCTCTTTACAGCATGGTGCTAATTTGGCTTGCACTGGCGTCTCCTCCCTCAGAAATTTCATTCTAGGTTCTCCCAGAATTGAACTGTGATTGGAAACCAGAAATTCAAAGTCACAGATAAATTTCATTGATTGCTGCCAAAGATAAAACTGGAATAAGCATAGGTGGTGCTCACAAAATATTCCCAAGTTTACCGTGTACATTATAATCTTATTCTCTCCTCTATCATGATTTTCACAGAATACGGAATGTTTGGAACATCTCATTCTTCCTGTAAGACAAGAAGCAGTGGAAATTACTTGATTTCTGGTTTACTTCTGAGCCTATATTCATTTCGGACTGAAGATCAAGAACATTTTCAGTCCAATTCCTTGTGCAGCAGTGGTGCAACCAGGTACTTAACTGCTCAGTGTCATGGACACAGACAATTCCCATTTCCGCCTGCAGTCTGTCCTGGCTCTTCCTTGGGGAGGAGTGGCTGGAAAGCTGCGTGATGAAAAAGGACCTTGGTGTACTCATGGACAGTCGGATGAATATGAGCCAGCAGTGTGTCCAGGTGGCCAAGAAGCCAATGGCATCCTGGCTTGTATCAGAAATGGAGTTGTGAGGAGGACTAGGGAAGTCATCCTGCCCCTGTACTTGGCTCTGGTGAGGCCTCACCTTGAATACTATGTTCAGTTTTGGGTACCTCAATACAGAAAGGACATTGAGGTGCTGGAGCAGGTGCAAAGAAGGGAAACAAGGGTTGTGAAGGGCTTGGAGAACATGCCCTATGAGAAGAGACTGAAGGAACTGGGGCTGTTCAGTCTGGGGAAAAGGAGGCTGAAGGGAGACTTTATTGCTCTCTTCCAATATCTGAAAAGTACTTACAGCGAGAGCGGGGTTGGTCTCTTCTCACTGGTGACAGGTGACAGGATGAGTGGAAATGGCCTCAAGTTGCATCAGGGTAAGTATAGGTTGGAGATTAGGAAACACTTTTTTACAGAAATGGTTGTGAACACTGGAATAGGCTTCCCAGGGAGGTGTTTGGGTCACCATCCCTGAATGTGTTTAAAAACTGTTTGGATGTGATGCTCAGGGACATGATTTAGCAGAGAGTTGTTAGTCAGCGTAGTTGAGTTATGGTTGGACTCAATAATCTTCAGGTCTTTTCCAACCTGAGTGACTCTGTGATTCTATGATTCTATGATTCTTGTGTCTTGTTGTGGCAACTCAAGCCCAGGTAGCTCATTATCAGTAAGGGTGACACTAATTTGAGATCAAGCATGTCAATAAGGCTGTCAATCCACACCCAAGATATGAAAAGTCTTGGCAAGGAAAGCCAAGACTCCTCTTGCCTAGACATGACTGCCATCAGGCACCCAGCAGCCCCAAGCCTTGATATGGCAAAGCAGAGAACAGGCTGCTGTTAGAAATGCAGCTAAATCCCATAGAAACTAATCTTTGAATTATATATATGGTTACTGTGTATTTTTTAATTCTAGGTCGTGAATAGTATCTTGATTTACTAAAAAAAAAAAGAATTATTAAAAATATTGTTCTTCCTTCTGTGCCTGTAACAATGTGTATCTGTTACGAGTTTTTCTTTTCTACAGCTTTGTTTTTTTCCTACAAAATAAGACCTGGCCATTCTGTGGCTTGCAATATAATGAAATCCATAGCTGACTGTTCTGAATCCACTCCCACATCACACTAAAAGCAAAACCATGCAGCCTTTGGCACTGTTGTGGGAGAAAGTGAAGGGTGAGGCGACCTGGGAAAGTGAATACATGTGGCATAACAATCAATCTCCTGTGTAAGAAAAGCAGAACTGCAATGTTGTTTTCTGTATGTCGTTCTTTGTTCAGACTCTTCAGACACAATGCAAGATGCTGCTGTAAGGGTTGCTGCTGCTTTTCTCCTTCCCTTTGGTCTTATTTCTCTGTGTCTGTAGCAACAAATTTAGTGATCCAGTATCTCACATTCTGACAGCAATCTGCAAAAACACAGAAATAGGCGTAGTATAAAACTATATTTCAGAATATGGACTGGCAGACATTCTGAAAGTACTATAAGAAGTGATCTTTCTGTACCTTCAACCCCCTCTAACTCTGTCTACTGCAAGGACTGTTTCACTACTTCTTCCACTTTCACTTTTGCTCTATTTTCCAGTGTTAGGGATGACAAAGTTATCAGACAACAAACACTGAAAGGAGATTAATGCAGCATAGCACCCTGACCCAAGTTACCTCGAGGTCTAGCATGAGCCTGGAGGCACAGAACGGTTGGGAGGAGTGCAACTATCCTTTCAATGGCTCTGCAGTGACCTGCTGTGATTTCATTCAAAGTCCCCGATAGAAAGCAACTGCAAAGCTTGCAATTGCATATTAAGCTATTAGCATCTCATATGGTGCTCAGCACCACTGAACAATTGTACAAAGCAGGTAACAGAGGTGTCTGGTTCTGGCTTCTCAGTCCTCTGTCTGGCTGAATAAGCTGACATTGTATATTTATTTATTTATTTTCTTATTCCCATTACAGTTTGCATGCTCTAGCAACAAATAAAATTATCTAAAAGATTTAAGGAATGGAACTTAATCTTGGAGCTCAGGACAGAAGAAGGTCTTGCCTCGCAGACAACCTTTCATAATGAAATTCAGTATTAAAACTACACAATGTTAGCACAGATGCAATGGAAATCCAAGGTAAATTTGCCTTTGAAAATGCCTATTTTAATGTGAGGGGTATAAGTGCATCAGCACTCCACACTTGCAATACAGAACAAATGTAAAAGAACCAAAGTGGTCTGAGAACAGTTTGGAATTGGGATCAGTGCTCAGAGCCAGGTGAAGGACCTCAAAGTGCTGCTGCTTGCATGGTGAGGAAATGACTGCTGTGATCCATGCTGCGTGGTGGTGTGGAGCATGGCTCTGGGTTCAGCAGTATCACAGAGGTCTTCCTGTGAGTTGGTCTCAGCCAGCAAGCTGAACCACACCAGGGCTTGCTTTCTGTGCCTCATCTCCCATATGCAGATTGCATTCTCTCCAGATTAGTGCTGTTGTACATGAAGTGCTGACTGGGGCAGATCTCTGGCCAGAGGTATAATCCAAACTGTGCTTGGAAATTGCTTGTAGGAGTTCTTATGCCTTGCTTCATCCACCACTTAAATGTCTTCAGGACTGTATAAATGCTCCTGCCACAATACAGAATTTTTCACTGATGGGAAATGAGCATTATCCAAATAACACAGCAGGAAACTTTAAGTGATATGAAGTTTTCCACAGTAACACTATCTTCATATTGCCATGAGAGCAATAAAAGCCAGAGTTATCAGAACATTCATATATAACTCAGCTGAAAAAGTTAATCCTTTAATACACTGAACCAAGGTGAATCATTTAATCAGTAGTGAAGATTGTTTCTTACTGAGTAACCAATACTGTTCCTATTGTAGCACATTTTCTCCCTTATGCGCTTACCATAGCAACCATTCCTGCTTCAAAAGTTACCTAAGTATGTGCTTAAGATTTTCTCAAATTTAAGCACATCCTTAAGAATTGTTCCTTGCATAGGTGTATCTCGCAGGCTGAAAGTCAGGATTCAGAAAGATGAGTATCACTCCTTACCATAAATTTATATAATTATATAGAACTGACTTATCAATAATTCAGTCATCTCATTTTCATTTTATCTGAAGGTGTTAATAGATTTAACTGTTTAATGCATGTATAATTTATCAGTCTGTAAGTTAAATATTTTAAAGTACTATATTCAGAATTACCAAAATAATAGCTAATAAAAAGTGCTATCAGTAATTGCTCGCACAATGTGGTGCTTGTATTGGCTCTAGAGTAACTGGAACATGGATGTGCTGTAAAGCACTGTGGTCCCCAGAGCCCAGGGACAGTTAGCAGTCCCTTTCATAGAATCATAGAACCTTCTGAGTTGGAAGGGATGCTTAAAAGCCATCTAGTCCAACTGTCCTGCAGCAGAGAGAGACACCTACAAAAACATCAGGAACTCAGAGTCAAGTCCCACCTGACCATGAATATCTCCAGGGATGAGGTATCCACCACCTCTCTGGGCAACCTGTGCCAGTGCTTTACCACCCTTTTGTGTAACCCGCACTTCAGCAAGCTGAGTTCAAAATATTTGGTCCACAAATACTAGTTAGAAGACACTGTCTAACATGGAAGAAACCATCCATCTGATTATTCAAATACTTCCTTACTTCTTCTTCCAGTTAGGGAACAGTGCATGAGACAAAGAACACAGTGTAAACAAGTGTTTATTGGGTCTCATAGTGAATTAGCTACTAATGTCTGAGAAGCATTACTGGAGACTGTTACAAGCAAACTATCTATGGTTTCAATATGTACCTCTTTTAGTCATAAGTACACATTTATTGATCACTAAATGCCTTCAGTTGTGTGTTGGTTCTTTTTTTTTCTTTTTTTTCCAAGACTCAATGCCAAGGAAGACTAGATAATGTTGAAAGCCACAGCTAGTGACCATGGGAAGCAAAATCTCAGTAGCATCTGCCATGCATGCTGCTCATCACTAAGCAATGGCATGAATTTATCACTTAACTTAAAGCCACAACTTAAGTTGTGCACTTGTTAATTTGAAAATGAAGTGATTTTAAGAAAGTTCCCTAGAAATAATGAGAAGAGCTTCAAGTGCCCATTTCACAAGATCTGCTTCTCTTCTGGACAGTTGTTTCCGTTTCTGTTACTACTCAGAAGAGACCAGATGAGTTGGAGCTCTGGAATAGGCCAGAAATTGACTGAAAGTCCCCTGCAGCCTAAATTCTGCAGAATAAAAAAGAACATATTATTTATTTCCTAGTGAACTAGGGATTGTCCAGAAAGAAATTTAGCCACAAAAAGCTGTTAGTATCACTTATACAAAGTAGCTTTTTCTTACTGATATGTAAAAATGCACTCATTTTTTTGTCTTTGTGTCAGAGAACAGGATTTGGAAAAGATTAGTTGACCAAATGCAAAACATATATAAGGAATGAAACTGCAACATTTCTTTTGTTTCCTTCCATCCCACACTGTGCCAAGTAATCATAGACTGCACTATTTGTTTAATTTGATGTTGCTACTGCAAAGAGGTATATCCAGGCAAGACAACTTTCCAGGCAAAATAAGCTATTGGGAACCCACACCAAGCAAATGCTTGATTTCTTTGAGCAGATGATTCTCTCTGAAAGGAAAGGAATATGTGCCTATTGCAGGATTTGGATCACACCAAAATTTTCACTCAATAAATGAAAGGATTTTGAAGGACTCTGAAAGCAAAGGTTCTGCTACTGGGGATTAACTGATGCACCTTCTCAGTGCTACAATTTATATTGTAGTCACCCCAATAGTAGGGTATCTGCCAGGAACAACTCACATTACTGACTGGTGAAGTGGTTCCCAATTAACAGTGGCATATAGATTTTGGGAGGTGTTTCTGAGTACAGTTTGGGGACTAATTTATTCAGTACCTCCTGGGAAGACTACAGCAGTGTTGAGAGTTTTACCTAACACTGGATCTAGTGCTGCTCCAGTGATGTATTAGTCATCGTGATGATAATGCTTTTGCACAGGGACAACATAATTCTGGGTTAGAAAGAACCTCACACAGATAAAGTGTCAATCTTTCCTCTTGACATAAAAAGTCACTTTTAACAGTTTGGGAAAATGGTCACCTTTGTTTCTGAGTATTCCTCAGAGTATTTGTTTGTACTTCTTTTCTGCTATGGGAATCCTCATAAGAATAATTTCTTTGAATACTGCTGTATTCTAGTCAAATTACTTGTTGCACATCTATTTCCCATATGATAATTTGTTTGTTTATGGCTTACTTTAAGTTTTTATTATATTACGTTACTACTGGGATCATTATAATTATAATTTGCCCTGACATTAAGAGTGTAGGATTGTCTAGGAATTCTGGAAATTCATATGAACAGGGGAAGTATGGTTACCACGTGCTGACCATTTTTAAGTGCAATGAAAATATGAGGCATGAGGTACAGTTAATTCTGATTTTCTCCCTGTATGTTTGCAGCTCATCTAGTGACCAGGAAAATATTTGCCTGAACTGTTTCTAAACCAAAATATTTTCTATACTTCTAATAATGGTTGTTCATCACTGTTAATGATAATAGTCTGTGGTTTGCTGTAGATGTGACTAAGTTCTTTTCCAAGGGCTGCGGAATTCAGCTTATATAAAAGAAATTGCTTTTTTATTTAAATGTGAAGAGCAATATGTCAAACTGACATGTAAGATTGTTCTTTCCCAAATTTCTATGGGATGTGCTTCCTGTTCCTTGGCTTCTTTGTTACATGGCATTTCAAATTAAATTAGATCTGTATCATAAGTTATAGCAACTTTTCCTGTCATTGACCACGTCAATGAATATTCAGATTTTTGGGGCTATACTTCAGACAGTATTTAAACCTTTCAAGCTGTCCGCATAAGATCATTTACTGAGTTTCATTTTGCCGCAGAATGCCTGTTTGGCATTTGACAAATGGCGTTTGGCATTTGGACAAAGTTATCTGCTCACCTCACTGCTTAATACAAATATATATGTCCTGTTACGGATTTGTATCTGGTGTGGCAAATCATCAGGATTTTTTCTTTTTCTGAAGGCACTTGTATGAAAACAAATTTATTTGATCTCTGTACTCACATGTAAAGTACATTTAGAAGCACTTCCCACTAGGCATTTAATGTTACTGCTCACTTAAAATCTTCTATGTGCCCCAGATTCAGTCAGACGTTTCAAAAAGCACTATCGTTACTGAACAATCTGTTTCCTGTACTCATGTCAGTCTTATTATACTAACATTAAATACAGCAGAAAAGTTTTATCTGAAAAAAATACCATCAAAGCCCCTAGGCATGTTGACTTCAATGTCAGATAATTCTTATACTTGCTGGGGATATCCTAGCTAGAAGTGATACAAAATGAATATATTTCATTAAAAAAAAAAAAAGCAACCAACAGTAAGATCATTAGAATAGCATTCATTCAAAGTATACAAAATAGCATACAATAAATATTTGAGTATGTTGTAGGGAAGAAAGGAGTTTTGAATCAGTTGTTGAAGAATGCATCATACATTGGAGGCATAGAGCTTCTCAAGTGCACCAAAAGTGAGATCCTTCAGAAGATTTCTCAAGGATATCTAGTTTGCAGTGTGTCTTGTGGCCTGGGCTTCTCTGCCACTTCCCTTGTGACTCTGTGATCCATTTGGAACCTGGAATATCTCAGTATTTCATTAAGAACTGCTGCCTATGATAAATGCTAAAAAGTTCATGTATTTTTATCTATTGTCTTAGAAAAACATTTGAAAGAACATCTGTAGTTGAACTTTCTGAGAATTCAATAATTAAAAATTCATATCTCCCTAAGTTCTAATGTAGTTTGGGTAGATGTCCTTTATTTATACAATTGCTAGGATTTCTCATCTTAGAGCATTCTGAGTTACAAAAACTGCTCATCACAATAACTTGGAAAAGTCTTGCAAACTTCCTTTGGTCCAGCCCCCTTTCTGAAGGGTCTAGTTAGATTAATCAACTGGAGAATTCTGCTGGGGCCACAGATGACATGCTCAACCTTATTGCATTAATTCTAGCTTCAGTGAGACAAAAGGACAGCTTTTATGTGGGGTCTATCATTGCCTGAACTTCACAACACTCCATGAAGTCTTCCTTAGTCTTAGTCTGGGTTGAATTTAAGCTTTTGAGCTAAAGCACTGGTAGCATATGTGCCAGCTCTACAAACCAGACACCATCATGCATAAGAACAAGAAACTCTGCACCTGCAGTTCAGGTTCCTTGCCCTAGCTCTCAAACAAAAACTGCTAGAGCTGCTACCCAGGCCAGATATTCAAGGCATTTAACACATCTTGAATAAATCTTAACTGTGACTGGTTTACTGACATTCAGAGTACTCCATTCATATCAAATTAGTCCAGGAACCAATCTGTTCTACAATTAAGACAGAATCAAGGACGGAAAGTTTAGGTGTTGATCAGCTTAATTAAATATAGTTAGAAGAGCTGTATATAAGTTGGTAAGCTACATGTACATATATTACCAGTGAACTCTGAAGCTGCTATTTAAGAAATAAGTTTTATATTAATGTTCCTAATGTCAGTCTTCTTTGTTTCATCAATATGTCCAGTGATACTCCTCTGAAGAGTAAAGCCTTTGAGTCCCATACCATGCGACATCTTTTGAAACCAACTCAGTAGATTTATCTCTATAATAATTAAATGGTAGGTAAGCAGAAACACAGCCAAGAATATGACATTCAAGTAATTTTGTACATTTTTTTTTCCAGGATAATGCACTGCAACTAGACATTTTACTTTGTAGAAGTATTTGTTTTTGGAAAGAATTAATCACCCATCTTTGTAAATTTTTGAGAAGTAAACATTTACATGGCATCAAATTCCAATTTTTTAATCATAGCACCTTAGTAGAAAAACCTTATCTTTGTGCAATACTACTTTCTCATCAGAAATTATATCCATATTTCCACCTGAGTCTCTCTTTTCTCAATCAGAGCTTTATAGACTTGATTCTGTTGGTCCTTGACTGTATGTGAACAAAACCAATCTCAGTGGAGTTCAGGGAGGTCACTAAGGAGAGAATTTCTTTGATCAGAAGTCTCTCTATTGCTGTCTTATTGCTCAACTCCTTTCTACTTTCAGTATGACTCATAACAAATACCACAATCTTTTCTTCTTGAGTATTATATCTCTTCTTATAAAACCTCATAAAATATTACTTTCTAACAATCAAGATGCTGGAGTTGCTTTCTCAGTCCAGGAAATGACCGTGCAGTATCATAATGGTTTTCCATTCACCTTTATGGCCAATTGAAAGAGGATTTTATTTTTTAAATGTTTATCTTAAGGTTATATACCTACATATAAACTTTAAAATAATCCCATGATTTACCCCTTTTATTTTGTAAGTAGGGTTTTATACTCCTCTTCTTCTAAGTTCCTGTAGCAGAGAATGGTCACTGCTACATTGCATCAAAAGCATAAAAGACAAAGATTTTGCTCCAAGAAAGACTCTTTTGGACCCTGAAAGTTGTAATTATTTTTCTGGCAACGATTCTTTGTTTGGAGAGAGAGTGCAACAGCCATGAAGTGACGTTTCTACAGAGGAGACAGCACCTCACATCTCATAGCTTGACGGCTGTGAACTTTCTGTATCAGCCTCTGTCTGTTTACTGCAGTGGTCACATCATTAAATGGCACCCCAAACACGTGCACCTGCATAAAGACAAAGCTGTAGTCATGGGAACTTAATCAGATAACATTTCCTGTTGTTAACCTTCAATGCCATACAAACAAGCCTTTTAGTTTTGAAGCAATCAGCTTGTATTGTCTGCATCACCTTATTAAATATTTTCTATCAGATATGTTATTTTCATTCCTTACAAATATGTCTGATAGCAATTAGACACACACAGTGAGTTTTAGCAGGTCCGTAGACCCACAGTGCTTGATTGCACATCTCTTTGTGTTAATCTTCTTTATTTCTACTTCTAGTCTTTATGACTTTTATTTCTGTTTAATCCGTGGCTTTCTCTGTCTTTAATTTTGAATAACTGAAGTGACTCCAGAGAAAATTTCCTGAATTTCTATCAGAGATTTCACAACATAATAACATATAGATTTTACAGCTTTACTTCCCTACTTACTGTATCATACAGAAATACTGCAAGCTAAATTTTTGTCTTAAAATTTAAGGCAAGATGTCATCTTGTTTGTGTTATTGTAAAGTCATTTTCTTGTTCTTTTTTCAGTGTGCAGTTAAGGCCATGTGGCTACATATACCTGATTTGCTTTTCTGACAAAATGATGGACTTACACCTTCATAGATCTTCAGACTATAGCGTATAAGAGATTCTTCCTTGCTTTTGAAGTTCTGTAATTTCTTACTTAAAAAGTAACAGCACTTTAGCAATAAGCATTTTAAATCTGATTCTGTGTGTATTTAAACATCAAATCATAGAAGCTGTCTGTCACTCATGAGGGATCGTTGGCACCAGTGTCATTTCTGACAGTAATGTAGCGACTGTTGCTTGTAAATTGAACCCATGTTCCATTCTGAATCTCAGTTTGTTGCAAAAAGCTGAGCCCAATGACCCACAATGTGGGTCATGAAATCCCATCAGATTGCCCCTCTGCCCATTTCTGTCTCTCACCTTGCCCATTAACTGCCCAGGGGACAAAGTTCTATGCTCCTCTTTTTTCCGTATAGTTTAAGAACAAGAACAAAAAGGTAATGTGCTCCTAGCTCATGTATGAGAACAACAAATGCACAGTAAAGAAAACAGAGCTCTGCATGGAACCTTGTTTAGATAACAACATGTATAGTTTAGTTACTTTGATTTGCACAATATATGTAATACCTCATTGCTTGGCATCTGGATTTTTTCCCCTATTAAAAAAAAGAAAAAAAGAAGGAAATTAGGATGTAGAATTGGAGGTAATGAAGAAAAAAAAATAATTGTCTACGGTTTACTCATTCTCTGCTAGATATTGAAACAACTATCATTTGCTGCAGAACTGACTTTCAGGCAATCGTCTGTTGGTGCAAGAGACACAAGTTCAAGGAGCCACTGTATTCAGCAGAATACAGTCATTCTCAAAATATTTTCCCTAGAAAATTTCAGTTTGAAATATTTTTTCCTTTAAAAGAAATTTATTTGTGTGAAGTCTTTTTAATGCAAATATGCCTTCTTCCTTTTCAATCTTTTTCATTCTTTTCCCTCACTTTATTTTCAATTTCATTAAAGAAAAGTGATAGTGCATGTTGAATGAAAATACCACGAGCCTTTTTAGTTAGTCTGAATGATTTCATTCCCAAGTATAAATTTTTATTTTCTGTGATTCTTTGTGATATTTGATTCTCCACATTCCTGCATGCTACACTGCTCATAGTCAGTACAAGATTTGCTCACTTACTTCTACTCAGTGTAAAGTATCCAGCCTGGAGGAAAAATTAGAGCTGCATAACAGTTATGGTCATGCAGTGATCAGAATGCTACAGATCATCTTTGGAGGCAACATTCTACCACAGTCCTATCTACACATGTGTGTACCTCTGTGTCTATATGTGCAGGTTTGAAGACTACCTAAATCTTTGAGAGCCACACAAGTGTACCCATGGAGCAATATTCTGCTGAATAGCTACTGTACTCCAGATCATTGAGAACTTTTACTTCAAGATTTTATGCAATGGCCACATGAACTGTTGGAACATGACAAAAGAAAAAATTCCACTTATATACACTCAAACTTAATACACACGAAACTGCCACTCTACACTTGTTTTTCTTTGTTACACTCTCACTGGAGGCAGTGCTGACTTGTTGGATATTTCTTGGTGTAATGTTGGCCCTGAAAAGAATTTTTTTTTCAAGACCATATCAATTTTGATAATATTTCACTTTTACTAGATAATGAAAGAAAATTCCCTCCAGAAGAGTGAGATGATATCTAAAACACAAAAGCCAGGAGTCTTTCCCAGGCCCAAGCTCTAGATGCATGCTTTGTCTGCATCTCAGCTCCAAGCAAAGCAATGTTTGGGCATGAGCACCAGACTTCAGCATGGTTTCTGAGATTGGAAGAAAACTTCAGATATCCTCCCTCAGGAAACACTGAAAAATGAAAATCAAGAATCCTACAGTGCAAGTACAGACACAGCTGTTGGCCACTGTATATTCCTAAAGCCCAAATTTGTTGAATTACTATTATTATAATCATAGCCATTCTAGCTCACAACAGAACTGATTTTGCTTGGTACAGCTCTACACATGGAGCATGCATGAAGCATTTTCTTTCTTTCTTTTCCCCCTTTAGGGATTTCCGTGATGATAACAAAAGTGCAGAAAGATTCTTAACACATTTTCAGGCAGCTCCATTCTTGACATATTGTCATTCCAAAACAAAAGATCTGAAGAAGCTCAAGAAGTTAAAGATCAGAAACTAAGCACGAGTAAAGCAGAAGTGACAATGTAATGTTCTCTCTTAACATTTTACAAGATATTTGGGTTTTGTGTGTATTTTATTTTATTCCTTGGAGGAAAAACAAGTAATTACGTTTGAAACTGGCATGAGAAATCTCCATTTCTGAACTGTAGATGCATATAAGTTAAGGAAATAAAGATGAACCAGAATGTGGTGGGAGCTCTGAATATGTCTGCCCACAACACATCTGCCATTTCCATATTTGGAAGCAGACTTGAAAACTACATTTTTGAAATTGACATTTCATGTTCAGAAATTCATGTTGGGATTATCCAGACTGATATTTAGTTTTCTGCTGTATTTTTCTCTTTCATTTTCTTCCTCACTTACTCTCTAGAGAAACAAGTACAAAGAGAGAAATGTAAAAAATGAGGACCTACTCCTCATACGTGAAATAATTACAACCAGTGAACATCATTGACTGCTGAAATTGAAATTTCAATTCAAGCCAAAACCAAATTGTCATCATATAGGCAGCATCAATGCAGGCAAATGGAGGTTGGAGACATGATATAATGACTGCACCAAAAAAGAAAACCATTTTGCTCTTCTATTAAATAGAAGAATCACTTCAGCACAAACCTATTTTTTTCTATTTACTTTTTGAAACATTCTTTTGGCAATAACACTGGTTTAAAAAAAAAAAATTAGTGATTATAATGGAATACAAATTAATGAGAAAAATGCTATCACCCATTCATCACAGAAGTATGGAGTACAACTGGCTTTTACTTACTAAACAACAGTTAACCAGTAAATAATCAAATGAATATTGTTGGACTGTATCTTCTATATGAAAGTTATCCTACCTGCAAAATGTTTGCTAACTGCTGTTAGCTGTTAGTAAGCAGAAAAAAAAGCAGAAAAAAAGCTGTTAATCAGTACATACTTGAGTGGGGAAAAAAAAAAAAAAAAAAAGGCAGATCTATAGCTTTCTTGCTGTTTCTGGGAGACAGATTGTGGTTATTGTGAAAAATTTTCAATCTTTACATATTCATCACCTGTAATATATTCGTCTGCCTTGCCAATGATGGATTTTCCCACTGAAAAATCCATTTCTTGTGATAGATTTCCCCAGCAGTGGCCTTTCATTGAAGCAGTCTTGTGACACAGTATTACAGCAAGTTTCTTTCTGGCTGACCGCTGCCATTTTCTTTTTGCTCAGACTGCAGTTTCAACAAAGTTTGCTGTGCCTGAAGTGAACAACTTCCAAGCAAACCACATTCAGGCCTTTGTCACTGTGTGGGAGTGAAGGACAATGCAGTCCAGCCTCATCTGCTTGTAAGACAAGCTACCTCTACTGCTATCCTGCAGTAGAATGCCAAAGGATGATTGCTGCATGTGTAACCACATGCAGCCTCCACAGACGCACGCAATACAATCCAGCAATCCATACACTGCTATGTATTCTTCCCGCATTCAACACTTTTGAACTTTGGTTAATCGCCCTGAAAACTGCATTGTAATGAGCAGGCAGGTATGTGTAGCAGATCTGTTAGATAAGATTAAACTTGTCCGCTGCAGCTCATTTCTTCTTGCTTCACTTTTGACTTCATATACCAGGGCAGACCTCTGGTTTGGTGATGGAAAAAGGTGAGTTACAGCCTTTATGTACTCTGCATACTAAGGTAAGATTTAGCTTGCAGGGAGTGAGAAATGACTGAGATCAGCATGCCAAATATACTGCTTCTTGAGCTTTCCAGAGAGAAAATCTTTACTTAATCAGTAAAGCAGCCACATTATAATCTTCCACACTGAGATTTTAAATTACAGTTAAGCATTCAAAGGCCAATTCTAAAAAAATCTTTAATCACCAGATGATAGTGTATCATCAACAGTTTATGATTGTGACCAGATAGGCAGCCAACTGTGCCTATCCAAAGGCAGTAAAGTGATAAGAAAAAAGATTTGAAAAACGCTAGCTCTAGCCACCTCTCTGGGTACAATTTCAGCAAGAAATTCTTATCATACAAATGCTTTTTCAGTGTGCGCAAAAAAGTGAAATGAGTTTATACTACATTTTACTTACACAGTATGGTAGACAGTCCTATGAAAAACATATAACAAAAATTCTTGCCTTCATACATTATAAGAATGTAATTTTAGTTGGCACATACATATTTGTAAATATACTAGTATCTTGTGACTGTTTCTCTGTTCACAGAGGTCTTCCACACTAAGTTTGTTGCTAACAAAAGACTGGTTTGTTTGGGAGCTTGGATCATCTTGCTCATTAGCACTGAAGGTCTGAAACAAAAATGTTTGTGGTGCTCTGCTGTAGTGTTTCTCCTTGATTTGTGACAACTACTTCTTGGAGTTTTAAGATTAACTTTATTTTTTCTCATTGTCTGAGAAACTGAGGAGCACAGGAAAGTTCTGTGTCCATGGATCAGAAATTGGGATCATGGTTGGGCTGCTGCTGGCTGATGAAAGCTGGAGAAATACAGGCAACAAGTCTGTTGAAAATATTTCTGATAAGTCTAATTAAAAGAAGGCAGCTTATCCCCCTTCAGATGCTGGTTGAGCCCCAAACCCTTTCTTCTTGGTGTGACTGCTCTTCTGGGCACAGACTGCAAACAGTAACTGCAGCCTCACCTCCTTGCCCATTTTGTAAGCAAATGGATAAATACAGCAATCAAGATTTATTCAGCTAAAGGAAGGATGACTCAGTAGTTTTCAAATAAAATCAAGAATGAATTCCAGCAAACAGAAAATAAGAAGAGGAAAATCCTCAACATAAAACAGAGGACAAAGAGAAGACTGAATGTTCAAAATTGTATCACTAATGCATTTCTACTTGTTTCTGCCTAGATAGAAGAACAATCAGGAAACAGATGAGGTAAAAATACATATGGGAATTTCTTAAGTTTCCCAGTGAAACAGAATCATAAACACTAAAATATCAGCTTGATTTAAACTAAAAATAGAAGTTCAGAATTATCTGTGAATGCTTAAAAAGCTTGAGCTGTTTTGGTCCGCCACTTTTAAAGTTTGTATTTTTATAACCATGCTTTTCTGAGCTTCCCTACAAGTGCTCTGAAGTTTCCATTGTGGTTTAATATGCATGGGAGTCCAGCCTTTTGGATTTCTTGGGCAGCACTGAGAAAAAAGGGATTGTTTTGGTTGCTGCTATGAAATGGGTGCAGGCCCAGGGCCAGGCTGCTCAGTGGGGCAGAGCTGCTGCCATGATGGCATGCGGCAGGGGGCAACTGCAGCGTGAGCCGGGCTGGGCTGCAGGAGGCCCATGGGATGTAGATTAGACATGCCTTTAATCTGTATCCATTCCCTCTGTCCTTCAGATATTGTTAATGTGCTCCATCGTGCCCTACATCTTTATTTTTTTCACAGAAGAGTCTTTAGTTTCTTTTTAATCTACTTCTTGTATTTCTCTAAAGGAACGGGAGAGCATGGCTTTATATTTCAAATTTTAAAGGACAAAAACTGTGTTCTTAAACAGATTTTTCAATGGAAAAGCAACCTACTAGTTGCTAATCTGACTAACTGCTCCATGTTTCTGCCATGCTCTGCTGATTTCAAAAGATGCTTGGAGGTGAAATGTCAATGCCTTCAGGGCAATCCCTAAAAGAAAAAGCAAGGAGTCACACACTTCATTTTCCCTTCTTTCAAGATGTTCTGATCTCAGCTAATCAGTAACAGTAATCAGATGAGAGAAGCTACAGAAGGGGAGCTCACATGGTAAGAAAATAATAACCTGCAAATCCTACCCAGACATATTCTGTTTCAGTTTGTGTGTGATGCTTCCTTCCCAGCCCACCAGAGCTAGGTTTTCCCTTCACTTGAGCAGGTAATCCCAATCTCTTGACAGCTTAAATAGTGTTGATTTCATGCTTCCTCCTTCTGCATGGGGAGATAAGGTGGTGATAACTGGGTGTGGTAATGCAGAGCTCAACCCAGTGAACCCAGGGCTCCATTCCCTGCCTGTTGCTGAAGCACTGTGCTCAGAAACCTACTAAGCTAACATAAAATCAGTTTGTAGATTTCTTCAATTTATAAATTATGTGGTGTGGCATAATGATAACAGTGCAGATTACAGAATAAGCTGACATCTTAACAAAAAACATCTTCTTGTGGATGCTGCACTGCAGCAAAAGAGGTTATTGCAAAGTGACCTGACTGACATTTACATTTTCAGTAAATGAATCATCATGCTTTATAGACCTCAGATAATCAGCAGTTAGAACTACAAATAAAGACCAAATGACCACACTGGGAGGTTAGTGTGCTCCAGGCAAAAAGATGGGAAGAGAATACAGAGGAGAGGAAGAAATTATACATGAAGATATAAAACTCTGCAGTGTTTAAGCAAAAAAAAAAAAAAAAAGAAAGAAAGAAAGAAAAGAAATTGTTTTGCACTTTTCTTTTTACTAATTATTTATTTTGTTTCTAATTTTTTTTATTGTTCAATACATAATTAGTATTTTCTAGAAAGTGAAACTCCTTTCCGACACTAAATGTAATTATATTTAAAAGCATAGTTTCTCGTCTATAAATTAAGTTTCAATTCTCATCACATTCTATATTCCTCAGTTTGAGTTTTCTGTGGTCTGTAAATTGGTTTTAATGATTTAGGAATTCCTAACAATTTTAGCCTTTATAGCTCATTAATTACTTAACATTCCATTAGCAGTCCATTTTGTACAGAGGAGAAAGAAAATAAGCTACAAGTGCAGAATATAAACAGAATTAAGTATGCTGGAAGCCATTTAGAATATGGACATGTTATAGTGCTTTGATGTGACCTATTTGTGATTAGTGTGCTCAGTGCTACTGTTAGCTCAGCACAAACAGAGCAGAGTGAAGGTGGCAATTCATTGGCTTCCACTGTTCTTTTCACTCCTCAGAGTGCTGTAAAACATATTTTGTTTCTGGTGTAGTCCACAGACATGGTCAACACATCTCTTTGCAGATGTCAGGTATTTTGGGAGACATTTTGAGTGTATTTTTACTGAGTGATTGTAGATCAAAAGCAAAAGTAAACGGCTCCTTGATTTCTGCAAATAAGATGCTGTGAAACTACCTCACAACAATGCACAGCCTCATAAACCGATGGACAGGAAACAAGTGATGACATTTTTTTTCTGTCTTGGGCTATTGCCACCATTCAGATCTGTTGCATCTTAAAGATACATACTTTCAAATGCTGCTGCTGTGACAGCAGAGAACTCACCTGTACAAAATGTAATATCTTGACTTTTCCATCAGGTATCACTTGCTCCCAGATTGTCACAGAATTGATTGTTAATGATTTCTAAGTGCCATTGAGTTCCAGCATCTTGTTCCCTTGCTGAAAAAAAAGCCTTGTTTCTTCTGGTCTTTCTCTCTGTTCTATCTCAGGAAGTATGATTATGAAATGGATTCAGATTGTTCGACATAAATGGAACTTCTTGATTAACTGCTAAATCATGTCAGATATGGGTAACAAGGATCAGAGATACCTTCTCTCATTTTTCTGACATGACCTTATTCCCACTAAAATAGTAGTGCAGAATACTATTCAGTGACTATTCTAAACAGCCTTGGACAAACCAGATCTTTCACTTAACGAGATCATGCATGCACATGACATATGTACATTGGTTGCCCTGATACTAATCTTTAATTCTAAATCATGGCAAATTTGCTGTATGGATCATATGTATCTGTTAAACTAACATCTGAACTCAGCACTGAAAGCAATTATGTGCTACCTGATGAATTTTCATAGCTGCATCTATCCTACAACCCATACCTATCCCATAGGGTGTTTTTTCCCTTCGTCTAACAAGCAGAATTACCAGAAAATATCAAAGTTTCCTCCCTGCTGGAAGCTTTCTTTCAAAATTTCTTCTAAAAAAACCAGGATAGATCATAAATTAAGAGCATTTCATTTTACAAAGCCTCCTGCTCTTCAACTCAGTTAACCTTTTGATCCTCCTTGTACCAACAGAGGAAGATATTATGCAGCTGTTCTCCACCTTTAATTAGCAGTTACTGGTGTAAGACACATATACAAATAAAAGCACCGCTTCCATTTTTAGAGGCAGAAGTTAGTGGGCAGCTGGTCACAAAACATTTCATGGAATTCCTTTAAGCCCAGCCTTGCCAGAGACGGTATGTAGACACCACCAGCTATGGAAGACCACATCAGTGTCAACAAAGTTGAAAAGGATGCTTGATACTGAAAATAAAAATACAAATTAAACCTGAATATGAATAGTAAAAATAAAAAGATTAGTATTCCTTAAGCAGCAGTATCTAAAGGATGGGTAAAAAATTGTACCATGGTGTATCAACAGCCTATGGAAAAGCTACATGCCATAATCTCCTAAAGAGTTTACTCTTCCCCAAAGCATTTCTGAGTTTTCCTTTGGAAAGTTGGTACTAGTATTTTGAAACTCACCATACTCTCTTCTTATTCAAGTGAGAATGCAATGAGCATACCTACTTGTTCTGCAGCAGAATCACAGCCTGGAGTGTACTCCCAGCACCTGGGAAATGGTCTGTATTTTTCTGTTCATTCAGTTCAATTATAGTGGGCTAAGTTTGTGTCATTTTATTTTGTCACAAGGCAAATAAGGAATCTAAAAATCAACTACACTTGAACACCTATCAGCACATGTATTTTATGTTTAATGTTCTACTACCATCTACTTGCAGATAAAAATAAAAAATGAAAATTCCAAAACCAGTTACCAGGGCTGTCCAATAACCCTCTTGCTACAACTTCTTCCTGCCAGTGGAATATTTTTTGCTGTACAGCCAACACTGGTAATATTTGGGAGTGACTTTCAGCATGTCTTCATGATTCTTCTATCAAGTTCTATTTATTTCTAACGCCCTCTATCCTCAGCACACCTTTCAACCACTCTGAGTCACTTTAGTGACTCTTCCTTGTATGAGATGTGCTCTGAGGTACTTAGAAATTAACTATACAGATGTTGTTATACTTTATTAGATTATTCAAAAAGCAAACAACAGAGGTACTAGCTGGATGAACTGCCAGTGTTCAGTGATCACTGTGAGGGAGCTCTGGAGGCTTTTGAATAAAATACATCTGATTTGGAATGAAAAAAAAGAAAAAAAGGATTTTTTGAGATTTCTACAGTTGACGCATCAGTAATGAAGTAGATTGTGGAAAACAAAATGCAATCTGTCTGTGAGGAGACAATAAATGAACAATGCACATAAACACATGTGCAAATGCATAATGATGCAGACATACCAAACTGTGCAGGACAAAGAAAGGTGTGGTACTATATGTGCAAGAAGATTTAGACTAGATTTAAGGCATTAAGCAAGAACTCAAGATCATTTCAGAATTTGTGGATGCACTTCAGTATTAGTGGTAGCACAGCTTTTTCCTCTATATTTACTATGTATATATACCTGTGCATATACATAAAACATGTATTGTGTCATCTAGTAGGATGTGAATATGAAATTGAGCAAATGAAAATGAAGGGGTAATCACAAGAAAAATATTCCTAACATTCAGGTTTGTTAAACTGTGAAAGTATTTCTTTAGGGAAGCAGTGAAAACATACGTCAGTCATTTCAAACTGAATCAGGCTACATTCTGTTTCTTTTATGTGAATATCGTTCTTGCTTTGAAAAGTTGTGTTTTCTTTTGTACTGATATAGCCCAAACCAGAATTTACCTCCTTGGGAACAATTTATTTTATTAGGAGTTAGCAGGGAAAGCGCACACACAATCCACCAGGTCTTATCTCATTCTTAACACTCATGAGAAAAATGAGATCTCTCTGAAAATAAATATTGTAATAGATTTTACTATGCATTTACATGAGTTGACTGAATATCCTAGGATGTCCTAGCATGTAGATGACACAGTCTGTAGAGATAGTAGAAACAAGGTGTTTTCAAACAACATTCAAATTTTCACTGGAACTGTATACCATTTTGCACTAGCCTGAACATTCACCTGATTTTGAGGTGTTCAATGTTATACTGTCATGTATCTGGTAAACATAGTCCTGAGACCCTGAAGGAAATTCCATCTACTTATTATTTATTTTCTCACTGTTTTCTTTCTTTCTTTCTTTCTTTCTTTCTTTCTTTCTTTCTTTCTTTCTTTCTTTCTTTCTTTCTTTCTTTCTTTCTTTCTTTCTTTCTTTCTTTCTTTTTTTTTTTTTTTGAGTATATAATGACTTGTTCTCTTTATAGAGGAAGTACTTATTTATGAAAAATAGACACACTCAAAACAGTTTAAGAGGAAAACCTACCATGTAATTTAATCCAAACAGACTGCCGTCAGTAGAATATCTCTCACCTATTATTTTTAGGTATTGGGATGGCTGATGACTCTGGTGGTCTCACAAGGAAAGGCTGTTGGTGTTCTTATTGAAGCTCTTATTTGTTAAATCATTTTCTCTTATTCATTGCAGTTTAGTCATAGAGACCCTTCTTGCTGCATAATAGGTTTGTCACTCAGAAATTAGGGAGTTACTGGCAGATTTATTCTTAGGAAATAAATAATCCTCATATTATTTTCTGGATAGTTGTTGATTTTTTCAATGGGAATGCTATTGTTTGGCATATAATTCTCTTTCGATAATTAGACTGAAATTATACATGACAGCTTTTTTTTTGTCCTGTGATAAAGAGAAATTGGTATCAAATTGGTGGAGTGGATTTCTAATTTCTTTCTAATTGCTTTGTTAAGCTCTAGTTCAAATATTCTGCTACATTTTGTTTTCTCGTGTGAAAAGCATGGTAGATGGTTTCTGACCAGCCTCATTTCCTTCTAGCAGTGTACCGCCAGTTTGGTTTCACTCTGTTCTCATTTGCACTAGGAAAGTTCATCAGTGTGCTGATATATTTGGAAAGAAAACCAAGTTTGAGAATACAAATGTGAAAGGGAGTGCTTCCCTGTTCTACTTTTAATAGTTCTCTATTAAATACTAAATCAAGATAATTTATTACAGTGGAAAAAAAAGGTCTGTACATGTTTTACTAGCAATATAGCTGTTCTGCACTGCTATACAGCATTTATAATTTCAGAAAACTACTGACTGTAAGTATTCATTAATGGTGAACTCTGTGGTGTTTTGCTTCATGTTGTCTATTCAGTCTGCCAGTTGATGAATCACTACAATAAAACAGTTGTATAGCATTGCGCAGGGATTTTAGTCATCAAGTGTGAAAATGGTTGGGATCAGCAGTGTTACTTAACATGCACTGTATGGGTACCCTGAGGAGACTCACCATGGCTAAAAGCTTTACTTGTGCCCTGACTTTCAGAAAGTGTTCATGTGTAATTCGTAAGTTGATTAAAAATGAAATCAGATGCTTGAACTTTGGTAGTTGGCTTTGAAAGAATTACTTTAATAAATAACTTCAAGAAGTATGATTTTTGTATATAAACCCGACTTTTTATTTAAAATAGCATTACTGTTACATTAAAATAATCCTAAATCACCATCTTCTGTTTTCTATATCTATTTCTTCTCTCTAGACATTGCTTATCATTGGATTCTTCTGAAATTGTTCATTCTTCACTTCTTTCATGCAGAAAATACTCTGTTAGTTTCCAGAGTGAGTGACAAACCGTTCACTCGCTGTTGGACAAGGGCTGGTACAACCCAGAGTAGCTGAACTTAGTTCAGCCTTGGTAGGGTGAACATCCGCACACCCTAACGTTGCTGTGAATGGAAAGGTTCTCAGTGGTGCTTGATCTAAGAGGTCAGATAAGGAATGCATGTAGCTTGCTTCTTTTGCCAAGCATGTGAGGTCTCTTAGCACTCTTCCATTTTAGGAATAGTTACAAGCACTTCATTTGGCTTTCTGGCTTCTTCCTGTGCTACTTTTAAGAACTGATTTTTGTATGCAACCAACTTGGGAATGAGAGAGAGCTATCTACAGTCATGTAAGCAAAAAATTTGGCTTCTGTGTGAGCCTCATCTTTCCCACTGAAAAAAGGAAACAGAAAGTGTTCTGAGGTCAACACCCATTCTCTTCAGACCATTAGATCTCTATTTTCTGTGACTTTCTCAGGGTCATGAGCCCCTTAAAAAAAAAAGGGTGAATAAATATCTTGTAACATTAATACTTCTTTCTGTGCTTCCCCTCACCAGGCAGTTGCAGACAGCAATGAGGTCACCTCTCACTATTGTTTTCTCGAAACTAGACAACCCAAGTCTCCTAAGCCTCTTCTCACAAGTCATGCCCACCCTTTAACCAGCTTTGTTACTCTCCTCTGCAAGAATCTCAATATCCTTTATGGAACCTAGAACGGCACTCAGTACTCCAGGTGAGGCAGCACTAAAGCTATATGTAGAAAGAAAATAATGTCTTTTGACTGCCTGGCTATGTTGTATTAAATGCCTCCCAATATTTCAAAGGCTATTGGTATGCAAGACATTTTGTTGTCTCCAGTTTGCTTATCAGAAGATTTTGTTAGTGCAGGTGTTGTATTGAGTGCCCACTAATACCAAATTGAGAAGCAACTTAGCAGTATTTAAACACTTTATCATAAAGTTATTATATTGCCGTTGGATAAAACTTAAATTCAGCTGTCAATATATGAATTAAGATGTAGGTACATAAAACACACATAAACTGCAGTGGCTCCATATCTAGGTCTGCAAGGCTGATATGTGGCAGTTTCCTTCTTAGCTCAGTGGTAACACTTGAAACCCAGAGCTGATAGACTTCACTTTCTTCATAGCAGAATTGTACAGCAGCTGTAACACCTGTTAGCACTTCTTTTCCTGAGGCATATAGGAGTTCCATAATTATTTTTAGAATTAAACAAGACGAACATATATTCCTCTAAAAGAATGTAACTGCATGATTGATAGTCATCAGAGATCATCCTGTGCCTATTTCAGGAGTACAAGTATTATGCAATATAACCACACTGCAGTTGTATCCAAAGTGGGCTAAAATCAGAAAAGAGGGGAAAAAGACATTACTGGATAAAAGTCATGATCTTATTGTATGATAGGAACAGGACTCAGAACCAACACACAGTTTCATGAGTGACAAAGTTAGCGTAACTGTTCCGCAGAATTCATACAGATTTCCATAGGATTAAATAACTTTTATCTATGAAGGAATTTTCTCAGCCATATTAAGTACATTCTTGTCCCGATACGAGCTTCATTGAAGAATGTTTAATCCCACTGCCTGGGCTTGGAGAATTCACTGTCTGTAAGTAAACCAAGAGAAAAATAAAAAATCAGATGAGAGATTGTACATGAATTTGTCTGCTCTGTTGCATGTAAAGATTAGAAATTGCCAATATGCAAAGAGAAGGGAGTAAAGTCTCTTATGGGAATTTGAACTATTCTGGACTTTCCTTTTCCTCCTCACCTCCATGCAGCTTATATTGGGCATGTGCCACCACACGCTACCGATGGACCCTGCAGACAAAGGCACTGTGGTGCAAACCCAAATACAAGATGGGGGGGGCCATGCAGCAGGAAGCATGAATGTGATCCACATATGGCCACCACTGCCTCCCTGGGCAACCAGAGTCTTTGGAGGTAGTTTGGAAAATGCTTCCTCAGGCCTTACATTGCTCCCTTAGAACACACAGGAGTGTATGTGTAGTTGGAAATCAGGCTTTTCCTGCTGTGTCATTTTCTAGATGAAACAATTTACAGTACTGGCAAGCTTTTCTAATGCAGTTTTTCTAGATAATAGCAACAAGCTTATTTGTAATTCTGTGTGCAGATTTTGGGTTTGAGTTTAGCTTAGATTTTCCCACAGTACTAGAAAAATTATTTAAAATCCTCCAGGAAAGGATTAGCTTCACAATCTGTTACCCAGATTAAATACTTTTTGCTCCTCATAAGCTTACCACAGCTTCACCAATTTTTCTTGACCTGACTGTGCTGTTGGCATGTCCACTCAGTGTTTAAAGCCATTTCAGTGACCCGAAGTACTCCTGCATTCACCTACATTCAGCCTGTGCTCTCCTCCACCTTCCTTGTTCTGGGGGTAGAGACTTTAAAATCCTTTTGCCTATCCACACCCCAGAAGATAAATACAAACTTTCCCCTGCATTGTCAGTCCTGTCAAAATTATCCAGCTATTAGTTCCAGTAAATTAGAGGGCTCTATTTTGTGAACTCAGTCCTAGCAGTCCTGGCACATCTTACATCCAGAAGTGTCTTTTTCAAATGGTGTCAATGTTGAGAACAAAACATCACTGCTTCTAAGTCTGAACTGGCTTCCTATATCCTCCTGAGTGAAATGATTTAGTCAGGTTAGTCAGAGAGGGTTGCATTTCAACAGCACAACTATTTTTCAATAAACATTAAAAACAACATCTGCAGTTTTCTTTAACACTGGGACATTCCATTTTATTAAGATCTGAATAGAAAATTTTGGATGATCTGAAAAGTGATCTGCAGGTTAAATGTATCTATGTTTGGGGGGTTATTTATAATTGTGTCTTCAGAGTAATAAAAATCATTAGAATCATTTCTCAATTTCCTTCCTTTTATGAAAAAGGAAAGATAGTGAAGTGTTTACACATAGATTTCTTCCTTACATCTTCTCTCACTTCACACTTTCATTTTGTGAAGTAAATAGCTCCATGCTGCGCAATTGTTATAATGCAATCTAAAATGATACAAAAACTTTGTGGCCCAGGCTTCAGAAAATCAAAGTGTTAACTAACTTAAGATTCACTGAAAATAGAGCCTATCTCAACATAGTTTTTTCTGTGAGTTGACAGATGATGCTGAGATCTATTTTATTTTTCTACAACCTGATATCAAGTCAGGACATTAAAGGTGGGAAGTTATAAAATCTACAGCAGATGACAAAGACTTCCAGTGCTCCCAGAAGAACTGTAACAAGGTTTGCAACACAGATAGAAATCCCAGAACTCCCCTGATCATAATTGAGCAAAGCAGAAAGATGGGTGCACTCATGCAGGAAGATGCCGTAAAACAGTCTCTGCCTTTTGCCTGTAGTTTTAGCAGCAATCTAAAAAAAAGAAGAATTTTGCCAGTCCCATTGTCATCCTACAGGTATTGTGAGACTCGCATGGAGAAGAAGGGCACTTAATACCTCCTGGACATGAAGAAAATCTCATAAAGTTTTCATATATTTATATATATATATATATATATATATATATATATATATATATATATATATAAAGTATCTGCAGCAGCTATCACATGGTGATCTTAAGCTCATAATGACAAGAGGTCACTATTCCATGCTTTTGCAATTTATGGAATCATGGGAAGAAGAGTGGCTTCACCAAAGGGACTTTGAATCTTTCTGAATTACAGGTCTCTCTCTGGAGATTACTTGTTCTTTCGCTCTTCGTTCACGTCTGGCTTCACTGATACGAAGATGTGAACAAGAACTGCAAGTGATAACAAAGTGATTGTGTTATTGGACTTGTGATAAATGGCTGTAAGTTTTAGCTTTCCTCAAGTTAGCTAAATCACTGTAAAGATAAGAACTGATCAGTAACAACTGTGGGGCTCCAAGGACAGTATCTGCAGTGTGTTTTACTATCATTTTTCAGGAATATGTTGCTCAGGAACATTTGTACTGTCTTCCTGTTAAAGGTTCTCCACCCTCATCAAACCACAGTCTCATAATTGTAATCAATATCCATTGACCAACAAAACCCAACAGTTCTTCTGATCTCATCACATCCACTACTGATAAAAAAAATATTGAATTAACACACTATGAATATTGCTGTTCCTCTAAGTCCATATGCATATCTTTAAATTGAACATTTTCTTTAACAAATCAGTGGCTCACCGTTTGCCTCCTGATGCATGCAAAACTCTATATATCTGTTTCCCTAAGAGTATAACATGTATGCTACTATCTGAAAGTCAAATTTGCTTTAAAGTATTCTAAGCAGTAAAAGTCAATTGCCAGTGTCCACAGAGCCTTCTGCTCAAGATGTTAAGAAAAATACGTGGGGGTAGAAATACTTCACTAACATAGATGATGTTTTCACTATGTGTGTGAGTTTCATCTTGTGTGAATGTAGGATTTCTTATAGAACACTTAAATTCAGGATTCATCAAGGCAGTTATCCTTGAAAATTGGTATTGCATTCACTTTTTGACTAGCAAGTTTTATATTTGCTTTGTACTGCAAGGCTACATTTTTGTTGGACTGAGTTCAGACCACTGTAGGAAATGTAAGACTACTACCCACTCACATGCAACTGATAGATATTGCTACAAACAAAGAGAAAAGGAAAGATAATCCAGAATCTCATGCTTTCTCAGTGCTCTGACTCACCAGCTATTCCATTATATACACAAATACTACGGATCAATAGTCAGATTTACATTTTTCTTTTCAGAACATTTTGGCTTTGGATATTTTAATAACCCCACCTCTTGGTATTAAATCTGGAAACATATTCTGCAACTGAGTCTTAATATCTTGACACAAGTGTATAGATTGAAGGTACTGTGACTAAGACTGTATTTTCTACAAAGTCAATTATCTGTGCTAAAAAAGTGTTTTATTTTTGAGTGCATGCATTTCTTCTCTGCAGGTTGCAGGGGGAGGAACACGGATAGATAGCTCATGGTAGGTGGTCACTACTCAAAAACAATTTTTTTCTATAGCTGAATAAAAATGTGTTTGGATGTGTTGAATGTGTTGGATGTGTTGGATGGCTGTTCTGAACTAAATTTGCACTGCAATGTTCAGAGCAGAAAGAGATACTTTAAAATCATATGGATGGCATATTTTTACACACAGTGAAATCTGAAATCAAAATTACTATATGGTTTATTTTTCTGTTTGGAAACATTCTATACTGAACACTGAATTCCCTGTTCTGATAGAGGTGGTTTGCTGTTTGTTTCTTTTTAACAGAGTCATAGTAATAAATATCTTGGACTGTGTCTGTAAATATATCTGAATGTACTGCTTTATTTTTGTATCTCAGTTGTGACAGCCCTTGGCTTTCAATCCAATTATCTGAGTCATACTGTTATCAAACTACAAGGAGAGAAAAATGTCATCCCTACAAACTTAGAAATAACAGGATTACACTCTTATTTTTATTTGAAGGACACATTTCTCTTTCAACTGTATGACTTTCTTAATATTATATATGTTCAGAATGGAAGAGAAAAATCTGATAATGAATTCCATTGCATGTTATATTTAGGAAGACCTACAGCCATACAGCTTATGACAGATTCCAGAAATACTTACCTTGCGTGTAAGGACTGAACAGATAAAGAGTCATCATATTCCATATTAGGAGACCATATGGTTAGTATAAGAGAACATCCTAAAACTCTTGCTGTGGTATACCATTAATGTGAAACCAGGAGGGGCTATTGAATACAAACTGTTAAGTGGAGGAGAAGATGTGTATATCCTGTTTCTGGCAATGAGAGTGGTGGCCAGAGAATTGTAACTTCCTTTCAAGACCTTTAATTGCATCAAGTATTCAGAATCAGAACCATGGAGATCTACTTACTCCTTGGTGAGCAGCACTGACTGGCAACTATAAAAGCTCTATGTATAGCCAGGTTCGTAGTACATCAGCATGTGGGGATGTCTGGAAGATTTTGTTGGATTTTGCACCAAACAAATTAAAGGAATTTCAGTTCAGGAAAATTTCAAAACAGCTTAGGTTTGGGCAGACCTTGCAATTTCCAAGATATATACCTCAAGATAGGGATTACCTTAGCGATTACTAATTAAATATTTGTATAAGACATTGTTTTTATGAGGAGGGCCAGGTTTTGAAAGGAGAGAAAATGAGAATAGAAAAATCAAGAGAATTTACAGATTCAGAGCAGAATTTGACAAAAAGAATAGAAATAGAAGGGGAACGGGAGAAAATCAGAGTATTTAATATAATCCAGTCAGCTGTGCACCCATTTTAACAGCCAGGAAGGGGTGTTTTGAAAAAGTTGATGGCAGGGCGGAAGCAGGCATCTCAGACCAAATAAATATCCTTCATCTGACATAAAATAACTGGAAAAAACAGGAAAATCCTGGTAATCGTCAACTGTTAGACTATTGTTCCTGAAAGCCTGAGTTATACTTCCTTGTCATCTTGGTGGTTTCTCTTGACTTTCTACTTCATGGATTTCCCTTTGTTAATCAATATATTTTATTATTGAATATATAATTGATCACTGATTTTTTTTTTTTTTTTTTATATTTGTGTAGAATCAATAGCAACACATAGGTTTGGGAGCAAGTACTGCAAGGATTTTCCTGAACGCTCCTGAGAGCCTTTTTCTGTTCCTTTATGATACATGGAATAAGCTTCAGCTTTTTCAGATTTAATCACTGCTTTGCTTAATAACTTTAAACATTGATAGAACAGTAGGATTTACTGTTGATTGGTTTCCCCTTGTGAAAAGTTCCGAAAGACATGTGAGCTGAAGCCACAGAGTCAGAGCACCAATAAAGTGAGCAATGTACACAGAAATATAATGTCAATAAAGTAGGTGAAAAGAGAAAGAGCAACTGGGAATAGCGATGGAGTTGAAGAACAGTCTTGCAGTAGCACTGACATGTATCTTGTCATGAGCTTTATAAGCAGAAGCCTCATATATTTCCGTGCAGAAAAGATGAAGAATGCACTGTTGAAAAACACTTTTATAAACAGCAAGTTAACATTCAAAAGGAAGGGGATGCTTGTCACATGCTTATCCTAGTGTTCTTGACAAAGCCTGAAGTCCACAGTTTTGCTTCAGATGGCTCTCTGCAATAAAAGAATTCTTTAAAAGTTTTAAAAAGTTATCATGTAATAAACTGAATCTGGAAAGAGTACAATCTCTTTAATGCTTTCTTTGGTTAACTGTCATCTGCCAGTTAACCTTGCCACTCTGATCTTAGATATATGCCAAGTGGCATTACACCTAGAAAAACTGAGATGAGAGCTGAACACAGATCTTTGAGATTTTCATGATCTTTTATCGTGTAGAAAGGAGAACTTTATCTTTTCTCTAGCACTTTGCTTGCTGCTGCTGTTGTAAACAGTACCCATATCTCTGTGCTATAGTTTTATAGTTTCCTTTTGAAGATGATAAAGATAGCTTTGGGATTTACTTATGCAGGTCTTGACTGTATTGTTGTTTCCTTTTTTCTTTTTCTTTTTTTTCTCTTCCCCTTAATTGGCTTCCCCTAACATGATTCACATAATCTACCTAAAGCAGCAAGTAATTAGAAACAAAGACTTAGCATTCCTCAGCCTGAAGTCTCTGGAGCCTATATATGATAACAGTGTGAACATAAGCATGGCAAATTTGATTATGGATTTCAGCATGTATGCCAAATTACATCCTTAAAGTCTCATGTGGTCACCAGGCAGCAGTGGATGCAGATGGTTTGGCACCTTTGAGTGATCAGCCCTGTAGTATACATGTCACGTGCACTGTAGCCTCACACAATTTGAGGTGACTATATAGAAAGAATCACAGAATCACAGAATTGCCAGGGTTGGAAGGGACCTCAAGGATCATGAATCTCCAACCCCCCTGCCACATGCAGTGCCACCAACCATCCCACCTAATGCTACACCAGGCTGCCCAGGGCCCCATCCAATCTGGCCTTGAACACCTCCAGGGACAGGGCATCCACAACCTCTCTGGGCAGCCTGTTCCAGCATCTCAGCACTCTCATGGTAAAGAATTACCCCCTGACGTCCAACCTAAATCTCCCTTCCCTCAACTTAAAACCATTTCCCCTCGTCCTGCAGTTATCAACCCTTTCAAAGAGTTGATTCCCTTCCCCTCTGTAGGCTCCCTTTAGGTACTGAAAGGCTGCAATGAGGTCACCCCACAGCCTTCTTTTCCCCAGGCTGAACAAGCCCAGCTCCCTCAGCCTGTCTAGGGGAGGTGCTCCAGTCCCCTGATCATCTTTGTGGCCCTCCTCTGGACCCTCTCCAACAGCTCCCTGTCTTTCTTGTACTGGGGGCTTCACACTTGGACGCAGTATTCCAGATGGGGCCTCACAAAAGCAGAGTAGAGGGGAACAATCACCTCTCTGTCCCTGCTGACCACCCCTCTTTTGATGGAGCCCAGGATCCCATTTGCCTTCCGAGCTGCAAGGGCACACTGCTGGCTCATATTAAGCTTTTCATCCATCAAGACCCCCAGGTCCTTCTCCACAGGGCTGCTCTCAAGGACCGCTCCTTCCAGTCTGTAGGGATGCTTGGGATTCCTCCGGCCCAAGTGCAAAACTCTGCTCTTTGCCGTGTTGAACCTCATCAGGTTCACCCGGGCCCACCTTTCTAGTCTCTCGAGGTCCCTCTGAATGGCATCCCGTCCTTCAACCATGTCGACCGCACCACTCAGCTTGGTGCCGTCAGCAAACTTGCTGAGGGTGCACTCAATTCTGTCATCGATGTCATTGATAAAGATGTTAAAGAGCACCGGTCCCAAGACAGACTCCTGGGGGACGCCGCTCATTACTGGCCTTAATTTTACACCCTCAGAAATTTTTACAGCCATTAGTATGAAAGGAGGATATACGCTCACCAACAGAGTTAATAATAGCAGTGAAATAAAAGTTTGGAATTCCCAGGTAATTTCTGCACAAAAAGAATTACTGCTGAATCACTATTTTCCGTGGTCTGTGGGCATACAGCATAGTAGAAGGCTCTTGTAATTGAAATTAATGCAATATGTAAATCCCTTGACTTAAAGTCAGGTCTGCAATACACAGAATAGTGTCAAAAAGTACTGCACTTTTGTTCCTGCAGTAAGAATAGCCATGAAATGTTATTGATGCTGATACACAGCCATCGAAAAAAACAACCAAACACAAAACAACAAAAGACAATTTTCTGGAGGGAATTTTTTTTTTTTTTTTTTTTTTTTTTTTTTTTTTTGATTAAACAAAGTGATTTTCCCTACCACGGCCTGCTGTAGCATAACACAGTATTCATGTAAACACAGGTGCAGGGAGTGTTTGAGTTCTTCTTCATGGTGCCAGCAGGCACCATCTTTAGTAGCTTGACTCTGAAAAACAGTATGAATATGGGGTAAAAGTTAACATTGTAAACAAACAAGAACATTAATCTGATATCATAATCTGACATTTCCTAAGTGTAGGTTATCAGAGAAAGCCTGTGGTGAGAGGAACTGTCAGAAAATAAGGAATGGAGATGTGCCAAGTAGAGCCAAGGAGTGCCAGAGGAGGTATGGTGGCAGTTTATACTTCGAATAACAGAATCAAAGAATAGCTTGGATTGGAAGGGACCTCAAAGATCATAAAGTTCCGATCCTCCTGCCATGGATAGGATTATTACCCACCAGATCAGGTGCTAGATCAGGCTGCCCAGGGCCCCGTCCGACGCAGCCTTAAGCACCTGCAGGAATGAGGCACTCACAGTTTCTCTGGGCAGCTTCTCACCATAAAGCTGTTAATTTCTCAAGCCAGTATTTTTATGCCTCAGAATTAGAGTCCTGAACATGTAGAATACAGTAATTAAGTACAAATATGCAAACTTATAAGTATATGCATTAGCACAAGTAACTCCATCTGGGGAACAGAGCAGAGAACCAGCCAGACGCAGAGTTATTAAAACAAATTATAAGCTTTTGAGGTGTAAATGACACCTTTCCTTTGATGACAGACTACCTTTCCCCTCATTTCCTTTGGTGATCATCCTTCCCTAGCTACTTCTTCCTATTGAAAATGCTCAGAAATACAGACAAGATGAATTCTCTCATGCGACAATAATGATGGACTTTGATCATCTCTGGAAGCTGATATTTGGTAGCGTCTGGCTACAATAATTTGGTTGTGCATCATATACAGTTCTATTTTCTCTTCCAAATTTAAATGCATCCATTGTTTTACCACAGTTCATTATTCATACATATTCATAAAGTATGCAAAATGCAATGCAGCATAAACTAGTTTACATTGTCAGAGCAAACAAAATATTTGTCATTTTCTCATTTTTAACTCAACGTATTAAATTGCAGTAACAGATCTTGAATGCATTTAGAATGTAAGATCAGTTAAAGAACAAGCCTGTTTAAAAAATAGAAGAAAACTTAAATCATAGAATCTCTCCATTTGAATCCAAAACGTATATAGACTGTTCTTTATTGAAAAGATACGAAGATTCCTTCAAAGATAGAACTACCACTGAACACAAAGAACTGATGTAATATTCCAGCTTCCTGTTCACATGTAAGTATTTTCAGGATTTTAAAACTGATCCAGAAACCATGGAAACCACTGAAGGATTCCACTGACATCAGCGATCTTTGATTCTTTTTGTTGTTGTTGTTGTTACTTTTTGTTATTTTTTAGTCTCAGACCTCCCAAGTTTTGTCATGTGGATGATAGAAGGTATCTGTTTGAGGGCTTGCAGCAACACTGGGACACAACAAATGCGTCATCTGCAATACGAAACATGTATTTTTATTTATCATTCTCAAAGGAGACTTAAATAATACAAATATGTTTTTGTTTGCTCACTAACTAAAATTACTGAGAAACTTAATTTGCTGTTGATGTTGATTTTAGAGGCAACTCTGCCACTGGGGTTTATTCTAATTTTAATGCTGTTTTTAAACATCCAGGAACCAACACTTATTTTAGAAAATGTATGATTTGTAAAGAGCTTAGAATTAACATTATGGTGGTAACACTTTTAAATAGCTCAAATAGATCATTTGGCTGGTGTGATTAATGCTCACATTATGCTATGTCCTGAAGTATACCTTGTAAAAACAATGATTATCCTAGGCTCATTTTTTTTTTCATTTTGTAATTTAATACATAATTCTGTAGAAATTTGCCTGTAATGTGGAGTAGTCATTTATTAAAAAACCTTATGAGCAAGTCGAAGGCCAAATGTTTTTTGAAAATTGTTATAATAAAATTAGCATGTGTTTGTATCCAGGTCCCCATGATTATTACAAAAATATGAATAAATATCCACAGAAGACAAGAGTTACCATTTGAAAATTTCTAACATTGCAGGGAGTTAATTTTACACCCTCAGAAATTTTTATAGCCGTTAGTCTGAACTCTGAATTTACTGTGACTACATTCATGAGGATCTTTAGGTGTCTGATTAGTATTAATAGAAGTTATCTTACTTTTTTTACTGCACTACAGAAATCTTTTCATATTCAGGAAAATAATCAATATTTTAGGCATATCATTAAAGATATTAGTACATGTCACAGATACACCTGTCTATTTATGTGTATTATGTACACAATCTGCTCTCTTTTTTCTCACCCGCTTACATATTCTTTCCGTTTTGTTTTCTTTGTCTTTTTATATGGAAGCTGGACTTAATCCCCACTTATGTTACAGTAAGAACCCTTACTGACTTCAGAGGCCATGGACTAGGATCACATTTCATTTTTTCTTTAGTCCTCATAAATCATAGGCCACCTTACACCTCACTTTTTCTTCCTTTAATAATATAACTCTTATTCCTATATTCTGATTTCTTTCTCATTATTCCATTTTTGCACTCTTGTCCTCGTCTCCATTTGAATTAACCAGTTCGGCTGTTCCTAACTTTTCTTGCTCTGAAAACTAAATGTCACACTTACGCTTCATTTATGTGTTAGCATTCTTTGAAATTTTGCCTTGTGTGGTTCATCTGCAGCAATAGTAAAGTCATAGCCAGAGTGAATCCATGTTCACTACTCTAGATAAGCTTATTTTCTTCTACTTGCTTAGAGGTGACATCCAGAACAAGCTGTTCCATCACCTTCCCTGGAACGGATGTGAGGCTGACTGGCCTGTAGTCTCAGAGGTCCTTCTTGCCTTTCTGAGAGTAACACTGCCTTTCCTCCAGTCCTCAAGCACCTCTCCCACCCTCCTTGACCTTTTGAAGATGATAGAAAGTGGTTCAGCAATCATTCTGCTGTTCCCTCAGCATTCATGAGTGCTTCCCATCTGGATCCATGGATGTGTGTGCATTGAGTTTGCCTAGATGAGTAGATTTGAAGTTTTAGAAAGAAAGAAAGCTAAATAAATTTTGTTATTCTTTAAATATATTGATTAAAATACTTTTATTTTTTAAGTTTTTTTTCTGGCTTTTTTTAAGAGGATGATGAGATAAATGTGAACTATTAGGAACATCTGAACACTTACTACAGGGCTGACTTTTACAGTCCTCATCACACTGTTACATTGATAAAACTAAACATAAAGTCTTCCATCTTCTATGCGCTATGGTCTCCCCAGGTCCAATTCATATCATACAACATATGGACACAGCCCATGCTGCAGCAGGGAAGAATGCAGCAGCAGTGCTGTTTGTCACTAAGAAATTTACAGCTCTATATTACGGCTTTGAATAACATGCATATAATAAACATGAATTACTTAAATAGCTTCAATAGAAACTTACCTTAAACTACTGGATTTGTTCCTGTTCCACACTAAGTAATCCTCCATAATTCTCTTATATAGATTCCACTCATATCCATTTGTAAGATGTATTGTGGGATGCTACTACTCTGTCTTTGTTAGAGAGTTTAGACTCAGACATAAGTTAGTATCTTCTTTCAGCTGGTCATTTATGTGTTGGTTTTTTTGGTTTGTTTGTTTTTTGGCTTTTTTTTCATTTGCTTTTGGCGTGTTACCTGTGTAGAGATAAATGTACCTGTGTCTCATAAATACCATTCTCTAACATTTTTATTCATGTGTCTTACTATAGGTATAATATGGTCTCCACTAACTGGTTCATTTTTAGAGAAATCACACTAATGATCTACCCATGTGTCTCATTTTTATAGATTTCCTGTTGAAGAGAGAGATGCTTTTCTAACTTGAATTTCTTTTATGTTTTGTGCTGCACTTCTGAAGAATTCTGGTGGCTGACACAAACATAAATCCTCTGGGAGGTCATTTCCTGAGAAAAGGAAGATTGTGTAGTGGCACATGTGAAAATGAGTTGGCAGCAGAATTAAGCCCCGAGGAAAAATATGACTGCATCCTGGCTTCAGGAAAGTTTATCACTTGGCAGCCAATAGGCTGAATTAAATTAAGTTCAGGTAAGAAGGAACTATGAGCCAGAGCGAATGAAGAAGGTAAAGGAGTTGTTTCAGCTAAAAGAGAAAAAATAGTGTTTTTTTCATGAACACAGGGAGAACTAACAGGAAGAATGTGTACCTGTGTACACATGTACATGCTGAGAATGGCAGAGGAATTTGCTAAGCCATCTTTCTAGAAGTAATTCTTCTGCCACCAATGGGGTGACTTTTCAAAAAACCTCTCATCTCACTTTCATTGCTGATAACAGGAGAAAAATAGTCTCCCCAAAAGCAAAAAAAACATTTCTGCTTCTTCCTCCACACACATCCCTTCAAATATAGGAAGATATATGTGTGCAGAAAAGAGAAAGTTCCTCGAGAAGGAGAAATAAAGTTTTGTTGCTATGTAAGTACAAAAATCCAGTTTGTATTCTTGAAGAAATGTCTTTATGAAATGTCTTCTAGCTGGATCTTTTAAGCTTATTCTTTTAAAGCTTCTTCTTTTCAAAGACTGTTCTTCACTTTAATGCTGGATTTACTTTTAATAATGCTGGATTTAATTTTTATCATAAAGTAAAATGTTATCTCAAAATGAAGTCTGGTCTTTTTTGGTCTGTGTCTTTCTAGAATGTGATCTGTAGATGGAGCTAATCCAGATTCTTACTCTTGGGAATATTCAAGAAACATATTCTACACTATGAATTTCTGTGGACTAAGAAAGTTTTCATAGAAAAGGAGCACACTTCAATCTGTTTTTCTTTAGGGTCACATTCCAACAAATAATCTTACGTGCAACAAAACCTCACACACTTTTTTCTGCAAATGCAGGCCACACAGTACTGAACTGTTTTTCAGTCCACTTTGAGACACCTCAGCTGCTGCTATTACCAAAGTCCCAAAGCATGTATAAGTTACAAACACTGTGATATTCTTGTATAGTTGTAGAGATGGAAAGCTCCTTTATTAATAATGAAATACTATTTACAGAAGAAGCTGGCATTGCAAGATTTCTGTTACATGTTTTTTCCAAAGTAAGAAAAGACGTCATTTCCTTTCACTTTTCTTAACTAACTCAGTTTCTTTTAGCCTCACAGCACAAGCAGTCCATACCTGGTAGGAAAATTTCTCTCTAGAATCCAAGCCAAGGAATGAAACACAAATGATGGGAAAGGTTGTCCCAACCTCCCTGTTGCTGTCAATTTTCAAGGGAATAAATAAAAATGAATGCAAACATTTTTCCAATTTGTGATTCACAGTGATTTGTGATTCACACAGAGAAAATGCTAATCATACTGATTTCCTTCTAATGGGGAAGTGAAGCATTAGTAATCCATTAACATGCAAGGGCCAGCAGGGTTAAGCGTTCAAACACTGTCATTGATTTCTTTCCTTGTACCATATTCTCACTTCTTCTTACTCAACCGGTGCTAAGTAGAGCTTCATAGCAGATAAGTTGTAAAAGTTTGTTCCTCTGAGGATATCTCAGAGCCTCTGCTGTTGAAACAGTAATTACAAGGAGGTGAAGTATTTGACTAATCAGCAGCAGGAGTCTGTAGGGGTCCAAAGCTGAATGACAAATGCCAATATTGACTTTAGGTTTGTTGGATCAACAAGCCAATATGGTAAAACTGATCTATCATCTTGTCACCAATTCCCCTTGCAGACTCTGAAGCCTGCCAATTAAAAAAAAAAAAAAAAAAAGAGAGAGAGAGAGAAAAAGAAAATAGTAATCACTATACATCACTCAGCAGTGATTGCAAGCACATGATAAATAGCATCTTTAACTTTCCCTCTGTTTAGCACATGATGTCTTCTGTTCTAATTTGTATGTTTTCCAAGGCTGCTATGGATTCCAATCTAAACTTAGAGAAAAAATTAAATATCATGCATATGCATAATTTGGATTTCAACCAACATTCATTAAAAATAGCTAAACTTCAATACCAGTTTAGAGAAGCAGCAGACAAAATTTGGTAGCAATATCAATCTAAGTACCACACAGTGTGCTATTCCACTTTTTTTTGTTGTTCTGCTGGAAGAGTTCCTTCCCAGATGTTGTGAGTTCAGGCTCAAAGTAGAAGGCAGTGTGAAGTAAAATTGAATAATGAAGTTACTGTATGATAAAGCTGTTAATTGTTTTGAGTTCTTCAGCCCTTAAATATATCCCTGATGTCTTTTACATTTACTTATTTTCTTTTTACAAGAAAAAAAGTGCCCTGAGACCATCTTACAAGAAAGTAGTTCTTTAAACACTTGCTCATACTCACTTTCTTTAAACACTTGTTCACTCACTTTCTACTTCAAATCCCCCCCCACTGGGTTTGTTCTCCAAATCTGAAAGGGTAGGCATTAGCAACATGAATGTTTGCAGCAAGATTGTAAATTCAATACTGCAAATGATGTCTGCTTTCCTCTTCAGAAACTATTGGATGGCCTTAAGAGAAAACGTAAAATGAAACAGCAGCATGTGGCACCTGTGATTTTCACAACTAAGCACAATCTCCCTACCACATCAAGGCTTAGAGGAAGAAGAATTTAAAACAGCACAAAAAAAAGTCAACTATTTGCAAAGAGAATATGAGGATGTGGCAATGATACCTTGAAACCAGAAAGGGGTGAAAACTGAGCAAAGCCTACTACTGTGACCTAGTTGTACAGCCAGTGGGAGTTTGCCATTGAAGACTTGGACTGACTTCCTCTCTTCTCTGGTGTATTTTTGGTTCATTTGATTTATTATTCTTAATTATATTGTATTATCTTAGAGGTCTTTTCCAACCCTGGTGATTCTATGATTCTGTGATTTAACCCTGCAGTAAAATTTTGTAACACTTTTCCTTCAATGGTCTTCTCAATAATATTTTTTAAATGTATACTCTCTGTATGAAGATTTTGTCTCATGAATAAAAAATTAGAATTTAACCTTTGTTATTGGTGTGTATGCTAAAGTCAACTCTTAGTCTTTGTGGGTGTACTTCGAAGTAGTGTTTACACTATATGTCCATAGGTTTAACACTATGGACAAATGTACTCATGAACACTGCCTACACAAAGTATATGAGGATAGGTGTTATCATTTTATTTCCTTTCTCATTCCCTCTCTTCCTCCTTGTTTTTTTGCTTCCTTGAAGAATAACTGCTATCACACTGCTTTTCCCAATGCTTTTGTCTTTTTGGCTGTTTTAATAAGTGAACGCACTATATTCTGTTTGCTTCTTGGGTAGGTAATTGTATAACATTTTTTATGCAATGAAATGAAGAGAGCAGCCTTCTTCAGAGCAGCCTTCTTCAGAGTAGCCCTGCAGAGAAGGACCTGGGGATCTTGATGGATGAAAAGCTTAATATGAGCCAGCAGTGTGCCCTTGCAGCTCGGAAAGCAAATGGTATCCTGGGCTCCATCAGAAGAGGGGTGGTCAGCAGGGACAGGGAGGTGATTGTTCCCCTCTACTCTGCTCTTGTGAGGCCCCATCTGCAGTACTGTGTCCAGGTCTGGGGCCCCCAGTGCAAGACAGACAAAGAGTTTTTGGAGAGGGTCCAGAGGAGGGCCACGAAGATGATCAGGGGACTGGAGCACCTCCCCTATGAGGACAGGCTGAAAGAGCTGGGCTTGTTCAGCCTGGAGAAAAGAAGGCTGCGGGGTGACCTCATTGCAGCCTTTCAGTACATAAAGGGAGCCTACAAAGAGGAGGGGAATCAACTCTTTGAAAGGGTAAATATCAGCAGGAGAAGGGGAAATGGTTTTAAGTTGAGGGAGGGAACATTTAGGTTGGATGTCAGGGGGAAATTCTTTACAGAGAGAATGGTGAGGTGCTGGAACAGGATCCCTTGACGTGTTCAAGGCCAGGTTGGATGGTGCCCTGGGCAGCCTGGTCTAGTATTAAATGATGGCCCCACCTGTGGCAGCGGGCTTGGAGATTCATGATCCTTGATGTCCCTTCCAGCCCAGGCCATTCTGTGATTCTGTGATTCTGTGAAGAGGCAAATTTAGCAATTAGCAGTAAAATGAGCTGTGACTTGCTCTCAAGAGACAGGATGTAGAATTTTACTAGTGTGATAGTGTGTGACAGGACAGGGGCTAGCAGGGCATTTTAAAGATTTTTTTCTTTCTCCCAATTTTCAATAACAACATGTGGAAAACTAAACTACTGTGCTAATTGTGCCTTTGTCCTTTATGGCAGTGAATAATGACTCATCCCCACACTTATGAACTGTGCCTAAACTGTTGAGTTACATGTCAGACATCAAAGCTGGGGACAACATAAGATAGCTCAGGTCTACACCACAGATGATAAACTTTATGGTGGGAATGGCAGGCCCACTAAAATTTTGGTGATTTCAAAGGCCCACCCATTGCTCTGTATGAGTCTTGCTTAATTCTAACACATGTGGCCAGGCCCAGACCATCTTATGGCCGTCCCCTGCCCTGCACCATTATGGCAGTAGGTCTGCCCTGCTCCGAGGCCAGGCCTGTCCTCATCACTGCATGCCCATCACTCACAACAGCCATACAGCAGTGTGTGATTGGCAATGCCTAGGCTGAAAATGGGACATGGGGAGGGAGTTGCATACCAACTTAAGTTATGGCAAATAACTGTATGCATTTTGGTACACTGGCTGAACACAGTCCTGTGCGCAGTGAAAAAATATGCATCCCCACTTTTCGTTGTGATAAAGGAAGCAGAGAATAGGTGTGATGGTTGTTGAAAAAATTTTCGGTATACTTGTGATTCTGTTTTCAGTTGACATAAAAAAAAATTGCCTTGAATTGAATTTTTAAATGGAATAGATACTTTAGATTTTTAAATGGAATCAGATATTCAACTCAGTAATTTCATCATGTCCCTTTAGCAGAATTCTGTAAGAGAAAAAATATTCCTCAGCACACAATGATGCCTTATTCATGTCACTGCTTTTAGGAGTATGTAAATTTGTAAACAGCTGTTGTCAAGAATGAAGAATGAGAAGAGTAAAATGTCATCAAAAAACCTTTGATGAACACCTCAGGACTTCACTAAGAATTGCAACCACTGCCACTGAGCAAGACCAAAGTGTTAGTTTAAAAAAAAACCAGGGCAAACTTCTCACTAGTTTTATGGTTTTGTTGCTTTCTTTTTTATATGTTTTAATAAAAAATACTAAAAATCAATATAAGTTTTGTTATTTGTATGCATTAACTGTGTTAAGTAATGTCTCCTGTTTTACAGTGCTCGCCCACGAGGTCGGAGATGGATCTTGATGCTACGGAAGTAGAGGTTGAACTTTCCCACAAATATTCTGTCACATTTTGTTGCAGTGTCAGAGGAGTAGTCAGACATAACAGTGTCTGACATGGAAGTGTGGCTGACTAAGGTTGTGCCATTGAATTTCTCTGTGTGGAAAAAAATGGCACATACATCTGCTGACACTTGCTGAACATTTACAGAGATCAACCAGTGAGTGTGAGCACAGTAAGGCGGCAGGTGGTGCATTTCAGCAGTGGTAACAGTAGATCACCTCTGCTGGTGCAGATTTTATTGAGTGCAGCATGCAGGCTCTTGTTCATTGCTGGTGAAAATGCATAGCTGGATGGTGGAGACTATGTTATAATGTTTTGTAGCTGAGAATTTTCTCTATCAAACAGTGTTACTGTGCTCTTTGTAATCTGTTGTAGTTTCCACAGAATAAATAGGAGGCTTTACTTTTGGAGTAAGCTCTCTACGTGCAGTCCAAGACAATTCCTCTGCACTCAGTGCAGCCCATGCAAGACATAATGTTGGACACCATGAACAACTGTATTATTTGGAAGCAGAGCAGCTGCTCAATTCAAAATGCTGACTTGTCTCTCCATTCTTATAATCAAACCTGGAATATGTTGCACCAAAAACAGGTTTCCTGGTTTTTCTGTTGTTCTTTTATTATTATAGTTATTATTATTATTATTATTTAACTCATTATTATAAAGCAGCGTTACACTGCTGTGGATTGTCTTTTAATGAAATGTATGGTATAATTAACTTTGTGCGTGATTTGAAAATCTAATATTGTAGCAATTGCATGATTGGTGTTTGTACCCAACTTTTTCATGCCCAGATGACAAATTCAGGTGTCACAGTTTGCTAGCATTTTTTTGAAAACCGACTCATACAATACATGAAATTAAATTTTCACAATAAAGAAATGATCATGTTGGTAACAGACATGTACATTTAATTTCAAGACTAACTTAGGGCTTTGCCCCTTTTAATCAGAATAAATGCTGATTATTCTGATAGTCTGTGTGGTTTTATATTTTAAAAGATGAGTGTTTCTACTTGGCATTATTTCTCTGATCTGACTTTCAGATGTAGATTTTAAAAATATTTTTTGATTGCTTAGCTTTAGAGCTGAAAAAGTAACAATGGATAATTTATTGAATGAGGTTAACATGTTTTTCAGGCTCACTGAATAAAAATAGAAGAATGCTCTGCTATTTTGACATACAAATAGTTTCCTATTCATGGAGACTAAGACTTTAGCTTCTGACAGACTAAGATTCTTAGAAAGTGAGATACTGCTCATTGCAAACAAAGGTTCAGGTTGAGAAAATGTCACCTTTGATGTAGCTCTGACAGCTGAAGGTAGTTACCCTCCAGCCTGACGGGGACTGTGTGTCCAAGTCCACAGGCATAGAAGCTCAAGATCTGATGTGTTAAGCTTAATCTCAGCTACTTTCAGCCCACCTTCATAGAAGACCGTGGAAGGCAGTGGCTGAAGATGGACGTGTACTTGTCCACTTACCCTCTTTACACCAGGGACAAACAGGGGTGGGAAATATCCAAGCCATTTAGCACAGTTTTCTAGGGCTCATTAGTCCCTGATTCTTTGTGCTTATTAGTGGGTCATACTCCTCTGTCCTGTCCTTGCAGTAGCTTCCAGCTTCCACAGTCATGTTAAGAGTCGTGTAGCTTTAATAATTTAAAATAAATATGTAATACTCTGCTGTTTTCAACTGAAGACCAGTTGGTGACTGAGAACTCTCACTGACGAAAGATAAAAAATCTTTCTATTTTCAGTTCCACCGGAGTATTTCAAGAATAAATTTAAATTCTATGTCCAAACTTTGGAAAAAATAAATAAATAACAGTGGGAATTGTACTCTCAAAGACTCTATAGCCATTTTAAAACATTAAATGATAGATTGATCATTTATTTTGTATTCTGTACTCTTCACACTCCTCACCACCCTGGTGAACTTGGATAAAATGCAGTGGGTTCCTCTATTCCCTGAAAAAGCTGGATAAAACTGGAACCATTAAAAATATTTGACTTCATCATAATCAAACTTGTTAACAAGAAATTTTATGCTAAAAAATGTATTACATATTTTTCTTCTGAAAAGACAAATAGAATTAAATCAAACTTGACTACTACTCTTCATGGGCTAAGACTGGAATGTCTACACTGTGGATGTGCACAATATGAAATTGATCCCAGCTTAAGATGAACAAGTCTTGAATTTAACAAAAAAAAAAAAAAAAAAAAAAGACTAAAAACTGACTTCTAAGTTTGACTTTCAAATCTGTATTAATATCATTTCAGCTACTAAAAAAGAGAGAGTGCATGGAAGGAGCATGCATTCAAAAGCAGTACGGATTTTCCTTGTCTGGAAAAAGAAGAAAATCAAACCACAGAGGAGAGTCTCTTGTCTCTTATTTTTATATCATTTTCAAAACAACATTGGATGAAAATGCCCTAACACTTCAGTGCTTGTCCAAAATATTTAAAGAATTCTCATCATAAATGAAGCTGAGAAATTTGATATTAAAATTGACCTGGTGACAATTTATGATAGCTAAACAGGTCCACATTATTCTGTTTTCAACACATTTCATGGTTCTTCTGGGGACTTTTATTGTTCAGTTTTAAAATATATTTTTAAGAGTTACTGGAATAGATCCCAAGGCTATAATTTTACTATAGCTTGACAAATGAATTGTCATGTAGAGTAATAGCAAGGAGTTTAAAGGTATTAACGTTTGGAAGGAAAACATCAACTCTAACAGATAATTTGGCCAGATACAGAAAAAGCTAACTGATTTGGAACATGGAGTTCCTATAAAGCAAACTGCATGTGATAGTGGAGATATTATAAGTAACTCCTAGGTACTGCCAATTAATTTTAATGAGAACTAGCTGTAACCAGAACATTTCTCCTATAAGCTGTATACACTGCCTGACAATATAATCTGAATGGAAGTAGATAAATTTATCAGCGTATTTTACTTTTGTGTAGAGTGATAAGACTTTGAAATAAATCTGTCTTGAGGTTCATTTAATAAATCAAGAATTTATTAAAGTATGTCCCCAAATCAGATGGAAAAGGTCTTATTGTTCCCTAAGGAATGAGTGTAAAGAAGAATTCCAGTTAGACCCAAATGGTCCTTAACATTGGAAGCTATATGATAGTATCTGTGATGAAAACAACATAGAAGTAACTGTAGATTAAACTAGTTTCCAGGTTTAAATGACCCACAAAAGCATTTTAACTTATAATTTATCTTTTTTTCTTTATATATATTTTTTAAGAATCTTCTCCTGTTTTTCAATAACTAAAAAAATAGGTGAGATTCAACATCACATATCCATTTTAAAAAGTAAAATATAATCAACTACAACAAAATAATATTTCTAAAGAGCAGAACATATTGTTCACTGCATGACTGATTCACATTATTTGTTGGGAACAATTTCCCTGCTTCTTTTAGTATGAGGCAAAATGTTGCTAGAGAAAGTTGACTAATTACATGAAGACAGCTCTGTGAGGAGTGAAAACTGAACTCAAAGTAGAAAAGACAAATACATCTATAAAGTATTTTGTATATGTCTTTGAATATATGTAGACACAAGAAAAAAAAAGCAAAATCCACATCAAGAATTTTCTGAGAAGCTGTTAAACCATCAGCACTACTTCTATGTTATACACTTAGAAAACTGAATCTTGATGAGTTTTTAGTAGTGAAAAAAAAAAGAGAGAAACTTGCACATATAGAAATAGATCTAATGCAGCAGTATATTCCTCCTGGCACCTGGTTTAATTCATAAAAAATATACTTCACTGTGAATAACAGACCTCACTGACTGTAGTCTGCCTTTTTCTTTTTTCTTTCTTTTTTTTTTTTTAACTGCACTGCCAGATTTTGTTATATTCAATTGCACTGACATAAATTCAGAGGCATTTTCACAGGTGACAACATTCCATCAAGTTTATAGTGCAATAACTGGGATCAGAATGTAAACTCTCTGTTTATTGTATCCAGCTGAGGAAGAATGAGGAAAGAAATGCAAAGGAACCAGTGAAATATGTGAATAATTTTCTAGAACTGCCATACAGTATCAAGGACCAGTCTGTATGGGCTTGTTTCCAGCACTGACCAGTACATTGTTTAGCAACTCTAAAATAAACTGTTCTCAGAGAAAATGTGTTTCTCTATCTCATTAAATATAGCATGATATCTGATCTTCAATCCTTACTAGTGTTGACATGTTTTTATTGGAATTTTTATTTCTTTTTTTTTTCCCCTTTATTTTTGGTTCTGTATGTTAGAATTCTTGTTCTGTAGCCTAAAAAGATATGAAAAAAGGTATGAAGTGTTTCAGAGCTGCTGGGAGATGGCAAAAACCTCTGCCAGTATGAAAATGACAATGCTTACATCTCTTAAGGTCTGATTTCCTCCATCATTTTAATGTGCATACAACTTGATCAAATGTTCATGGAAGAAATACGCTTTGGTATATATAATTCTTTTTACTGAACTTTCTCTCATGATGGCCTTACATTCCCAGCTCTTAGACTTACACATAGTCACAATTTGTGAGTCAGATTGGACCTCTTGGAAATAAAAGTTCAGATATGCTGCAAATGGAACTGTCCTCCCTGTGACATAACCATATCCAGAGTAATTTATAGCATGCTTATTAGACTATGAAATGCCACTGAAATAGCCTGAGTTCTATGCTACTCTCTAAAGTTTAAAATTTTTTGCAAACTACTTTTACAGGTAATGATTCAGACTTTAATCTGGCTGCTGCTCCTATAGCAACTACTCTGCCACTACTTTTTCATTTTTGCTCAAATCACATAGTAGGAGACAAACAGGGAGTCTGTTTTTAATAAAGAATTTTCAATGCAAGGTGAAGGAATGCAAGGTGTTCTGCCTTTCCTTGCTTAGCCAGAATTGGACTCCCCAGAAGATTTCAAAATACCATGGGAAAATATTATCTGACATGTACATTAGCTAAGTCAGAGTAACCTACAATTATACAATAAACGATGAGTTTCAAAGGGAATACAGTAAGGGACTTTCAAATATAAATTTTACTAGTACAATTATATGTATGATGTAGATATTGCTGCTATTAAAGAAGGCCAAATCAGAGTGGGAATTGATTTCTATAGCTTAGATATTGTATACAAGGTACCTCCAGCTTGTGCACTCTTCATATGTCACCTGCACTTAGAATCACAGTATCATAGAATCATAGAATCATTACAGTTGTAAAGACCAATAAGATCACTTAGTCCAACCATTAACCCAGCCTGTGACTCTAAACTGTCACTCACTGTGACATCCACCCTTTTCTTGGAACACCTTCAGGGATGGTGACACAACCACCTTCCTGGGCAGCCTGTTCCGATGCATTACCACCCCTTCAGAGACAAAATTTTTACTAATATCTAATCTGAACCTTTGCTGGCACAACTTGAAGCCATTACCTCTTGTCCTATCACTGTTACCTGGGAGAAGAATCCAACTCCCACCTCAGTACAACCTCCTTTGAGGTAGTAGTAGAGAGCAATAATGTCTCCCTTGAACCTCCTCTTCCCCAGATTAAACAATCCCAGATCCCTCAGCCACTCCTCTTAAGAGCCCTCATCTGTTTTGTTGCCCTTTTCTGGCCACTCTCTGGATCCTCAATGCCTTTCTTGTAGCGAGGGGCCTAAAACCAAACACAGTACTCAAGGTGCAGCTCTATCACTGCTATGTATAGGGGGATAGTCATCACCCTGCTCTCGCTGGCTATTTCTCATGCAAGCCAGGATGGCATGGGCACATTGCTGGCTCGTGTTCAGCCAGGTATCAACCAACACCCCCAGATCCTTTTTCTCCATAGCATTCTAGCCACTATAGCCCAGTCCTGTAGGTGCATGGGGTTGTTGTAAGCAAAATGCAGTACCTGGCAAGAGGTCTTGCTAAAGTTCACACCATTGGCCTCAGCTCACCAATCCAGCTTGTCCAGATCACTCTGTAGGGTCTTCCTATCCCCACGCATGATGTAATCTGCAGACTTCCTCCCAGCATGGTGTAATCTGCAGACTTGCTAATGGTGCACTCAAAGCCTTTGTCCAAGTCATCAATAAAGATATTAAACAGTACTGTCCCCAGTATTGACCCCTCAGGAAGACTATTCATGAACAGTCACCAGCTGAATATTATTCCATTCATCTCCATGCTCTGGGCCTGACCCTCCAGCCAGTTCGTTACCCAAAAAAAGTGTGCACCTGTCCAAGGCACAGGCTGTCAACGACTTTGCTGAAGCCTGGGTAGATTACATCCACAGCCTTTATCCCATCTACAAGGCAGATCACCTGGTTGTAGAAGGAGACCAGATATGACTCTAAAAAGAAAAATGGTCAGATTGAAGAGTGTTTAACAAATCATCCAAGTCAAGTTTCTGGAAAAATGAATTCATATTTGTGATATCAATTCAGAACATCAATTCATTTTCAAATGTGGTAGATAATTGGCCAACTGTCTATAACTTCTAACATTTGGAGGTAATCTGCAGACATGTAAAAATGGAAAAGAATTTCTTTTTAAACCTTGGAATTGATTCTCTTGCTCCTCAAAAAAGAAAATATGATTATCATCTCTTTATTATTTTAGTTTTTGTTTTTGTTATTATCAATGTTATAATTCATTTTAAAGATCTAAACATCCTTACTCTTACTGTCTCCTATTGCTCTAAGTTTGATTGTAGGTCAGATATACTCATTTGTTTCAGAGCAATGTAAAAGTGTTGTGATGAAGATAAGTAATTAGGCCACAGATTTGACAGTGTATTTGTTTTTTAAATGTTGTAGAGGATGCTTGCATTGCAGAGCACTTATTCTTAAATATTTCTTTATTATTGGTGTTTTTTATTTCTACTTAGAGCCATTTAAAGTTGTTTTTTTTTTTTTTTTTTTTTTTTTTAAGAAGGATCTGAATAGATTCTTTAACATAGTCTGTTATGTCTTTGAAAAATAAAATAGCCAGATATGGTTAGAGACTACTGACCCTTATACTATCTCACATAGCAGACTACGAAGAACTTGTGGTCTATGTCAGTCTAGGTCTATGAAACATTAATGCCGTGCTTAGACTTGCAGTAATAGGCCTTTTTGATTGCCCTCTGCTTAATGTGCTAGCATCATTCTATGAACATGCCAGGGCATGGCTTCTCAAATGTTGTACAGAAAGGTGAATATGCAATTGATTTAAATGGTAGAGTTGCTTGAGCTTCCAAAAGACCCACTGAAGTCTGAGTCTACCTTGAAAGTGTTTACCTTAGAGTGGTTTCACAATAAATTAAAAAACAAAACAAATCAAACTAGATTTGTATGTAAAATAGTATCCTTTATTTGTAAAACAGAGAACATCTATTACTTCCTTACAGACCAGTTCACAGCATAAGGCCTCAGTTTATTGTTCATAGTCTTGCCATATATGGTGTAATTCCCAGACATGATTCACCAGTAATGCAATGAATTATAGGACTTTTGTAACTTTGTCCCACATTATACTAAAGATTAGCAACAATCTAAGTCATGCAGGTCTGCGTGACTATGAAATAGCTTTTTCATATTAACTCTAGAACATATTATTATTTGATACAACAGTGAATAGGAAGTCCATTAATATTTTCATTATATGCAAGAACAGTATTCAACTATCAGACTAGAGTGTAAGATTTAAAAATTAAATAATTGCTGTATTTGTTAACTGTGATGGAAGCAACAAATTTAAAGTAGTTATCTCATCTGATCCTTCAACTTAAACACAAAACTTAACTCAAGGTTCCTGCTCAAGGGAAGTTTATTGTAAGTAAGTTGAGGTATTTTGATATTTGGTCTGATAAACAAACTATTTTCCATTAAGATTTTAAAATCTCTCTTGAACTCTGATTGATTGATTTATTATTTTTTTTTTTACGGTAAAATTTGCCCTTTAAAAATCATTATCATAATGGTACAATGACTATTCCTTCAGAAATATCGATGAATGTATATTTAATAATTTATTTTCATCACTGCATTCAATATTATTGAAAATAATAATGTTTATGTAAACAGTGAACCTTCGTAATAAATCTCATCTTCCTTATAGTCTTCTAGCGATTGATGTGTAATATCTCTGCTAAAGATCACTGCTTTTTCCCTCAGATTATACTGATTTATATACTGTGTTTGTAATACTTAGTATGTTAACACAATATTTTTAATGGCATGCAATTTTGCAGGTCTGAGTCCAAGATTAGACAGAAGAAGTAAAGGTTTATACATATGAAGAAGCTGATAGAAGATTTATTTGATATTCAGAGCAAGACTGAAGAGAAAAAACTGAAAAATAGAAGCATATCTCATGTTTAGGTTATAAGCAAGGGCTTGTATTCGTCCCTCAAAAACTTAGAATTTTGGGGTGTAAAAAGGGTCTGTAGCAGCTTGTTGACTTCTCATTCCAGTGGTCCCAAAAGGCCAATTCAGCTGTTAGCATGTGGCAGCACAGCCTTGAGAATGTAGTGAATTACGTCTGCATCCTCACTATTTACAGCTAGAAAATAACAGAACATACAAAGTGGTAGGCTGTAACCATTCAGCAATAATTTCTGTAAGATGGACAATTACTTCACAGGGGGCTCCTAAGAGGGCATTCCTTGTGGGCCATATCTTCTGGACTAAAGCAGATTTATTATGGTATTTTCTGTACAGATTCCTAATTGAGAAACACAGGAAAATATGCAGAAGAGTGACTTCACCATAACTAAATGAACACAAAGACCTCACATCCCCAGAACAAGGAACAACACAAACGACAGGAGCACAGATTCTCCTTTTTCTGCAGGTCTGTAGCTTTATATGGTATTTTCCACCTCTCTTTGTATAACCCAGACAAATGATCACCAATAATAAAAGTAAACACTACATGTACAGTAAAGTACATGCTAGAAGTGAAACAGCGCCAAGCACTGATGCAGCATCTAAAAATTAAGTGCAGTGCTTTTAATGATGTAACTCTCTGATTACTAGAAATAATCTCTGATCCAAAACATGAGGCATTCTAATCACATGCACATATCAGGAATCCAAAGAGAAAGGTGTTAGAACTGATTTATACCAAAATTAATTAATCAGACCAAAACCAAAACATTATTCACCTCATTTCTACTCTTAAAACCTCCTTTTCTCTCTGATATGTGAAAATAGTAGCATGGATTGAACTGCGCAAAACTGGACAAAAACTCAGAAAGTCTGGGGAGAAGGAAAGTAATGCTGATTAATTAGGAAATACAAGATCTTTCCTAAGCGTACTTGTACATAATGCAGTCTGTCATTCTACACTGCTGTAGCAGGGTAGGAAAATTCTCTTTAAAATGGTGTGGTTGTATGCAGAACATTTCAGATTTATTTAATATGTAAAGTCAGAACATCACTCTTTCAGCACAAGGAATATTATGTTGATGATCTTCGCGCACAAATTAAGTTCATTTACCAATATATTTGAAAAAAGTAAAAAGATCTTAAAATATAGTTCATGATTCAAGATCACAGAGACTCAGGTTCTAAATTAAGATGTGGCCTTAGCAGAAAGTGCTTTGCAAGAAGGAAGAAATCACTTTTATTTGTCCTTAGGAATCCCACATAATAGAAAAATGAAATTAAGAACTAGTTGGAAATGCATATAGCCTCCCAAAATTATTTTCATAGGGTTTCACAGTTAGCTCTGAGTAAAATAGGACCTGGTGCTCACCAGTGCAGAGGAGACCATTAACAAAACTACAATTGGAGGCACTCTGGGCTGCAGTGACCATGCCCTGGTAGATTTTGTGACCTCGAAGAACATGGGCCTGGTAGGGAGGCAAGTTGGAAACCTGAACTTCAGGAGAGAGAACTTCCAGCTGTTTAAGGGATTATTGGATGGGATCCCCTGAGAAACTGTCCTCAGGGACACAGAAATGGAACAGAGCTGGCAGCTCTGTAAGTATGTCTTTCTGAGAGCTGAAGAGCAAAAGAGTGGGAGATCAAGGCCAGGTTGGGCAGGGCCCTGGGCAGACTGATTTAGTGAGTGGCAACCCTGTCTGCAGCAGGGATAGTGGAACTGGATCATCTTTAAGATCCCTTCTAACCTAGATCATTCTATGATTCTATGAAAGCATTGAGATTCAAGCTGTTAAAATATTGTTAATGATCAAATGTGGTTCGTATAATGATTTGTTTCCATCATGAGAAAATGCTAGTGATAACCCTGCTGCGTTTCCATACTGAGGATTACATTAAATATGTTTACTAATAGATCTAGTAAGAAGTATGCTGATGGTGCAAGGAAAGAATAGTAGCAAGATAAGGCAGGAGACAGAATGAAAAACTCCAAAGAATTATGGAGATCAAATGGCTGTAATAGTAAGAAATAAGTGATAAGTATTATCCTTAAGCACTCAACCTCAGTTATGGCTGCTGCTTCTTAGAAAGGGTATAGCTGAAATTAGGAAACTCAAGCAGAAGTGATGGATGTGCTTAAAAATAGATTAAAAAAAAATTGTATACAAGAGGAATAGGAAAGAATAAAACTATCCTTTGGAGAAAGTGAAGTAGAAATGAAGTAGAAGTTGTATAAAATTACAAAATGTTATATAAAAAGAGAAGAAATGCACTGATTCACATCATCATTCAATAAATCATAAACGTTGAATGCAGCCAGACAGCACTACTATCTGTATTTAAAACTAATTGTTTATTCCCAGTGACATTCATCTAGCTGATGGTACTCACTGCACACTCAAGAAGCCACTGCTACAGCCAAGAGCTTTGCAACTCACTGACAAACTAGGTATATTAAGAAAGAAGCAGCAGCAAGTACTAAGCATTATAACAGGCACTAAAAGCTGCTTGTTGGGGAGATTTAAAGCTTTCTAACTATGGAGTAAAGAAATCTTTAATCTCTGTCTTTCTTTACCAAGTATTACAACTGTTTCCTCAACTGATGATTTTTAAGTAATTTAATACTGAATTATTTGAAGCTTTGACTACATGCAATTTGAACTAATCCTTCCTCTGTTATTCCAGCTTAACATTTCTGGAGGGTTGTTAGTGTAGTATGGTTAGGTCATGGCTGGACTCGATGATCTTTGGAGTCTTTTCCAACTTGAGTGATTCTATGATTTTATGATTCTATGATTCTTCCCAGTGTGCCACTATTTCCTGAACATTTTTCAGCTCAGATTCATTGTGAGCATTTCACAAAAAGACAATCCAAAAATGCTTAAGATTTTCAGAAAAAGGAGGACAATATATCCCAATCCCTAAAATATGCTTAACATGATTTTATACCTTGACAGCTCATCTCTGTAGATGCAAAATGAAAGTGCATCTTTGAATTTCATAAAGGTCTAGGTAAAACTAAAGATCTTTGCACATGTGATCTGAAAACTCCAAAAATAAGATGTTTGACGTCTACCTTTCTAAAAGCAGAGAGGAACATATTGCATGGATTGTAAGGAGCAGGTATGACCAGGGTGATAGGTAGAAGCTCAAAATGTATGTATAATCTCTGTAAATCTGACCAAAATGATTATTTTAGATAAACATCTCATACATATTCAGAAGATTACTTTTTACCTGCTTCATTCACAGATTTTGCTGGAATCCTGAGCTAGCATTATCCATGAAGTACTTATTTGTAAAAGCAGATCGAACTTCAGCAAAAGATATCTTTCTACCCAATGCAGTTGCATTGGCTTACTGGAATGAAATAATCTTCCAAATTGTGTATATGTTACGCTGATGGAAACTGCAATATATAAATAGTTAATTGCTTGTTGTTGCTGTAAGACTTGTTGCAAAATGTGTGTGGAAACATAAGCAATTTTTTTTTTTTTAAATACTCTGTGAATGCTATATATTGTAAAACAGAAAAGAAAGATTATTACAGGAAATTATAGTTTGAATTTACTTAGCTAATTTTACATTCTAAAAAGTACATTATGCTTGCAAAAGCATAAACATTAAATATGTCTCGACTGGAAAATAATTAATACCTAGTCTAAAACGAAAGTAAATTGTATCTTCAGGTGAGCTTTAATTTGTGCTTTGAAGGATCTGGAGTAAAATGTTCCAGAACGATTCCACAGAAGTCTGCAGAAGTAAAGAAAGATAACGTTTTCCATGTAAATGGTAGTAGGCACCACCTGTTGTACAGTTTTCCTACACATGCCTTGGGCAATAAGAAATAACACTAGTTTTAACATCTCAGTACTGTCAGATCCAACAGCTATTTCTTACTTTTATATCTTTTCTGACACCTGACACTACAAGAAAATATTTTAAAGAAATGAAAAATATAAAGCATATTTTCATTAACAAATGTAGTAGAATCAAAGTGCCAACAAGAGAGCATAGAATGCAGATTATAGATCTTTTTAATAATCTACCTGAAAAATGTTCTCACTGCATCACTCCATTTTATTTTCTACACAGAGGGACTTTGCATCCTATTCAGTTTAGGAACAGTCTTTTCTATGAGAGATATGAATTGTATGAAGAATTAAGTGATCACTGTTATAAACTCTCTGCTGATATCTCATACTCTTGCAAACGCTCATGATGAGAACTAAAGTGTTGAAATATATAGTACTGAAATTATGACATCCTAATCAAGAAACTCAACATTTTTCATGGTAACAGATAGTGTCACTGCAAATAAGAAGCCTGACACGTTGGTATGAACAGTATATATCTTTCATGTTATTCCAAAGCATCAATAGTCATTTTCATTAACATGATCCAGATGTGTATAAGTAAAAAGTAAAAAAATTTGAGGAATAATGAAAGCTTTGGTAACAATTTTTATTTTTTCCAGAGAATCCAAACTATATTTGAATTGGGTGTGACTCAAACTATGAATTTCAATAAATGCTTCCCATAAAACCATAAAGCGAGACTAACATCCCCACTTATCTTACCGAAGATGTACTGAGCTCAATGATTGGTACCAAAGTCTGGCATGAATGGTTTTAACTTATGTCCTTCAATGTGGATACAGTTAACTCCTTCAGAAATAATGGCTACCTAGCAATTAATCTGTAGAGTATGGATTGCTTCATACACCAGCAAATCAATGTTATTATTTATATCTATAAACACATATCCTTTTGATTGACAAAACATAGCCCTTGAGAAAGAATCATTCTCTCATTCAGAGTGGTGAGTTTCTCCTAATTCCCTTCCAATTCTCAGCTTTGTTGAGATCTTCCTGTATCAGACAGAAGGCTTACATATACTCCACATTCAACACGCTAAACAGTTGTACCATAACTAGCAATAAAGGACAGGAATGACCACAATTAGAAAGAGTTTATTTCCAAGCAGTATATTTGTAATCATCTAAGGTGCAGAGGATCACAAAGTGAATTCAGAGGAAAATATACCACAACAGAAAAACTGTAGAGGCAGAAAAAGACTTTCCTTGAAATTTAATTTGAAATTTAATTTTGGTGGTCCCAAAAAAATTGATGGTGAATGTGGTAAAATACAGTGGTAATTAATCTACCTCTTTACTTGTTTTTTAATTTCTTTAGCCTATTTGCTCATAAAAGTGAGGCCAAAGTAAGCAATTAAACATTCATTTTAATACAAAAAATAAAAAATAAACAAAATAAAGAATGTGTATTTATATTCTAGTCAGCTTTATTCACTTACATTATACTCAAGATTGCTTTTACAAATGAAACTGTGTAAATCCATCCAAGTTGCTATAACAGCATTGTAATGATATTAGTGAAAGAAATTATTGAATTTTGAATTTTGAATTTCTAAGAAGTAAAAGATTGTTCTGATTAAGTAATTCCACCAAAAAATGTATATAACTCTTCTATCAATTTGGGAATTATCAAACTTTAAATCTAAATAAAAGACTTCCACCTACACTGTCAGTGAGGAATTAATGGAAAAATTACTGTCAAGTCTAAATTTTCATTAAATTTGCTCTTTAAACAAGAACGTATTGCCTGAACTAATTTCATACATGATATGAAAAGAATTTAAAAGGAAGAATATTAAAACATACTTATTGTCTCCAATTCTTGTTTGCAAAATTAAAATATCGTGGACCATAACTATATATGCATTCTGAAGTACATCAAACAATAGAATTTTTATCTATACATATTTAAAATATATATTTAATAGTAATAGTCACTAACTATAATGTTATTCCCTTATTTTTTATATATATAATATCCTACCTAAATAATCAAATTGCTATATGCAGCATACTATAAATGCCCATGACATTCAATCTAGTAGAGTAAATAGATTCCTGAAGTTATAACATTTTGAAAGTCCTTTTTAATTGTAATGAAGCCAAGAAAACTCATCACAAAAGTACAGACTCTTCTTTAAATTGTGGATCACTACATAATTTTCACATCTAAACATACGACTGATTATCTCATTGTAAGTGAAAATTATAGTTATGTTTCCCCCCTGTGCAAGATTTTGCACTATCAAATGTTCAGCATTTACTGACGTGTCATGAAGTACATTAGCTTTATTTGTGAAAACATGAAAACTGATGGGACAGTTGCATGTATCTAGACTGGATTTTGTATTACTCTCCTTTCATTCAAAGGTTATGAAGAAGGCACAAGGAAAAAAAAAAACAAAACAGAACCAAAGAAATAACTTCTGATAAAATCGAAGAGGGTAACTAAAAGGCAATGTTTGAATTATTTGAAGATTTTTCTGAGATGCATTTTGTCTGTTAGGAAAGAAAAATATTTAAATGACTCTAAAGAGGTAAAACATTACTCTTTGTACAGACACAGAAAAACTGTGTATGACTAAATATAAGAATAAGTTAATATAAATCTATAAACATGTAAAGGATGACACCTGTGTTATCTACAATATTTTGACAGGCAAGATAAAGAGTACAGTTATTAATTTACTTCTATTCAGTCCGTTTCCAGATGCTGAAGAACAAACAATTCTTTCACTAAAGATGTACTGAATGGATAAATCAAACATAAAATATTTCCTTGGTTATATAAAAATATATATTTCATGGCATGAAGCATAAAAAATAAGGATCAACCTCAAAGATCCAAAGAACCAGCCAAAATAGCAAGATTCTTTCTTTGCTTTGAAACATTCTGGGTGCCTGAGCATGACTAACTATTATGATCTGCTGCATAAAAGTATTGTCAGGTATTACAGTATGGATTCATTGCTGCTTGATTTTAAATGACAGTATTAAACTTTCCTACCAAACACAGTGCCCAGGAAAAGAAATCAAATAAAATAATCTCTTTACTCTGTTCTCTCATTAAAGTTCATTTCGTTCTCCAATATCTCAATGTCACCGCAAGTCAATGTAGATTAATGAGGGAAAGGGAGACAAAAAATTGTCTGTTGTGGGAAATATTTATATTCTGGCTTTCTAGAGATGTACTGATTAAAATGCATGACACTCTATAACCTTCAGACTTCCTCTATTTAAACACGAGTTCTTCAGGGAAGAAAAAAAAGGAAAGGAAAAATTGCAAATTAAATCATGGATAAGCACTGTCATGCTGGTGGAGACAAGTGCAACATGGACGATATATCTATTCAGACAAATTAAATCAGTGTCTGTCCATCATTCTGAAATGTTCTTGTGTGTCTGAAAAAAAAAAAAATTGTCTTGCTTTGGTTTAATTTTACCCTCCTCCCCTCAAAAAAACCTTAATGCTGATAATATATTAAAGATCAGTTTTTATTAGTTTGGTCCAATTGCCTAGCTGTTTAGAGGAACTGGGTACTGTCAAAGCAAATGGTGGTAGAACAGTCACAAATAGATGAAAAACTGACTTTCTAGAATGACAGGGATATACCTGAAAATGTAGGATATAATTTAAAATATAAGGTTTTGTAGCCACAGATCAGTAAGACTACTTGAGGAACTGCCTGACTAATCAGGATATTTGGGGAACTGACGTTTTGTGTTGAATTTTAAAATTAGCATCAACACTCCAGACTTCTTTGGATTAATGCTAAAATGCAGTCAAGAAGCAAGATAGATTGCAATAGCTATGTATATAATAACAAGTAGTTCAGCGCAACAGAAACAGATTAAATTCACAAGTCTGGTATCTCATGAAGAGAAAATGGCTTGTACTACCAGTGCCTTCAGGTAGATATAATTAGAACCCAACAATAGGCCCACTTTTTTCAGCTTCCATGGGTCCAAATACAGAAATTCTATAGAGTAAATAAGAAAATGACATTGCAATTGAATATAAGTTGTAAGCACATGTAAAATGACTGAAATCCAGGTTGCAAGGGACTTTAAAGATCATGGAGTTGTAAGCCTTGCTTTGCACTGGGTTGCCAGCCATGAGATCAGGCTGCCCAGGGCCTTGTCCAACCTGGCTTTGAATGCCTCCAGAGATGGAGAAACGACAGAGATGGTTGCATAAGTACCAGATGTGGAGACAAATGACAGGAAATTCTGATTCTCTGTGCAATATGTAGTACTAATGTGTTAGACTTCTGTGAGCTTCTTTGTGATTAGTTGTTTCAGGGTATTTTTGTGTCTGTTTTCTCTCAATTTATAACAACAACAACAACAAAAAGTTGTGAAATATTGTAGAGCTGGTAAACATGTCCCCACGTGAAAACTACAGCAAAGATACAAACATTACCTATGCTTATGCTTTTGAGTTCTGGGGCAATCTACAATAAGGAAGGATAATGTCACTATTTATGTTCATGGATAATACCCATGCTCCTTAAAAGCAAGTAATTTTGAGCTAAATCAAAGCAAAACCTGTACCAACATAGGTTTCAGAACAATTAAGTTAGAGAAATAAATCTCAGCAACAAAGAAAATGCAGTACTTAGCTGTTCCTTTAATTCATTTAGTATTCTAATTAAAAAGAAATTTTTAAAAGATTCAGTGATACCTTGTCCTGTGCAGTATCAAGGGCTTGCCCTTTAATTATCTAATTAGTGTCAGAAGGATAGTGTTGATGATAATCATTATTTTTGGCACGTGCTGTATATAGCATCTTTTGTACAACCATGTCAAAGATATCACAGATGTCATTTAATTGCGATTCTCATCAGTTCTTCCACACAGTAAAATTAATATTTTATTCATAGAATCATAAAATTATAGATTGCCTTGGGTTGGAAGGGATCAAAAAGATCATCAAGTTCCAATCCCCTGCCACAGACAAGGTTGCCACCCACAAGATAAGGCTGCCCATGATCCCATTCAATCAGACTCACTTAATATCTAATCGAAATTTCCCTTCATTTGGTTTAAAACCATTCTCCCTTGTCCTGTCATTATCAGATCATGTAAAGTCATTCTCCACCTTGTTTACAATCTCCCATTCTGTACTAAAAAGCCATACTGAGGTCTTCACAGTGTTCACTTCTCCAGGCTGAACCTGTTCTCCAGTTCCTTCAGCTTGTCTTCAAAGGAGAAGTACTCCTGCCCTCTGACCATCCTTTTGACCCTTCATTAGCTTCACATGGGCCCACATTTCAAGCCAGGTCCCTTTGAATGGCATCGTTTTCTTCTGTAGTGTCAGCTGCACTCCTCAGCTTAGTATCATCAGCAAACCTGCTGAGGGTGCATGCAATCCCACTATCCAGATCACTGATAAATATGTTAAAGAGTACCAGAAGATGGACCCCTGGAGGACAGCACTCATCACTGGCCTCTGCCTAGACATACAACCATTGACCACAACTAACTGACTGTGACCATCCAATTAATTCCTTATCCACTGAATAGACCCCCCTTCAAAATCATATCTCTCCAATTTAGAGGTAAGGATGTGGGGTGGGATCATATCAAAGGCCTTGCAGAAGTCCAGGTAGAACATCAGTTGAACCTCTCTTTGTTTGCTGATGCTATCCATCAAAGAAAGCCACCGGATTGGTCAGGCACAATCTGCCCTTGTTGAAGCCACTCTGGTTACCTCAGATCACTTGCTCATTCTTCATGTGCTTTAACATAGCTTCCAAGAGAGCTCTTCTGCTCTTACAAAGGAATCCTTGAAATGCTGCCGACTCTGTTCACCCCTTTGTCCCCAAGGACAGTTTCCAAGAGGACCCCATCCAGTAATTCCTTACACAGCCCAATGATCACTTTCCTGAAGGTCAGGGTCATGTCCTTGTTTTTTGCCAGATCCATCCTCTTCAAGACCACAAACTCTGCCAAGGCATGATCACTACATACCAGAATGTCTGCAGTCTTAAACTCTTTAATGAGTTCCTTTGTGTTGGTAAGTTCTAGGTGCAGAAATGCTTCTCCAATGGTTCATTTGCCTATTCCTGGACTGGGAAGTTATCCTCAATGCAATTCAGGAGTCTTCAGGATTATTTGCAGCCTGCTATTGCTTTCCCAACAGACATCCAGTTGGCTGAAATCTCCCATCAAGATGAAAACTTGCATGCATGACACTTTCTGCAGTTGAAGCAAGAAGGTCTTTTCCACAGGTTCCCCCTGTAGTAGTAGTTCCCAAGAGGCCTGTAGTAGACCTCTATCACTAGATGCCCTTTACTGGTCTAACCCTTAATTTTTAACCATAAACCCTCAACCTGTTTATGGCTGTTTCTCAGAGGCAGCTTTTTGCACTATACCCACTTCTTGACATAGAAGACCACTCTCCTGACCCTCTTTCCCTGCATATATTCTGAAAAACTTTTAGCCCTCAATCATAGCAGTCCACATTTTGTCTCACCACATTTCTGTGATAGACGTTAGGTCATAGTTTTCCAATTCCATTGTGGTTTACAGTCCCTCCTGCTTATTTCCCATGCCTTGTGCATTAGGGCAGCAGCTGTACTAAGGGCAAAATTACCTTCTTAAAGGAGCCCTCTCTAATTTCTTTGGAACAAATCTGAGTTTTTTCCCCTGTTGCTTCCTAACGTGGCAGTGTTCCCCAGCTCTTCTCTGTCATATCAAACTCCATTCCCTTTCCCAGTCAAGTGTAGTTTAAGCTCTAGTAATCAGTCCAGGCAACTTGCTGCCCAGAACTCTCTTTCCCCATCTGGCCAGGATGATGTCTCATCCAGCATCAACATGCCTGGTCTCTTCAAAGTATGTGAAGATCGCAGTACTCTAGACCCTGATTGTGACACCGTCCATGCAGCCATTCATTCAACTGGTCTGCCCTCCCCCTCCTTCTGCCTGGGTCCCAGTCTCCAACCAGAAAGACTGAGAACACTACTTGTGCTCCTGATCCCTTCAAAATCTTCCCAAAAGATATAAAGTCTCTTCTAGTGCTTTTTTAATTTCCTAGCTGCAGCCTGCTGTGACCCAGGTTGAGAGAGCAGCAGCAGATAGTAGTCCTCTAGCTTTACAACATGCGGTAGATTCTTCCCAATGTCCAGAATGTAGACCTCTGGCAGACATCAAACCTCTCTAAATATTTTATAGAGATTGTAAGTTGGCTGTAATTATTCTAGGTTATTAATTTTGTCATAATGCAACCTCAGCTGGCAAAATTTCACAGAGATCAACTAATACTTTCAGATTGCCAAAAGCATTAGGGAACAGGCTTTGAAGTCTACTCTTAGGGTTTCCAAGTGTAGACTTCAAGGGCTGCACTTGCCCTTCTAGTATGATAGAGAATTATTCACAATTAGTGGCTTCTTTAACTTAGAAAGCAACATGACTTCCTATTTATATTTAAACATGTGCTGCATGTATACAGGTATCACGAGCGAGATGTTTTTTCCTAAAGTTTGCAAAAGAAATTTATGACTTCTTATTTTCTGAAATTTCAGAATGTCACATATATACCTCTAAAAAATCTTCTAGAGCCTTAGTGATTTTTTCCTGACTGAAAATGAATAATTATTAGAATACTCATAGCCTTAAAGAAGACTACTGGGAACCAAAGTGATTGACACTTACCAGTCATGCAATGCAACATTTAACAAAACCCTCTTACTTCTGCAAGGTTTCTTTCATATCTTTTCAAAATGAATATTGAGATAAGATTTCTATCAGACTGGAATCCAAATGGACGTCACAATCAGAGGAACTGAAGGAAAAAGAACTTCCAGGAAAATGTTATTGATAGTTTTATGAACTGGCTATGATCCTGATGCAGTATATTAGAATAAATGTGTATCTCTGTGTTAATTGTGATGGATGTGTCCCTTGAAGTTGTATGTGAACATGAAATAGTTACAAAGTCCTTTATCTCATTACCTCCTCTGCATCTCCAGAGCTATCTAACACAGTGTTCAGATCTGTTGAATTTTTTATTTTTTTTTCCTATTTCTTGAACAATGTGCACAGGACTAGTGACAGGTTTCTTTCACACGAAAAAAAAAAGAATGATATCCTAATTGCTCTGTTCATAGTATATCATATGAACACTTATATGACTTGTTCCTCCTTTCGGACAGCTTCACGTGAAAGTAGCCAGGCTCAGGACTCCAGTCGCATTTCCTAAAAATGCTAAACAAGCTGTGTGGTTTGAAAAAGTGGCATGTTGTATCTTTGCTCTTTCATAAAATGTCATCATTTGCAGTGTGTTCTTATGGTCTTGGTGACAACCTGCTCACTTTGCATGTCCTAAAACCTTGTGACATGTGAACAATTCAGTGAGCTAATGCTGTGGTTTAACCCAGCAGACAGCTAAACAGCACACAGACCATTCACCCTCCCTCTGCTGCCCCCCTCCAGTGGGACAGGGGTGAGAACTGGAAACTCTCTCAGTTGGAAATTCAATTGGAAATTGGTTGAGATAAAGACAGTTTAATATAATTTGAAAGGAAAGGAAAATTTTCCTGAAAATTCTTCCAGTTCCACTCATTGTGATGTCACCATGGATTTCAGGCTGGTAGATCCAATGAGTTGAAGCACGACGCAATTGTCCCCCACTCTCCAACTGATTCCCAGCCAGTTCCTATGCAGCAGAAAGCCTCTGTCTCAGCCAACTCCTCCTAATTTTTTTTTTTTTTTTTTTTTTTATCAACACAGTGCTGCATGGTATGCAACATCAGTTTGGGTCGGCTGTTCCAGCTTTTTTTCCTCCCAGCTCCTTGTGCCCTCCCAGAGCATCCACTGGCAGGACAGCATGAGAAGCTGAACTGTCTTTGGCATAGTGTAAACCCTGTTCTGCAGCACCTAAAACACAGGTTACATTATTAACACTCTTCTCCTAAACGCAGAACACAGTCGTACCAGCCGCTGTGAGAAAAGTTAACTTCATCTCAGCCAAAATCATCACAGTCCATTCTGTCCACATCATTGACAATAAGCCCCTGCACCAATGTCTGCCTAAAACACTGATCAGCTGCTAGAACTCACCTACAAAATGATAGCTTTTCAGACTATTTCATACAGGAAAAAAAAAAAGGAAAATATGGTAGTATTCATTTAGGAAATTTCATTGTTGTGCCATTCCGATAAAAATAAACTTCACACTCAGGTAGATACAGTTTATGCTTAAAAGAAAACAGTATTCACCTCAAAAAGAAAGATTTTTATGTTATTTTAAAATCTGAGTCATTCATTGCTTTTTTAGGTGGCAATTTAGTGGCAATTAAGGAGAGAATGAAAAACCCAGCACAGTAAATGTATAAGAAATTATATATCAAACGGACAAACTTTTGAGCAAACAGGTCTAACCTTGACACTTTTCAACAGAACTACATAACAAGAAAACACATGGTTTAATGTATTTTATGAGTGATTTGGCAGAAAGATTTGCAGCATCTTCTGCATGCTGTCATTTCTGAATGTGGCTTCAGATTCTCCCTTGCAGTCTTGTTTCTGTCACAGGCATATTATATAACTATTTAAGATGCAGATGATCCCTTTTGTCCTGCTCATTGCCAAGAGCAGACCCATTCAATGCCAGCCAAGAAAGTAGAACAGAGAAGTCATAAAACTGCAGAATAACCCAAGTTGGAAGGAACCCACAAGGAATCATCGAGTTCAACTCCTGGCTCCCCACATGACCAACCAAAATCAAACCCTGTGTCTGTGAGTAGTATGCAAGCAATCCTCAAGCTCTGGCAACTGGGGCCATGTCCACTGTTCTGGGAAGATGTTCATGCCCACCACCCTCTGATGCAGAACGTTTTCCCAGTGAAATCTGTTTTTCTTTTTCCTATCCATCTGCTAGGATCTCAATACGATTGTATGCCTAAATCTGTTGCTATGCTGTTGAGCATGAATTGAACTCCACACATCTATATCCAGCCATTCTCCAAGGCCAGAATAGAAACTTGACAGCAGTGGGCAGAATTATCGATGAAGACTGGAAATATAATTTCTCACACGACTTCCGACACGTCAATCTCTTTTATAAACATTTTACTGCACTGCATAGGTAATACGCCCAATTATTGTGTGGTAATACAGCTACATTTACATACAAATGCATAAGAAAAGTGTAGACTCTATGAGCATGGGAACAGTGGTAGGATTCTTATCAGAACAACAGTGAAACAACACACAGTCTTGTCCCAGATATCCACATTAAAGAGAGGCCTTTGCAACCTTATTTTAGAGGCACAGGAAAAGTAGATTGAGAACAAACATGGATTATGGTTCCGGTGTGGATTTCATTTTGTTTATGATCATTTCCTTTGTCTTGGAAATCTGTGATCTTGTTTTAAGCAAAGAATTCTAAAGCTACTGAAGCATCACCCATAAACAGAACATTATGTGAAATTTCAGCACATTAACTGTTTATACTCCTAAGTTAAGTGTTCATAGGAATCTGTAGTGAGTTTGTATTTTATCTAGGTCAGTTAATTCATCGTTCTCCTATGTATGGATTCAAATGAGAATACAGCAATTGCCTGCCATTTAAAGATGTATAGAAAATGTACTAATTTTGACGAAATTTTTACTTTTCTGGCAGGTAGTCTCTTGCTGTAGTTTTCTAACAATAAATTACATGAAGTACTTCTCCTAAATTCCTCTTTAAAACTCTTCGGTTACATGACTGTCTGCTTTTATTGACTAAAGATGACACCTTACACATCTTTCACTCCATCTTTTTCTCAGCATCCTTTTCTTACTGTGGGACACTAACTCTATTCCATTTGTGTATCTAATTCACTTCTTAAATTTGCACAACTGCCTCAAAGGTGGGATTTTCAGTTTGTTATATTCTACAGCATTCAATGCATTAGATTCCATCTACCCCTTCCATGCTACTATGGCATTCATACTATGTGATATTACATCAATCATTGATTTCTGTGTGGGGTGGAGGAAGTAACAATACTGAGACTTTAACATCTACTTTAGTCCAGTGCAGAACACTTTCTTTGATAGGTGGAATGCCAGTGGAGTCAGATTTTATTCCGTCTTCCAAAATTTTATTCTGTGTAATTGTTCTTGTTGGGCTTGTTTGCTTGCTTTCTGCCAGATTTATGCTCATTACTGAACAGGTCACAAAATGAGAAAGCTCAGGCAGGTAGTCCAACTACCAAACAATAGGAGAATTTTTAGCTCCAACTGTAAAATTATGAGAAAATGAATAAATGAAATACTGTACTGATGGCACTATGAGAGATCTACCACATGCTCTATAGAAGGCTCTTATTTTTAAAGTCTTTCCCAGGTGAAGAGTCATGCGATGTACCTATTGCAATACTGAGAGTGGCCTGTGGTGACCTGAACATCAATCACTTTCCCTAAATAAAACTGGAACTGAAATTAGTTCAGATATGAATCAGAATGGCTTCAAAATTCAAAGAGAATATAAAGGTTTTTGGAGAAGCTGTGATCAAGAAATAAAACTTCTAAATGTTTTAACTTTTATGTTCTCTTTCATGAACACACAAAGATGATTGCCAAAATAAAACATGCACTTTCAGTCTGCAGAACGGCAAATAATTTGGAGTTTTTTCCCCCCCAAGAGAGTTTCTAAACAGCTGCTGTTATCCCAGCCACATCCTCTATAAGTTCACATCAACTAGCTATTCACAAATCTTCTTTGGCAGAAGCAGCTCAAAAAGCCTTCTGTATTCGCCTTCACCTGGGTTAGTAATGGCAAACTGTTACCATATAGTTATACAGACAAATGCAGAACAAAATAGATCCAGCACATGAGTTTAAATACTTCATCTTTGTAGTGATTATCTCATTCTCTTCAAATTTGTGGGATTACTCCTTATTATATGGCAGTGAGCACAGCTTATATCAATGCCAATATAAATGATAAAATTTACCACATATAAGTCATAGAATTTGATGATTACTGATTCCATTGTTACGTGACTGTGTGAAAGTAGGATCAAAATGGATTGATATGTAGAAGCAAGCACTTTTTGTCCTTTCCAGAAACCTCTGCTTTCAGTCAGTAAGACCTAAGTAGCCCTGCAGGGATGGGTTGAGGCATTCCTGTGGTTCTGGCAGGTAGTTTGAAATGTTCAACCCAATGTAACTGGCAGTATCATTTTGGTTACTATAGGAGAGTAAACTCAATTAATTTCAGTGGCAGTGGGCAGATACACTGCGTCATCTCAGCTGTCCGGCTGCTAATTCCCAGCTAAATGAAACAATGGATTGGAAAGGCGATAGCATCTTTAATACCTGAAGTTAGATCTACGATATAATTTCTCTCTTTTTCGTAAACCATCAGTACAATGTACAGTGCATATATCCTACTTCCTGATGGCCACCCTGCTGCATATTAAAACAACAAATAACAACAGAATTCTACATCTGAAAATTCAGAACCTTTGCAGTCCATTGGAAACATAAAATGGGCTCTGTTTCCATTGGCATAGTTTCTAGGCAGTGTAAGATGCAATAGGAAAAGAAGGCATGACAATGTCTCAGCTCCGTGCTGAGCAAATAGATTGCTCTCCAAACCTCCTTACATTTTCAGCAGTTTGTAAAAAAGGGAATTTTACAAGAAGTACATAAAAAGAACTAATCAAATTTACTGTAATGGCAATGTATTGATTAACAAAGGTACACATGCTAGGTTGGCCTAACACCAATTTTCAATCAATCAACTGTAAAGTGACAGTGGCATTTTAAGTTTTTAGCATTCTGCTTTAAAAGCATCTGGACTTATTGGCTTATCTGTGTTTTTACTAGAGAAAAAAAATGTACAGAGACTAGACCTATCCTTTGAACTTTAAATGAGACAAACCCTGACAACTCATTTTTGAATGTGTATTTATAGTAAGGAAAAACCCATTCTCAAGGTCCTTTGCCTTTCCATTTGCACTTCAGAATTATTTCAAGGCGGCACAGGTCTTTGTAGACTACACAGAGACAAAAGATCAATCTGACTTCAAAGAGATCTGTTGGAGAAGTGCTGCATGAAGTGCCTTGTTGTATTCTGACATCAAGGAGCTTGTAAGAGCTGCTGGACAGAAAGGCATTTAAATCTATATTTGTTGAAACACTGCTACTAACCTTATTACCCAGTAGAATTTGCTTTTGCTCTATCAGTAGTTTTGGAGGTACAGACAGTGAAAGAAAGAATTTCCTTTTGAGCTGATGGATACATTCCCAGAGTGGCTTGAAAAAAGCACATGATGAAGAAATTCCTTTCTGGAGTTCTGGAGGTCTGTCTTACACCTGTTGCATGTGATTTACTTTGATAGAAATCAAGCATACATGCATCATATAGTTAAACCATCTCTAGGCCTGATAGGACCCTAATTATTAGTTTTCCAGAAGGGATGCAAAATGAGTTTGTCACATTAAGATGGCCAGCAGGTTGAGGGAGGTGATCTCTTGCTCTGATCTGCCCTGGTGAGGCCACATGTGGAGCACTGAGTCTATTTCTGGGCTCCTCATTTCACAAAAGGCAGGGAACTGCTGGAGAGTCTAATGGAGGGTCACAGTGATTAGGGACCTGCAGTGTCTTCCTTATGAGGAAAGGCTGAGAGCTGTTCTGCCTTGAGAAGAGAATGATGAGAGGGGATCATCTCAACACTTAAAAATACCTGAAAGGTGGTGTAGAAAGGATGGGACCAGGCTCTTTTTGGTGTTGATCAACAACAGGAGAAGAAATGAACACAAATTTGACCACAAGAGCTTCCATCAACACATGGAGAAAAATGTCTTTACTATGAGGGTGACAAAGCACTGAAACAAGCTGAACAGAGAGGTTGTGAAGTTAACTTCTCTGTAGATAGTCAAAACCTGCCTGGACACTTTCCTGTGTAACCTACTGTAGAGAGCAGCTTTTTTTCTGTAGAGAACCCCTATCATTCTGTGATTCTGCCAAGCTCAGCAATAGTTAGGTGATCCTCAACCTGTTCTAGTACCTGGGGCTATTCCTTCTCAGCACAGGACTCTGCACTTCTCCTCGTTGAACTTCATGATATTTTTGTCAGCTCAGCTCTCCAGTCTACCACAGCCACTCTGCACAGCTGTGTGCCTACCTAATGAGTCAGCAATTCCCTCCAATTTTATGCTATTTGCAAACCTGTTGAGGGTACAGTCCACCCTATTGTCCATGTTCTAAATATGCACTGTAATCAGTCAACACAAGATGTTACTTAAGTAAGAAAGAATTTGCATTTTATTTTTGTTCTGTTTTAAAGCATTAGTAAATCATATTCAGTTCATGTAGAACATCATGGAGCTCACATTTTTAAACAGAAATGAGGCAAACAGAATATGCTAAGCAATAATGAAAATCTATGTTTTCCTCAATTGAGTGAAGCATTCCACTCTGAGATCAAGCTTTTTATAATCTAGCGTAGAGCAGTACACCTTAGTAAAAAGAGATGTATGTCACAGGAAGAGGATTCTTAAACAATTTAAGCATCCCTGTGCTGTGATCTAACACAAATGCTGCCTGCTAGAGCAGCATTTTAGCTTGGCCCAGCTGCACTTATAGCTTATTTATTTATCAATTTGCAGTAAGCTCTGCTGCAGAACATTAGGCACATTTACAGGTCACAGCTGAACGACTCATCAGCAGCTTTTTTTTTTGTCTTTGAGGGTAATTCCCCACAAGTCAGAAATTAGAGTCTACAACAAAGCCCTCTAAAATAAAATATCTATGTTTGGGCCAAAAAACTTTGGGCTAAAGACAACTTCATTTCTAGATATGCACGTCATTATGTTTCTGAGGTTCTGTCAATCCTGGAAAAACTTGCTTGCCTAGGGCAAATCTCACTGCACATCTTTAGAAGAAACCTTTTCATACTAGACAGGAAAGATCACATAAAAGTTGTTAGTTTCAATAAGACTGCATTCACTGGATAGGTCTTTGAGCAAATAATGTTCTGAAGAGTGCCCATAATGCAACAGGTAGCTCTTTTTCATGATGATAGAAAATTATCCTAAGAGATGGCCCCCAAAGCATACATGAATTCCAATGTTCTGGGCAATATCTTTTTCTCTTTTATTAAATATTGCTATCTTGCTTTATTTCTGTGGAGCTTTTGAACAAAGCTATTTTCAGTCCACAATATAGAGGAACTCTTCCTTTTGCCTAGGGATAGCTCACTGACACAGCAGGGCTCTAAAAAAATCTCCTACTACACAGCCTGGCTGGTAAAAATCTACTTTTTGAGCTCTTATGACTGTCACAGGATAGAGACTGTTCTCATTTTCTAATTCAACTTAGAGGAGCAGATAAACCTTCTTCCTCATGGTACTTCCCTCTTCAGCAGCATCACACATGGATTCTCTTTTGTGCTACAACTTCTGTTTTGCTACTTAATAATGAGTAAAGCAATTGAGACAGACTTTGAACTACTGGGGCTTCATGAGCATAGCTCATTGAATTTTGCACCAATGAAAAATATTTATGCAGTGCTGGTTCTTTTCCTGCTCACATCAGGAGGATTATTTCCATGAGTTGGATTTTGCCCATGATGCTCATAAACAATTTGCATTGTCTGGATACTAGAAGGCCATTTAATGGGAAAAAGTGGTCTTATGAGAACAGCGAGATTATTTACACAGATTATACTCATGGGTAGAAGTGAACTAGGTTTAACATCTCATTGAAACAGCAGAGCTTTCCAGCAAAGTAGACTCAGACTGCAGGAAGGTCCTCTTCATTAACTCACTTTATAATCCATTTCTTCCTTAATGAAGAGAAGAAAGTACATGTATTTCAGGGAAGATCTATGTCATCAAATGCATATTATTTGTTCTTGGCTTCCTCCTGATTACAAAGTTGCCATTAAAGTGATTGAAATTATTTATAGCAAAGCAATTCTGTCAGCCCACCCAATAAAGATCACCAGCCTGAATTAACCATTCCCAACACAAAGGTTTATTTCTGCTTACAGCTGCAAAGCAGCAAACAATGAAGAAAGGCAAAACTGAATATTCAGAAGTTGAAAATGGTCCTATTATCATATAGTTCTATCTTTTTGTATGTATGATTAAAGGTAAGGAAGAAACAAATTTTTGCAAGGATAAGATTTTCTTTTAAAACAGCATATAACACAGTTCTCACAGACTACGTTTCAGCTGAGATCATTATTAACACATTGGATAAAAGAGTACAAATTACTCTTTTACAAATTACCCAGTACAGATTACATGGATCTAAATGTTCACTATGCCAATGTACTTTTGCAAGGATAAACTACTCCAAATAGTCTTGGCAGGAGACCTATTTAGATCAACAAAATGTAGCATCCAACTATGTTCAAAGCTCCAGGGAGGATATTACTTGGTCAAAACTAATTTACTGGTCAGTAAGCAAGAGGTTAAAACAAGAAGTGCTTCCAATTTAATGGTTTCATGTTTTGCACTTGAGAAATTCTCTCCTCTGTAATCACCAGGGAGTACTCTGATGTTCTCATGCAAAACAAATTCTGAAGCAGGAGAGAAAAAAAATATATAATATTAATTAGACATAAATTATTCCTAATCTACACGTAGCACTTAATCCCCAGTTCACAGAAATGCAAATTGCACTTCAGAAACAGTAAGTTAACAAGCCATTTGTCAGCAGCAGACAGGAGCCCAAGCTCAGTATAAAATATAGAACAAGTGCTTCCAGCTCATTCCAAAGAACACACTGATTGAAGGATTACTCCGAACTGCACAGAAATGCAGAATGGAAAACTGCAAAATAAAAATATTTACATTGTGCATCTGCTCATCTGTTGAAGTTTGGAAAAAAGTACCACTGAAAAAGTACTTCTATCAAATTTCATCCTTAGATTTCATTATAAGTGGAAAATACATCCTTCTCATTGATCTACAGTGAACCAGGAGGAATAAGGAAAATAGTTAAAACATTAAAGAAATTTCAAGGCTTTGTCACTATTTTATTTCTCTCTTTTTTTTTTTTTTTCTTCTCACGGTTTTTCAAAGGACATCAGTGAGAGGTTAGAAATTTTAACAGAAAGGTAAGTAATGAAAATATTTAAGAGCCACAGTGGAAATAAGTATTTTAAACAAGCTACTGAAGACATCCTCTGCTTTTGGACTTAACCACCACCTTGTGGCACTGAAAATAAAGATTGCCTATAGTGAATTATTCCTCCATAGGGTAAGAGCATGCTAGAGTAATCCATTAACTGATCTGATCCACTCTGGCAATTTGAATATTAGTACTAAGACCAGAAAAAAAAAGAGTTTGCTTCTTGTAGAAGAGTGAGAGTTACCACCACAACACTGACAGGCAAAGTGTTTGGTAGATTGTTAACTTACATCTTCAATAAAATATCTGTGGCCTATGACAAGAAAGAGATGTAAGGTCTCAGCCTAAAACAGCCTTTAATTTTTGAAAACAGAGCTCTATGCAGGGAACAGGCTTGTGATGCAGTGGTGATGGCAATTTTCTTTATCACAGATAGATCAGCAGACTGGAGTATCAGGAGTGTATTTTCTGCCCATGAAAAGACAAAAAGAGCACTCAGAAAATTAGAGGTAAAAATTAAAGGTTTCATAAGCAGAAAATATTGAAAAAAATAATAAAGCATCTATAAAGTCATAAAAAATATAACTAGCAGGAAACAATTCATAAAGAACCTTCAGCACCAAACTAGTTAACTTATTCCTATGACAACGCAGCAGGCCTTGTGGATAAAGAAGTGTCTGAATTTGTCATGTCTCTCAGCTTTAGTACAGTTTATGACATTTATAAGATTCTTCCAAACAATCTAGGGAAATGTAGACTGTTTGAAACTGCTGTAAACTATATTTTGTTGGAACTGCATACAGACCTTACCAGTGGTCCAACACAGTGCTGAAAGGGCCATTTACATAGGTTGCAGTACTACATATTGCTGCTGTGAAAATTGCAGAAAAACTGAAAATTAATTTTGTCAGGGTGGAGAGAAATCACACACACTGGAAAACAAAGCTGTGTCCAGGAATAAGAGAAACAATTTGAAAAATACTACTTAATTCCACAAGAGAATGTGCAAAGTTTGTGAAGTGGTAGAAAAGAATAATATGTCTGGATGGAGGGTGGCAAATGAAGGCATAGAGATAACGTGCAGAAAAAGGTCTGGTGGATAACAAGTTCATAAAACATCTATTCTGATCTATTTTTCTAATGTTAAACTGTTCCCTATTGAATTAGGGGTACTAAGTCAATAAATGATCAGTTGGAAAAATTAATGGATGTATGAAATTGGGAAAGTATGTAAGACTCTTTAGCTTAGACTAAAGAGATAAAAACGATTTAAATAGTCAAAACATATTTGAAGAAGATTAAGCAAAGAACAAGCAAATAAATTTTTCAGTTTGTCTTCTGGGAATGAGATGGGATTATGTTCCTGGTATTTAGATTAGATGTCAGAAAAAGCTGTCTAACACTGAGGCTAGCTAAAAACTGGGAGTTTGACTAAAGAGATTCTTCTACCATTTGTCTCGGGCAAATGAGCTCTCAATCATTTTAAATCAGCATAGAATATATAACCCTAAGTTCTTCAAATATCTGTTAAATATCCACCTCCTAGTATAATAAATGATTAAATCAACATTTGATTTACTGTAGGAAATGCTGCTATTATGCTCCAGAAAGGAAGCTTCATCCATGTAGTGCTGCATCTAACAGAATAGTATACTCCTGCATCCTTTCTAGTGCATACAAGCAGCCCGAACAAAACCATTCAGCTTAGCACTGCTACTGAGCATAAGATAGTCATCATACATGCTGCCCTCCCTCCCCCCTACCTCTCAAATACATTCTTTGATCATACTCTAATTTAAGACAACACATTTTCTTGGCTTCTGAGCACTGCGTGGTACAAAAATATACAATGTCACAGCAATTACAATTGCTGCTCTACAACTATTCCCACTCAACTTCAATTGAAATTCAATTTCTTTTACTGGGGAAAGCCAGGAGGAGCCAATTACTGTTACTTTAACACAGTGCATTTTACCTCAGGCATCACTTAGGTTCCAAACAAAACCATTTCAGATCCTGCTTGCAGCATTCCTTGTGGTAAGTTCCTCAGACTCCCTGCAGTAGCACTCTATCAAGGGATGGATGCATTAAATACATCTAATATGGTCATTTTAGCACATAAGTATATACATTCAATATTCAGTGCTGTTTACTCCACAGCATCGAACAAACTCTCCCTGGCGCAGCTCATTCGTGGACAAAGTTGGTGCAATTCTTTACATTTTGGGTTTAAATTTGGGGGAATTGGCAATTCTCTGTGCTGGTGTGCTGTGGATGTTACACACACAACAGCTATTCCTATGAGTTCACAGGATTGTGTCATAGAATCATAGAATGCACTGGGTTTGAAGAGATCTTAAACATCATCCAGTTCCAACCCATCTGCCATTGCCAGGGTTGCCAACCACTAGTGAAGTGTTCACTTGCATTTGTCAAAATAAAAAAATTACGGAGGAGCATTTCCAAATGTCTTGTGGGTTTCTCAACTTTCTGCAGTATTGAGGGTGCAGGTCTGAAAATCTGCAGCAGATATACTCCCTCATTGAGTCCCATAACCAGTTGGGTTCCATCAGCAGAACCTACGTCGTTGGCTTGGAGCTGGCTGAGGATAGAGAAGATGCATTCAGAAACTGAGCTGATTGGCAAATGAACAGTACAAAGGCTGAAAATAATTTTAGATCATTATGATTCAGAGCTATCATTGGTATGGAAACAACAGTACATCAAAGTGTTGCAGATGGACTTGTAAAGGTAACACAATGGGTTTCAAGCTAAATTCTTAATTCTACAGCTTACATTGTGAAAATTACAAAGCAGCTTAAACACTACCCAGGAAGCAAAGAAAAATGTCTTATTTTCTTAGCAACCACACAAGTTATAGACAAATCTATAAATCTACCCATGCATCTGTTTCTTCTTTTTCACAAGGTTGCATGATTTCCAAAATTTGCTAACAAGATGTAACAGCACCACCCTTTTCCTCAACATGCTGATATCCAAAAGTATTAGCAATAAACTTCAACATATATGGACTACAGCCCTCCAACGTGCAATGAACTGGATTCCAAAACATTCTGGCCTTGATGGTAGCAATTAATATTGCAAATTTTGATTTTGAGCATTCTTCAGAATTAATCTGTAGAAAGAGATTTTCAGTGCAGAAACGAAAGGGACGATTTGTATAATGCTTATTAAGTTTCTAAAGAGGTGTCATATGAGTAGAGGAAGACAGAAAAACAAAAACAGAAGGTAGCAAAAGTTTTTTAAAGAATGGGAAAAATTAATCAACACTTCAGTGGTTTCCAACACCGCAGTTCACATCCTGGCTAAATGAAAGGATTATCAGGTAGGATCAGCCTAAAAACGTAGACCATCTCAAGCTTCTAGCTCTTTATCTGTAAAATGAGAAAAAAAATGAACTCCCTCCCCCCCCTTTGATTGAGTGCATCCATTGACTTAGGAACATCACACCAAACAATGGCCATCTCTCACTGTGATTGTGGGCAAAACAGGCTAATGTGAAGTCAGAAACACTATATGATAAGAAGCTTACAGGATTCAAATAAGTGTTTTAGGCATTTTAAGAAAATGTATTTCAAAATATTTAAGTAATGCTGGGAATAAAAATGACCTGATTACTCTGCACTATGAAGAACAAGTGATTACTGTTTGCATACTATATAAGGGAAAGCAATGGGGATTATGCTGTGTTGAAGCCCCAGTGAATGAGCTGTGTCATCGGCCTTTGAGAAATGCAGCCAGCTCAGTGAACCCACACAGGACACTGAACTAGCATTTTGCTGGCTACAGAGTCAGGAGAGCTACATGGTCTAAAACTGTACAGTGATTGCATGTTATGTGATGGAGTTTTCCTGTGCAAACAGAAAGGTGTTTTCACACCCTGAAGGCATGCCCTGATTTCAGCCATCACTAAGTTTATGCTGATGCTCACAGAAGGCAAGGTGCTGCTGGACTCAGGAGCAGAGCATCTTATCTATAGCGTCACACTGAACTAAACTTCAACAATGCACAGCCTTCTGATACAGGGAGCAGCTCTGTGCAAACTACATGAGTCTGCCTCCAACTGGATACATTCAGAGTAAATAGTCCATTCACAAAAATATTAACAGGAGTTTTCTACACATGTACATCTGAGTTCTTCAATGCATGTCTCTCCCAAAGGTTCTCCAGTAAGATAGCTACAATAGTATGACCAAGGAGAGAACCATAATATTTATCCATACATCCTCTGGAAACAGAACTGATATACTGCATCTGCTTCCATTCAGCCTTTCAGAAATTAATCATCAAAACCATAGGTATCCTGAGCTGGACAAGATGCCCACTGAGCTGCATTCTTTTGCAGGCTTTCATCAAACACTAAATATTATAGTCTGTATTTATGGGAGTAATACACGGCCCTAATTTACCCCAGTCTTTCTCCTACATTTCAGATGTCAGGGAATAAGATAGCTAAGAGGAAAGAATGTGAAGAAATATCCTGTTCTCAGCTATAAACTTCAGCAGACTTCAAACCTGTATAGCCAGCGGTTTTTTGTTTTTTTTTTTGAGTATGTGTGTGTGTGAATGTGATGAATGGGCCAGCAGTAATCCCAACCACCTTACTAAGAATATGTTTATATGAGAGAGCACAGGAGGCTTCTTTAGCATAATGACTCCACTAGGAAAGAGAAATGCATAACTATCACCTCTACCAAGTGTGCTGACAGCAAGCCTGAAAAATAAAGAAGGAACCCGGTTTCCACAGGGGCTTGTAATGTTCCTTTCTGGCCTCTGCTTGCAGGGACTCAGAACTCATGAACAATTTAAACAGATCTGGAAAGCATGGTAATTCCACTATGTGGGCTGTCAAGTTAATTTATGAGTGTGTATAATTGGGTGATTTCTTTTTCTCTGGAAAGATTAAACTGCTGAGCCAAGAAAGATTGTTATCTACCACTTCCAATACACAGACATAGATATTTTTAGGGTGTGAAGAGAGAGAGAAGCAGAGAAGTGACAAAGTCTATACACTACAGAAATGTATCTGTGAATATACTTCCTAGACACAGAGGTCTCATGACCATTCAGTTATAGGGCTGTAACTACACAGATTACTTGAACTGCCAAGGGCAATGGATCCAAGGCATACGTGTGTAGCTTTTACTGTATTGATGATGCTTAGTGAATGCTGCCTGCATTTAAGTACATTCTTTAATTTGATAAGCAAAGACAACATATAAACTGGAAGAGCCAGGTCACTTTGTAGCCCTCCACTCTGAGACTAGACAGGAAGAATATCTGTTAGAACAAGGCCTGCGTGTGAGTATTCCCAGGCTGCACTCTCAAAGGAAGTCTGGGTGTATGAAGAATGAGGGAACCATGGGATATGCCATCATGCTTTCCAGCCCAAGTGGCTGGAGGATGAGAGAGGGAGACAAGAAGACACCAGTATGCACTTCAAACAGAGCAATAAAAAGATTGCTTTGGTACTCTGACAACAAAGAAGAAATTAGGCTTCAAGCTATTCCAATGGCAAATAGCCCTTGGTTTTTACCATTAAACAAGTGTTCTGAAGAACCTCAAGGATTTTACTTGCAGCTGTACCAAGCACTTGCAGAATATCTGGGCTTACAAAAATAGGTATGCAAGTATAAACTTCTGCCTCAATTTTCCCTTGCTCACTTGATTTTGAGAATCCTTTCCGTTCGGGACGAAATCCCTTCATTATGAAGCAGGACAAGTTCCCACAAGTTCCTTTCCACCTCATTTAGCACAACTTTCAGTCACGATCGTGCAGAGCGTCACTTAGCAGTGAAACTGGAATTGCTCATTGAATCATAGAATCATAGAGTGGTCTGGGTTGAAAAGGACCACAATGATCATCTAGTTTCAACCCCCCTGCTATGTGCAGGGTCGCCAATCACCAGACCAGGCTGCCCAGAGCCACATCCAGCCTGGCCTTGAATGCCTCCAGGGATGGGGCATCCACAACCTCCTTTGGCAACTTGTTCCAGTGCGTCACCACCCTCTGTGTGAAAAACGTCCTCCTAATATCTAATCTAAAACTGCCCTGTCTTAGTTTAAAACTATCTGCACCCTCCCCCCCCCCCCCCCATACCACTCCTCCACCCTTCTAAACGGCTGTTACGAAGATACTGACACAGAAAGTTAAAAATGGAAGAACTGGGCCAAGATAGGGGCCAGCACAGGTCTTTTCCTCTTTTAAATCTCTGTAGCTCAAAATAAATTTTGTAATCTCAGTGGACTGATCTAAGCATTAACGAAGAAGAGCTCACTGTGAACATGAGGTCTTGTGAACAGCACGGTTCCAGACTCAGCTGCACCACCTGCTTCTATCTCCAAACAAAAAAACCCCACAAAGTCTAGGAATTATTTTGCATTGTCGTATTCATCTTATTCAATTAATCTGAAGTCATAATGACAAGAGACATAAAAAGGAATGAATTTAATTAACATACTTAAAGTGAGGTTGATGTGAGTTTACTGACATATCACATATGGTACTCCCCTTGCCTCATTTTACTTTTGACTGCTTTGCAAACAGGATGCCATTCACAACAAAGGCGGAAATATGTATGAGATTTCTTTTGTATAAAAATTTTAAGCCATTGAGTCATGTAGCTGATCTGTGCAGTTCTATACCCTGCTTGCACAAGAGTAAATTACATAAAAAATCCCCAATATAAATAAGTTGACAAGTGAACTAGTAAACAAACAAACAAAAACCACCCCATCCTCTTTAATTTCATTAATTTTGGCCCCGGAGCATGTCCAGAGAAGGGCAAGAAAACTGGTGAGGGGTCTGGAGCACAAATCTTATGAGGAGCGGCTGAGGGAGCTGGGATTGTCTAGTCTGGAGAAGAGGAGGCTCAGGGGAGACCTCATTGCACTCTACAGCTTCCTGAAGGGAGGTTGTGGTGAAGAGGGGTTTGGCCTCTTCTCCCAGGCAACGAACAGGACCTGGGGAAATGGCTGCAAGTTGTACCAGAGGAGGTTTAGGTTGGACATGAGGAAAAACTTTTTCTCTCAGAGAGTGGTCAGGCACTGGGATGGCCTGCCAAGGGAGGTGGTGGAGTCGCCGTCCCTGGCAGTGTTCAAGAGGAGCCTGGATGAGGAGCTGCAAGATATGATTTAATTTGTGGTAGCAATGGTAGTGAGAAGGCAGTTGACTCGGTGATCTTACAGGTCATTTCCAACCTTACGATTCTATTCTATGATTCTATTCTATTCTACTCTACTGGAAGTAAACCTGCTACTATAGTTTTCCCAGCAGGAAATACTGAGCAGCGTGTTAAAAGTTTATAAACAATTCATACAGAAGCAAAAAAAAAAAAAAAAGTGCCCCTGTTATTTCATTGCTCTGCAACAGCAATTCCTAGTAGTCAGGGACCAAGCATTGAATTTCCTCACCACCCAAAAACTTCTTGATATATTTAAGGCTGAAACTGACTTCTCACATACAAGACCTTGACTGCAATCTTTCTTCACATATGAAAGCTCTTGTCCAAGAAATCCTTTTTCTCTTCATTCTAAAGTTATCCTCAGCTTCTGCAGTTTCACAGTGCAACTGACTTTGATAGATTTGAGTTTACACTTCCTAATACAGTGATGTTCCATTGTAATGTGCAAAACCTTGTGGTTTGCTTTAGGTTAGATGAATTGTTTATAAATTGAAAAAAAAAAATATTCATGCGAAATTTCAATGCATTCCTCTGGGGTTTGCCAATGAAAAAAACAAAAAACAAAAACGAACAAACAACAAAAAAAAGCACAACCTGAAACCAAAAAACTATACCCTTGGTTACTAAATAAATTTTTCAAGGGAACTTACCATGGTTTTAAATATTTTTCTTCCATTTGAAGAGCAATACTTTTCACTAATACAAATTATGCTACACCTTGTCAGCTTTTAGCTGAAAACTTTAGAGCTTAAATCTCCGCCTTTCACTATCCATAATGCTGAAACTCATATAGAGATTTCACAGTCCACTGTGTAATTGACTTCAACTTCTTTCCTCACACAATAAATAAATTAGATAATATTGAAGCCTTTAAATTAACACAAGGTTAAATAACATTTTATGAGTTCCCCTGGTGACTTTCTGGCCAGCATCACATTTTCCATAATACATCATATATCATTACACCAATAGCAATCTACAGTATTGCAGCTGTATTAAAGCAATATTATTATGGAAGAGCTGCTGCTTTCAGATGCCCATTGTGAAGGCTTCAAGACCCCAGGAGCTTCCAGTCAATAAATTGTATGCTATCCAGTACTGCTTACTGAGTTATAGCACAGCTGCATGACTTGAAGCTGGAAGAAGTCCATTTTCTTTCCAGGGACTCAGCTACTCTGAAATCAGAATTAAGCCCTTGTATTTGTCAGGTGGTTAAGATTTTATTTATTTATTTATTTAGTCAAAATACTAATACATATTCAGCTCATACAAGAGTACTTCAACATCTTTTATTTTTCTGTTACAGTGAACATCTTTTCTTAAGGTGTATACTTACCATTTCGGAATTCCTATTTGTGCATAATCCTCAAAGGACACAATGTAATGCTGTGAATATTATTAAACTGAGATTGGAAACTCTAAAAATAAGTAAAGCTCTGTTCCTGAGAAAATAACTACCAGGATATTTTCTGCTTGTAAAGAGTAAAACCCACTTCTAACCATTGGGCCAGCACAAGATTTACAGAATGCCATTAGAGTACCATTTCCATGTTATTCTGAGGATCTAAATTATGAATAGTCCTCAGGCCAGAAAAAAACCCATCTCACTTCAAAGCAAAACATCATCCCAGATGTTTCTGATACTAAAAATCTGGATAAATGTCCAGAAAATATTGATGGGCAAAGACTGACCCTCAAATAATACCCTTGAAATGACACAAGAGGTGCCCAGCTCTAAACTGATTGTCAAGAAAAAAAAAGAGTTTGCCGCTGCTTTTGTTTTACTTACACCATGGAAGCACACATTTTTTTGAATGACAGCCAAAACAGATTTTGAAGGGTAAAGAGAAACATGTTCAAAACAAACAAATAATCGGAGTACAAAAGAGCAACCTGTAAGCAAAATAACATGTTCAGCATGATCTCAAAAAGGTGTGAAGAACTGCCTGAAGAACTTTTTCTTTTGCTCCCACTGTGGTTTGATTTTAATTGATGTTTTCCATTTTCCTCTCTGATGTTGTCTCTGTGTTCTTCCTACAGCTCATCAGTTCCAAAGATGCAGAGGAACACTTCCATTTGGGATGAGATACTGAATTTCAAGGGTTTGAAAAAACCAAAATTTAGGAGACAATATAAGTCTAAATTTCTCTAAATAGCAGTCCACAACAGTGTTTTGTGATGGTGGCTTCACCTATCCCTGTGAAATGTTGTGATATTATGCTTAAAGAATGACTCACACACAGTAAGTTTTACTAGCTATTTATAATTAAGTGACATAAAGTGTCAATTACAGCCTCAGATTTCCAGCAGTTGCCTGACTAGTTAATATTTGAACACAGAATTTCATGCTGCAGTGTTGCTCAGTATAAACCATTTTGATCAAATATATTTTCTTGCCTTGAACATTTATTTCCTTTTCTTACTCCACTGATCAAACAATATTGTGTTCAGACAATTAGGGAAAGTTACACTGTAAGGATAGTTCAGGCTCACCTACCAGGAGCTATAATCTACGGAATGACTCGCAAGGATGTCACTGACTGCAAATGTAAATGGTAATATTCTCCCTTCCTCTGCTGACAGGAATACTATCAAAATCAACTTTTCCTCAGGCAAGATCTTGGCATGTCTTGGCAAGTTCTTTAACAACCCTAAACAATGCATGAATGTGGATGTCAATTAATACTAAATCACTCACAGTCAAGTGGAGTTTAATCTCCACTTGAAACTCTCATCTTTTCGTTCAGGCAAAGATATACTAAATTACTTGTAAACCACTGAAGATTTGTATAGGCTATCACAAATGGTGTAAGCTTATCCTTTGTGTTACAGAAAAAGTGATTAATCTACTTTCTGCTCATGCATAACAAATCTATGTTATGCTGCACAAGAGATAATAAGTATGAAATAAACAAATGAAATTTATCACGTGTCTCTCCTGTTAAAGGAATGACTTATTTGTAAACGTATCTCTGAATTTCCTAATATCCTCTGAATCCTGCAACTTTAAAGAGTTCCACTGATTACCCATTCTACTAATTAGGAGAGCAGGAAAGTCTTGTTTCTACTTCTGTGTGGGAAAAACCACACCATCTTCACCGCAACCAGAAAAAAAAGGCAACAGACTTTGGCCAGCTAACTGTCACTGCAATATTTGGATTCTGCAGCTAAATATGGTCCCTAATATACTTGTAGAGAAAACTTACAGGAAGTGTAAAGGATTAAAAAATGCACTACAAATTCAAATGGACTACCATATATTAATGGAGAAATAAAAATGGTCAAACCACACCTTCAACATAGGCTGCTCCAAAAGTAATGCCTCCTATTTTATGACATTAACACAATGTCAGAGGCAGATGTTGGTAACATGGCATTAGAAGTTGAACCTTCCCACCAATATCCAATTACATTTTGTTGCCATGAGGCAGCTGGCAGCACAGGGGCAGTCTGACACAATGGCGTCTGACATGGAAGTGCATATGGAGCAAAGGTGTGTCACTGAATTCCTCCATTTGGAAAAAAAATGACACCTACTGACATTCATCGATGGTTGCTGAACGTTTATGGAGACCAAACATTGGATGTGACCACAGTGAGGCAATGGATGCTGTCTTTTTGCAGTGGTGACAGTGGGTCACTTCCACTGTGCAGATTTTTACAAGTGTGGCTCTTGCTTATTGCTGGTGAAAATGCACAGCTAATTGTGGCAACTGTGTAGAACAACAGTGTTTTGTAGCTGAGAATTTTCTCCATCAAATAGTGCTCTTTGTATCTGTTGCAGTTTCCACTAAAACAAATAGGAGGCCCCTGTATTTCCACAAAATGCATATTAAAACTTCAACTTATATCAGTACATACTGAAGATAAAGGCCAGTGCTGACAGAAATGAGAAAGAACATCTTCGACACAATTGTGAGCAGAGATTTTGCCTGGGTGTCTTCAGCCCAGGGTGGAAATTTACTTGAAAGTCTTTCATGTTTGCCGATCACACTTGGAGTTCCTACAATAGCGCTGAATATATGCTGCACAGAAGTTACTGGAATTACACAGGGATTCACACATTTTTTTTAGCGTTCGTAAGCTAATGGAAAATAGATTAAAATACAGTAGCACGTGTCTTAGCTGATGTACGCCAGTATAATTAGAGCAGCAGAAGGGAATGCCATTTACACCAGCTATGGATTTACATTGTGAGAGCTTTGGGGTAGTTTTGAACCAAATGTAAGCTGAGTCAAAGGCTGCATGAGAAATCTGTAGACCTTCAGGATAGAGAGCTGCTTTTCCCTTTATCTTTTTGAACAAGATTAAATGTGAATCAGTCTACTAGAACTAGAATTCTGGATTAATCTTAAGGACTACAACTGAATTTTTGCTTTGGATTTGCCCATTTGTAACTTTCTTTCTATGAAAGAATTCATAACTGTTGACAGAAAATGAAAATGTAATAGAGTTGACACTGAGCTTCTTGACTAAAACACACTGCCTGCTGTGGGATGCGGTTTTTGTCCCTTGCAAAATGTTTGAGAACATAATAAATAGTGGAATCTTTTTACCATGCAGATGGCTTGCATTGAGCTGTAACTTCTCAGAAAAGTTACTGGAAAACATCTACTTTTGGAGTTCTGCTGTTTGTACTGAAACATTTTTGATGAACAGCAGCAGTAGTACCTTCTGTATGTAGACAATTATTATCAAAGATTTGCTCCTGCTATTAATAGCAGTTACTCCACCTTTCAGTCCTCAGGCACCTGCCCCCCTACAATGATCAGTCAAACATAATTGAAGGCTTAAGCAGTTTGTGACAGTGATTGGAAGCATTTTGATGACTTCAGACTGATTTCCTCAGAAAATACAGAAGCAGCACAGTCATGAATTTCCCATGGTACCCTCAAATACATGCTTCTGATTGTGGAATATTGGTTGTGAAAGTAAACATTAAAAAAGGTGGGTCCTGGTCTGGTCTTGTGTCTTCTGAGTTCCTCTGTATTCTCCAGAGGCACCATGGGCATCAGAGTCTCCTCAGTACCCTGCACTACAAGGACAGATAACAGAATTACCACAGAGGAATGCAAGAGAGATGGAACAGCTGCTATAAACTGCCTTGCACCTTGATAACAGTCTGTTAACTTTCTGGGCGTTGTGTCTCAGCAGATGCATACTGAGATCTGTACCATACTGTACATACCATACACAGGTCCTGAAGAAATGGTGAATTTAGAACTGGGCAATCTGTAGTGCAGTGTCTAAGCACTTGTTCCAGCGTTCACTTCTTCATAATTCTTCCACTCATCCTTATGCTACCTACTTTTTCCATTTGGTGGTTCATCCTCTCTAAAACACAGGAGTCTATAGTCTTCAATCACAGATAGAAATGTCTGCAGGAGCTTGCTGCTTGAACCTGTTGGCCTTATTTAGGCTCAGAATGCCCTATAACCAAATGCAGATGGAGTATTAGCAGTGGTACCTCCAAAAATACCACAGCCAATGGAAAGTCTTGCTAACTTTAAAAGGTTTGGGTTCTGAGTCATATGACCCTGTATTTTATTCTGCTATCCCTACACATTCACTACTGGCATATTTTAATGGAAACTAAATTCTATGTTACCCAAATAAGATGACTCTAAGATATTAACTTTAATCCTTGATCCACACTACCCTCAAATTCAGGGATTTTGTTTACACAAATTTAAGTAAATTTATTTCTGTACTTTGCTATGCCATTGACCTATCATTTTGTAACAGATTACCCTTTCTAAGCTTACCAAATAGCTACAGGTTCTTAATAAGTAGTTGATTACCTTGTTAATTAGTCATAAAAAAAAAAAAAAAAGGTCATTCAAAGCAACGTCAATTAGTACTGTATAGTACAAAGGGACAGGACAGTTAAATACAGTAGCTGATTATGAAGGTGGATAGTTATAGGACAAGGGGGAATGGTTTTAAACTGAGACAAGGGAGATTTAGGTTGGATACTGGGATGAAGTTTTTCACACAGAGGGTGGTGACACACTGGAACAAGTTGCCCAAGGAGGTTGTGGATGCCCCATCCCTGGAGGCATTCAAGGCCAGGCTGGATGTGGCTCTGGGCAGCCTGGTCTGCTGGTTAGCGACCCTGCACATTGCAGGGGGGTTGAAACTAGATGATCTTTGAGGTCCTTTTCAACCCAGGCCATTCTATGAGTCTGTGATTAAATGTAACCTGTTTCTCAGTTTTGCTTCGATGAGGACCAACAAACCAGGTGGAATTCAGTAACTGATTAATTATAAATATTTTGCTGGTTTCAACTACAGCTCTAGTTAGTGCACTTCTTCCCCCCAAACAACTTCTGTTGTAATTCATCTTAAAATACTCACTAAACCTAAGAAACTCTAGTGCACAGTGTATATCAATTTCTCCAGACATGGGTACAGAAGGAAGATACAACTGCAATCACAAGCACTTGTCTTCTGATGGATTCTGCCTACAGATTTCCATGGTCACTCCCAACAAATCTGTGGGGCCATATGTTGATGTAGATAGGGATGCAGATATGGAATAAACCTAGAACATCTTGGAGGCTACTGTAAGTGACAGATGTATGGACAAACCTAGTGCTATTACCCTAGTGCAACTAGCCCTGTGCAGTCCTGTAGGGTCTTCTATACAGCAAAGACATCAAATAGCCACATAGGATCATATCTCATCCTAATATTATGACAGCATCCCTAAAACTTACACATGCTACCTTCTAAATATACACATTAAAAAAAAAAAAAAAGTTATAGATTATAATTTTACTCTTCTTTTTGTATAGAGTTATTTTGCTGACTGTCAGAACTTTCAGACTACAGCTAGCTAAGTTCACTTAAAAATAGACTAATTTGAATGATGCTACAAAAATAATAATAATAATAATAAAAAACAAAAAACAAAAAACAAAACTCACTCTCAATAGATGCTTTAGAAATCCCAGCATGTACTGACAGCTCTGAATCTTGTCATGCAAGCATAAAATAGCTTTAGGACTGAGAAATGAGCCCCGTGTTTGTCAATAACACGCTTTACAAGACTGATGAAAGATTATAGAAATGTAATGTTTGTATGTTCCTTCCAAATTTAGAATACGGATAAGACAGAGAGAATAAAGGCAAGGAAAAACTGACTTTATTTTATTACAAGATAGTAATAAAATGATATTAACATATTATTTCCTTGCAGTTCTTCTTCTATAATCCATGGGGTTTTATGTTTATAATCAGCACTTCATTTTTATGATTTGATTTTTTTAGGCTCAACAAGACAGTGGGTGTTTGGAGTGCTATGAACTGGTGATTCAATATGGCCTGAATCATAGTATCAGGGAATCACAGAATGGCCTGGGTTGAAAAGGACCACAATGATTATCTAGCTTCAACCCCCCTGCAATGTGCAGGGTCGCCAACCACCAGACCAGGCTGCCAAGAGCCACATCCAGCCTGGCCTTGAATGCCTCCAAGGATGGGGCATCCACAACCTCCTTGGGCAACCTGTTCCAGTGTGTCACCACCCTCTCCCATGGCTAACAGGCTGGATAAGAAATTATTATCTTCCTGAATATTGACATATTACAGCTTTCCCAGAAAAGAAATTTTGGACATTTCAGGAAAATAATTGTTCCCTGATGTTCTCAAAACTGCAGGTTTCAATGAACAGAACTCATACCAGATATTTCAGAACTCCATTGAAAGATTCAGAACATCTTATTTTACTTTTCTCTCCAATTTTACCCCTTCATCCAAATATTGATAAAGTATACTGATAAAAGCTAACACAGTAACTTAGTACCTCATAGCCTACTGATATAATGCAAATGAATTCTGAACAAAGTTGAACATAAAAGATCTAAAGTTTAGTATTCCCTGCACAGCATACACACTACAAGCAATCTACATCTGCACTGAAAACAATAGAAAGCTCGATTAACAAAATATCACATAGAACTACCTTTAAAATATTACAGACCAAAAATCATTGTCAAGTTCAGTAAAGCACTAAGCATGGATTTTCCAGAGTGGTTGATGAAATAGTTCATGAGATGAAATGACATCTTCAAAGATTTTACCATTCAAATTAATCTTTATTATCTTAATTAAATTTGCCTTGAGTACAAATGTATATATTTTTATCATCTCTATCAAATTTAATATTCAGACAACACAGTACATTGAAGTGAAGATGTCATTCCTGCAAACACCTGGACAAATCACTTTGGCTGATATAGGAGACAAATTGATACAGAAAGTATGAATGCAAATTTATTTTATGGACAAAATAAATGATCCTAGATCGTTACTTTCTGTGTCAGTGACTGAGCACTACCCAGAACTGATATAATGGAGTTAACCTGATGCTCCATATAGTTTTACTGAGACATAAATGACACTGCAAATGCAAAATTATAAACAAAGCCAGCAACAGCAGGACAACTAGTTTTCATCATTTAACATGAAATACAGAAATTCTTATGTCAGAGAGAGGAGATAATAAAAATAATAAAAAACAAGAGGAAATGTCTTAATTTAAAATTTTGGTGCAAAGCATGGTCTGGAGGGTACCTGCCATCAACAAGATAGAGCTAAAAAAAAAAAGAAGAAATGAAGAAGAAAAAGAACAGACGTCTTCAAATCTAATCCAATTTAATCCTCAGGGATACTATTTACATGGACAAGCAAATTGCAAGTCTTGTAATTTTTATGTATTGCAGTTATTTCTCTGCACATAATTCTCTGGGAAAAAAAAAAAAAAAAGGGCTGTTAATAATGAACTTCACAGAGAATGGTGGAGCCTCACTGATTGGTTAACCTCTCTGAGATACTTAGATGAAAGAGGCTGTTTGATTGCCAAAAGCATTAGAGCTTCACAATGACTGGACTGCACAAGGCAGTAGAAAGCTGCTGAAAGCCACACTGGTGTTCATCGGTGTTGGATTATGGAAGAAAGAAATATGTATGTTCTATAGAGTTTAGCTGCAAAAGCTGCAGATTCAAGGAATGTGATAGTCAGAATTTTTATAAGGACAAATGCTTCTTGATTTCTTTCTGTGAAGGTAACAGCATTGTATAGTTACTTTTACTCAATAAACAAAATCTGCAATGCTATAATAAGTTCAGGAAAAAAGTATAAGGATGGTTTTCTATTAAGAGTTGAGGCTTTATACTATAGCTTCTTCCTCTTTCTTTGTCACAAGCACACAGATATGAGGTATTGAAAATAATACTTTCATCATAAAAGTAACAGAATATCACTGATTCCTGTTATCCCTTCATAGTATTTGATTATAACGCTTGAATTTCACATTTTGGGAACATTTCGAGAATGTTATGTAAAGTGTTCACTTCGAAAACTGAATCTATATTTTACTGAGAATCTACATTTTAATTTCCTCATAGTTCTGGTGAAGACAAATCCCTCTGGACTAAATTTTGTAAAATTTTTTGCACTTTTTAGAGCTACTCTTTAACATCTTTATCAACGATATCGGTGACAGAATTGAGTGCACCCTCAGCAAGTTTGCTGATGACACCAAGCTGAGTAGTGCAGTTGACACAGTGGAAGGAAGAGATGCCATTCAGAGGGACCTCAGCAGACTTGAAAGGTGGGCCCAGGTGAACGTAATGAGGTTCAACACAGCAGAGTGCAAGGTTTTGCACTTGGGCCAGAGGAATCCCAGGTTTTTATACAGACTGGAACGAGCAGCCCTTGAGAGCAGCCCTGCAGAGAAGGACCTGGGGGTCTTGATGGATGAAAAGCTTAACATGAGCCAGCAGGGGGCTCTTGCAGCTCGGAAAGCAAAAGGTATCCTGGGCTCCACCAGAAGAGGGGTAGCCAGCAGAGACAGGGAGATGATTGTCCCCCTCTACTCTGCTCTTGTGAGGCGCCATCTGCAGTACTGTGTCCAGGTCTGGGGCTCCCAGTACAAGAAAGACAGGGAGCTGTTGGAGAGGGTCCAGAGGAGAGCCACGATTGAATGATCAGGGGACTGGAGCACCTCCCCTATGAAGACAGGCTGAGGGAGCTGGGTTTTTCAGTCTGGGGAAAAGAAGGCTGCGGGGTGACCTCATTGCAGCCTTTCAGTACCTCAAGGAAGCCTATAAACAGGAGGGGAATCAATTCTTTGAAAGGGTAGAGAATGGCAGGACAAGGGGAAAGGGTTTTGAGGGAGGGAAAATTTAGGCTGGATGTCAGGTGGAAGTTCTTTACCATGAGAGCACTGAGATGCTGGAACAGGCTGCCCAGAGAGGTTGTGGATGCCACGTCCCTAGAGGTGTTCAATGCCAGGTTGGTTGGGGCCCCAGGCAGCCTGGTCTAGTATTAAAGGGGGAGGTTGGTGTTCCTGCCTGTGGCACAGGGCTTGGAGATTCATGATCCTTGAGGTCCATTCTAACCCTGGCCATTCTGTGATTCTGTGAAAGTATCTTTCTCTTTTCTAAACAGTGATGAGAGGAAAACTCAAAACTCTAGTTTCACGTGCAAATTTAAATCAGAACTGGTGATGGGAAAAAAGAGAGAATCCTACTCAAATTTAAAAAAAAAAAAAAAAAGTATGATTTTGGTGCTTATGTGAAAAACAAAAATGATGGTAATACTGAATATTGGGCTTTGACTCCACGCTTGAAATCCACACACCTTGCTCCTAAAATACATTCCTATGAAAAGGATTTCAGTATAAACATTATAAATAAATGTTAGAGAACGTATAGCACATATTACATGTTAACAGCTATTAGATTGTTATGAGTTAGGTTTAGCCATTACTAGAAAATATTGTTTATAAACCTCTGTGCCATACTTTGTGTTTTCAGTGTTTTTATATTTGGACATCAGTTATGTAAATGACAGATGAGCCACTGTTATTGAGGCAGTCTGACAAGAATAGGAAACAAGATTTCTGATGAGCCAACTCCCTTTCATTTCAGTCCCGCTATATTCTCTGTATGACGCAATCTAATTTATCAGCACTGTCCAATGTCCTCAGAATGAGTTTGGGACTGTTAAATCTCCATGCTCCGTATTTTGTCAGCATGCAGTGGCTTCTAGCAAATTTTGTGGCTATAGACATTTACAGTGCAGGTGAAGATACTTACTGCTAAGGGATACAAATTCATTTGTATTTTATTTCTAGAGTTACTTTCTGCCTTAATCTGTGACTCCCATGGCTGGAACAGCATGTAGAGCAGCAAATAAAAGCTCACCTCCCACCTGTCAGCCTATCCCCTCCTTCAATCACATGAAAACCTGAAGGTAAAAATGAATCCTTCAAAAGTATACCTAAATATATACTCCATATTATGTCTCTTATAAGCTGAAATCATGGAAACTACTGGAAACTTCACTCTCAAGTATGTCTGTTAAAAACAAGACCACATTTTTTTAGACAGACTTCCAAAAACTGACAGGATAACATCTGAACAGATGTCTTCCTTTCTTGTGGGAATTTCATTTTCATAAATCTTATGGTAGCAGATTGTGAGAACCAGGGATGTTGAAGACATTGGTATGACCTCCCTTGTCCCTGGGGTTGCATTGGACAAGTGAGGATGTATTAAGCACAACATACAGGAAAGAATCACATCACAGAGGCAGGTAATAAGACACAGATGCCTGGCTGGTGCCCATGACTGTCTGAAAAGATCCTACAGTGAGGAATGATAAGGAAGACAAGGCAATATGACAAGCCATGATCAAACTCCCTATTCTCCTCTGGACACAGGTATGAAGGATGATGCAAAGACATCTTCCACACTGTTTTAGCAATAAAGAACAGATGATGTATACCTCAATTTAACAAGTAAAGTTTGCTGCTTTTAATCACTTGCTGTGTGATATCTCCACGCTTTGCTCTATCAAAAGCTAGCAGTCAGAATTTAGTCCATCAAATTAACTTTTCCCACAGAGCTTGTAGATGTGTATGAACAAAGAATTGGGTTCATCTTTCATATTTTTAACAATGTGACTTTAAATACAAGAATATAAGAATACAAGCTTCCTAGAGTTTTCTTGCAGAACTAGATGATCTTTAGGGTCTCTTCCAATGCAAATCTGTCTGCAGTTCTGATTCTCTACACCAACCCTTAGTTTTTCAGTCTGAAACTTTTGGTAAATTAGGGTAAAGAAGTCAGCACTAGAGAATTGATGAGATGATACACTGGGACGACAAGGAAGAAGCACTGTGCTGTAGAGTCGCTGCTATACATATTGCAGTGATTCTGAACCCCCAAGCTGCAGTTATGATGCTGATGCTGCAAGATCCATAACTACCCATAAAAAAAGATAAGATGAACTTGCAATTTAATAGCATGACCTCGTTATACAAGTGGGTAGGATGACATAAAACTGCAACGCTAAGTAGAGGGCTCGGTGTAAAAAAGTATTTACCTACCTATCTACGTACCTATTTTAGTTCAATGGTGAACATAGACGCTGGCCTGCTCATTCCCACCAGCATTCTAGACAACTCTCTCAGCATAAGACACAAAGTTGCTTGGCTAGCAAAACAAAACGAAGAAAAAGAAGAATAAATATTTTAACATTTTGTCATTTTAAGAGAACTCCCAACCTTTATTAAAAAAGCAGGTACGGATGTAGTACCTTTTGCACTTCAAAACTGTTGTGAAAGTCTTCACCCTCACAGCTTGGAGCTGCTGATGTTTGATAAACAAAGCCCAACAGTAAATGAAACATAAAACAAGTAGAATATGCATGCTGCTGCTAAATAATGATAGGAATATGTCACTGAACTGGGTTCATAAACTATCAGGAGACACATACACAAAATAAAACATTTTCAATTTTGAATTTCAAGCGTTTTTCATGTATGCTTGCTGGGGCCAGGATGGGTTAAGAGATGACTGCTAAGCATTAGTAGAATGTCTAGCCTTATAGAAGAGAATATCCGGAGTTGAAAGAGACCCATAAGGATCAAGGCCAACTCCTGGATCCAGATACAACCACTCCCCAAAAATGAGGTAGTTCATGAAAATACAGGTCCCTTTCTAGCTATCTCCAATTGTCCAAATGCTTGTCCATCTTCATCTATCTGTTAGCAGAACAAAATAAAAGCAAGCTATAAATTTCAAAGCACATTTAATCCCAGTGATGATCTCTGATATTTAACAGTAGTTTAGCATCAAAGCCTAAGAAAGCTGAATCCAACTGAAAAAATTTGGCATCAGGACTCGATTTCTCTCTCTTCTTACAGAAAAACGCACAGTGAAGATCTATTCTGTTTTGCTTGTTGCAACTTTGTCCTTGTGTTACAGTGATGTGATGTCTTTTGTCTGGGGACATGTGGGAAAACTGCATTTAAAAAACTGTTTCACTGTGATTGATGATAAAATCTCTTTGATTAATCAATCAGTATCAAAGCTTCTGTGACTGATAGGGAGCTGTAAAAAATAAATCATTCTCTCATGAAAGATAGGTGGAGAATCTTTTTTTTTTTTTTCAAGTGGAATACAATTTCTGTTGAATTAATATGTCTCAAAGAACTAAGAACCTGAGTGACTTCACTCTGACATTTAACATACTATGCTGCAACTGCTAAAGAATAAGGTTCTTCTTGCTTGAATGAAAATCACAGCTCAGCAGAGAGTCAGCACATTCCTATGAATCACTCAGCCCCTCTGGTCCTAAATGTTGCCTGTAGCATAGCCCTAGCAATAGTTATCTGCACAGGTATAAACTTTGCATTTCCATGCTCTATGGAGAAGAAAACTGTTAGAAGTAGAGCCAGAATATCAAAATCAGTTTGAATGTAAAGTATATTTGTCCAAACTAAAATGAATCAAGGCCCTTCAGAACAGGTTTATGTGCAGAAGGAAAAAACTCTGCTTAAAGCAGCAAGTACAGTCATGCATGCCATGTTAAATGTCATTTATGGTATAAAGACATATTTAGGTCTATATGCAAGTAAGCTGTTTACATATTGGAGGGAATAACCCCTCTCACACAAGCTTTTATATATAAGCGGCTCATGATTTTCAGAAGTGGTAGCAGAGCTTCATAGAAAACCTGATACAAGAACTTGATTCAGAGTTACTAAATTAGAAGCAGATATGTATGGAACTCCAGAAAAACTTTTCCAGTTCATTAGGCTAAATAGCTCAGTAGATTGAAGCAACTGCCTATGCCCACTCCCTCCCCAGAAGGAGGCTGTGTAGGCTGTCCATGAAGATCTCCAGCAATACAGATAATGTACTATCCCTAGTTATTCTGATCACTGCTATTTTTCTCTCAGATGCCCTGCTCCAACTTAAGATGCAGTTTCTTTCTGTTTATCATGAATTAAAATATTTTTTCCCCTTCCTTCATGGTACCATGCAAGCTTCACTGGCAGTTATTAATCACTGTACAGTACAGTGTTTACAATCTCTTGTGGAGATCCTGAATTCTATGAAGGTGGGTACTCTCCACTGTAATTTTGTGGAAAGTTTATTTATTTATTTTTATTTTTTTTCTTTTCTTCAAAGGACAACTTGGTTTTAGAACTAGCAGTAACTACTTTGTCTGTTACTGTACAGACAACATTTCTGTTTCATGGTGCAGACAGCATGACTGCATGAGCACAGAACCAAAGCTCAGCCAGAACTTACTGAAGATAGACCTCAATACCCCAGTGCAAGGTGTACACTAGTCTTTTGAAAAACTTTCAAATTCAGTTTATGTCTTTTGGTTGTGATCAACTCACCTCAAAAATAAACAAACAAACCCAAATGGAATACTCTGTTTTTGGTTTTAGGAAAAATACTACTCACGTGGAGGAAAATGAATTTAGAATTACTATTTCTCAGCTAAAAGCACAGTCAACTGAGACACTGAGTAACAGAGAGCTGCCTTTTATAAGGAGAGGCAGTGGGAGTACTACATTTTGAGTGACACAGATAAAAAAAAAAAAAAAACCAAGCATGGGTTTGGTTAGAAATGGGTAGGTTTTGTCAGGAGTGCTGTGTCCTTGTCAAGTTTTCCAGAATCAGAACTTTTGAGCCTCAAGGAAGGGTAATGATATAAGCTCTGAGGCTTCAGTGAGTTCAAGATTTCAGCAGAAATAAAGGAAAGTTGTTAAAAGTGAATTTTTTACTTAGATAAATCTCACTTTTTACTGCCTTCAGCCACCCGAATCTCTTACAGGCTCTGGTCCCAGACTCAGTTCAAAACTGAAAGCCATCTGCGCAATCTAAAGGCAAAGAAATAAATCAAATGAATCTAATCACCTAAATAGCAACTTATCAGAGAAGGGCCATGATAAGAATCACAGACACCTGACAAATGTGACACGGAGTTCAGACATCAAACTGAGCTACTACCAGCTACTACTCGGGCCTAAACAAACTGCACTAAAGAGCTTCCAAGTAGTACCTTGGAAAAGTCCCAGATGCTGTGAAATCAGCTAATCTCATTAAATTCCTATCTTTTGGAGCAGTGCCTAATTTGTTTTCACAAGGTTTCAGATGTCTTCAAACCATTATCAAGAAAAGCCATGTGGTTATTTTCTTTTGTGCTTGTTCTTTTTTGCTCCACCATCATATTGCTACATGTATTCAGAAAGATGTGTGAACTGGATTTAGTCTGGTTGCACCCTATTTCCTCCAAAGTTGAGAACTGTTGTGGAAAATAACCTGACTGGTGGCCATTTCTATTTCTCTTCAAAGCATGACTGCTGATCTCTGTTAGAAAGAGATGATTAAGAACTTCTGTGGTGCCTGCAACAAACTTGACTGGGTCATCATTCTAGTTTACTATTTAAAAGCCAACAATATTACTGGTACTGTGCAGAACAGAAAAATAAAGAGTTTGCACTGGAGAGCTTATAAGCTAAAGCTACAAAGCACAAATAAGCACTTATTTTACACAAAAGGAAAAGAACATCAAAGGCCCCTTGTGCCAAAAAGCTTGACAACTTCATGCTAAAGCTTACCCCACAAACAAGGGCTCATGGCCCTTAGGTTATAGGCACCCACAGAATCACTGCCCTAGCAAGGCTAGGGCACATATTTAGAATGGGCCATTAGTTTAAAAGACAGCAGAGATTATACATGGTTTTACTACTATGTTTTACAAGTGGTGACACTGAAATGAAAAAATAGGGTACTAAAAAGTAAACACAGCTCTGCCTAATAAGTGCAGCTGTTCTCTACTCCTTTTTGTTTATATTTACTGCATATGATAAATTATTTGGGAACAAGACATATGGAATTCATGACATTTAAAGATACCATTTTAGGGACAAAATGCCACTGTCCATAGCTCTGCATCTAGCTATAGTCTGTCGTATTAATATTACAACAGTGCTCATCACAAACATGCACGGATTTCCCTTATGAAAGCATTTGTCCAAATAGAACAAATGTTCTTCTCTCCTCCTTACTTAAAAAAAATCTATTGAAAAGGACCAAATGAATCCCATCTCCACATCAAGTTGGAAGAAATCCTGTAAATATGATTTGTAATACTCTAAATACTATAGAGAAATCACTCAGTCTTTAATACAGTATTCTGTAGAGAATTTGTAGAGAAATTAGCACACAGAGATGAATCTTTATTGGGGATGGTTGCTAGTAAGTCCTGTGTATAGAATTTATAAAGGCTTCTGTCACAGCAGCAAGACACAATATGAACACTAGATGTAATTTATATCCCCATTTAGGCTTTGTGTATTCCAGCAGAATTATATGAACAGCATTCTAATCTCATTTCTATATGACAGCTATCTTTTAATAACTGGACACTCAAGCTCAAGCTTTTCCCACTGAAATATTTAAAAGGGAGTTTTTACATATCAGCTGGATACAGCCCCACAATTTATAATATTAAATTACAATAGAACAAAGGAAACAAAAACTGAGATATGTACTGTAGCAATCAGTTCTACACAAGTTTCTGTCTTTAGCGCAGAAAAAAGATTACTTCACATGTGATAGTACAGAACACTTAGTGAGCCTATAGCACTAAGGAAGCCTATAGCTGCAGTTCCTTTCCATTGCATGTAAATGGTACTCTGTAGTCATCTTTCTAAAGAATGCATCACACAGGAATTTGTGAAATACGTAATGTCACAAACATGAAACCTCCTCGCACTACATTAGTCATTGTTGAGGTCTGCACACATTATGAACCTAAAATATGCAAATTATTGATTAGCTACTGACATGCCTTTAAAGCCCAAAGCATTAACTTGCCTATCGCTCTGAGGACAGAACTAAGTGCAAGGGGGTGTAATAAGGCAATTATGAGCTGAGAAAGCATTTGTTGATAAGAACACCACAATAACGAGTGTGAATTTTGTTTATACACAGCAGTTAAATGTACACAAACAAATTTCTGAGACATCTGTATTTCTCATTCAAATCTAGTCACTTCTGCTGTTCCCACTCATCAGCTCCCTTCACACTGCTTTGATTGTTTTGAATTTGTGAATGTCTAAAATACCCTCACTGATTAAAAACTGGCATGTAATCAATCAAAGAAACAGTGCTTTGAAGAAAGGACTGCTCAGATAGCTGTGGGTGCCTGTCTATATTGTCTACAGCTGTAGTATTGCCTGCAGCCTGAAGCTGCCCACACACTCACAGGAACGTGCAACCAGCAGCTCTATACACAGAAGAAATTGTATACAGAGAAGAAAATAAGGATGCCTAAAGAACACTACCAGAGTAAAATCCTGTCTTTGTCCATCTTCCCAAAATCAAGAAAAAACCTCACGTGACGTTACCTTCCCCAAAAGCCACGAGTGGCACAATTTCATCATGGCTCATGACAGCTGTAACGAAGTTCCAGTAGCACTGAACCAACTGCAGCTGCCAACAACAGGGTGCTCCTTCATCCACAAAACAGTCGGTTACTCTGAGGATAAAGAGAGTGATTACACACATGGTACCACATGGAGTGTTGCTAAATTGGTGTCTGCTACCCCATATTATTTCCTGTTTCTGTTCCCTGGAGCACTAATACAAAGACGCTTTCAGAGACAGCAACAAAATGCAGCAAAAATCACAGGTATCACAGGCTTTTCTGTGAAAAGAAGGAATGGAAAATGAATGGGGCTTCACTGTCAGCAGACACTGAGAGTGGCACAACAAATAACAACCAGCCATTTTTAGGGCAGAACAAGGCTAAGAAGTAAGGGCTCTTTTTGATGCTATTTCTTAATGCAGTTTGAGCTTCCTGTTGAGTCAGTTGCATCACAGTCTGTTTAATCATGTTTTACCAAAGGGTGGTTACACTTTATAAGTTCCCTTTGTAAGTACTGTGTATATGTCATTGATATTTACTTGCAGATCCTTTCAGTATCTACTTTTGGTGGAGAAAACTTATAATAGGAACTAAAAATAGCTCTCTGCACATGGAGACTGCAGAAAACAAAGGTCTAACAAAAAAATCCCCCAAATTAGAATACTAAAACAGTGATGTCAAACATCACATGAAATTGTATAGTCTAATTAGTCTAATAAGTAGTCTAATAAAAGTCTAATTATTATCTTAATTTGAAAAGACATTAATTTCATGATTACATATTTTAAAACTGTTAGTAAGACTATCTGTCCTTGGAAGCATGAATAGAATGTAAGTTGGTTGCTCTGAAAGTAACGCTATTTATTTCCATGGAAACTACAACAGATACAAAGAGCACAGTAACACCGTTTGATAAAGCAAATTCTCAGCTACAAAAAATTATTTTTCAACATAGTGACCACCATTAGCTATGCATTTTCCCCAGCAATGAAAGAGAGCCTGCAGGTTGCGCTCTTAAAAAGATGTACCAGCAGACATGACCCACTGTCACTGCCACCACTGCTGAAACGTACAACCATCTCACTGTGCTCACATCCACTGGTTGGTCTCCATCAAAATTCAGCAAGTGTCAATGAACGTGAAAGGAAGTGAATGTGAATGTCATTTTTTCTGCATGGAGAAATTCTATATCACACCTTTGCTCCATACGCACTTCTGTGTTAGATGCCATTTTTTTCCACACTGCCCAGTTCTTCATCCATCAATTTTCCTCACATCCCTGGGACAGATCTCATCAGGACCTATGGACTTGTGCACATTCAGATGATCTCAAACTTAATCTTCTCCTGCAGAGGGAAGTTCTTTATTCTCCCACTTCCTGCCTCTGGATTCTGTGAACAGGGCAGTAAGGCCAGAGCCCTTACTAGTAAAGAGCAAATGCTGCCAGTTCTAGACATGGAACTACCAGCAGTGGATCAGCCTGCATGCCTGAAACCATTGTACTTTGTCTGATACTGTCAGTTAATAGTTAACAATTACCAATCATCAGTTAACAATCGTAAAAATAAGGACAACCAGTAGCTTGATTTGCTTCACTGAAACTAACAAAGGAACAAACAAACATTAATACAAATGATCACTGTAGCTGCTTCTAGTTTTGATTTTAAGACAACCAACACATTTTTGTTTTAATATTACTTCAGCATAGTTTCACACAACCTTCACCACCTTCCATTTATCTTACCCGCTCTGAATGCATTGCAGAACTCCGCCGCCATCCTACAAAGCATGAAACAAGAAAAAGATGTTAAGTGCATGTGGCAGAGGGGTTGGATATTCATGATCCTTGAGGTCCCTTCCAACGCTGGCCATTCTGTGATTCTGTGATCTAAAAAAGTCTCTAAGATAAAGTTGTATAGAGACTTTCTCTATAGACAAATGAGACAGATACATCTCCTGAGGCCCTGTTGCCTGGGTTGAATAATATGCTCTGACCTGGTTTTTCAGACTATGTTTCCTAGAAGTAAGAGTTGTTTCTTGATAAGAACTCCCATGCGTTTTAGTATAATACTTGTTTTTTTTTTTTTTCAGGATGAGAAATGTGAGACTTTTATTCAGCTTTTTTCTTTTTTTTTTTTTAATTTTCTCAAAGCATTATGACAGGGATACAAAAGTCTAAAGCTTTACAAAAAGTTCCAAAATCAGATACTGTTAACTCAGACTTTTGTTGTTATACTTGTTTTTGGCTATGAAACACAAGGTATGGATTAAAACTGTTACCTGCAGCAGATGACTGAGGAAAAAAAAAAACAATTTTTTAAAAGAATTTTTACTGTTTTTTTTTCCCCACTGCCACATTCTTTGTGGCCTATCAAAAATGTTACATTTCACTTTCAAAAATAAACTGGATATTCACTGCAAGTGTAACAGAAAGTGAGGCTACAAGAAATTTTATTTGATTACCTAACCTTGAACCCTACCTGACTGAATGAGTCACTGCTGCCTTTTACTCATCTCTCACTCTCTCATAACACAAGTACAGCTATCAGGATACTGTATGAGAAGCTATCTTCTGGCTGTTCATTTCAACATTCTTTTTTTCCCCCCCAAGAGGTGCAGAATGTCATATTTAAATCTAAACATACACAAGATGCCAGAAATGCACCTTTTTTTCCCCAGCCTCTTGAATGCAGGAAGCAATCACAGTTTTTATTTAAAGTGGCTCATGCTTTCAATTCACCCTTTACATTTCTTTTAGAACAGAATTTTAAAGGGTCTTTTTAGACTTAGTTCTGTGTTCAGCTAGTGAAAAATCAAAGAAGCCCTTAAAGTTAGAAATCTATTCATCCAATTTTCAGAACTAGCTTGTATATAAGCATTTCCTGAAAAAAGAGATTCCTACTGCTTCATTTAACTAATTTATCTTTTTTCCAAAACTGAAATGTAATCCAGACTTCACCAGGAATGTGGTACATAGGAGTGTTAAACAGTGTTAGGATGCTCTTTCACTTGGTCCTTACAAAAGGAAAATGGATGGAACAAGACAATGTTCAACCCAGATTTTTCCTTCCTATCCATTTTTCTTCCTTTGTCTTCCAAATACATATTTCTACAATGGCTCTGAGATCCCCATCCTCTTCCCCCTTCTTCCTTCCCCTCCCCTCCCCCCGCAAAAAAAAAGCTTATATATAATTAAAGGAGGCAGGGAAATATACAGTCATTCCTCTGTATTTCAAATTGCATGATAATAGAAGAGACACATATGGACAGTGCACAAGTGAAAGATGAGATTGCTAGTATTCTTGATCCTTTAACAAAGAAGCAGCAACAAAGTTGTCACGGTATTTTTAGAAAAGCAGGACTAACAGACATGGAATTATGCCTGTTCTCCACTGGATAATTTCCAAAAGGAACTGGTCATAGAATCTACAGAAAACAACACGTTAAGACTAGCATTTTGGGATTCAAACCTCTTTGTCTCTCATATATCTATACCTGAAGTAACCATTTACTGACTTTTTACTTTTGTTTCTTCAAGCAAGAACAAGGAAGAAAGACAAAAAAAAAAAAAAACAAACAGAATATGTATCTCAAATCAACATGCCTGCAATTACTCCAACATGTTTATCAGATGGACAGGATAATGAGTTGCAATTACTTCCATAACCATTGCTTATTGTGCCAAATAAAAAAAAAAAGATGCATTTGCAACATAAAGATTCTTAACAGCAAGACTGAACCAACTTACATAGTTGCTTTGCATGTGAAATTAATTGATTCCAGAAAAACAGATGTCACCTAGTTGTTTTTTGCCAGCCACCTCTGCTTGCTGCTACTTTGCTTCTGGGTTTTGTTGGACAAATTCTGGTCACAATAGCTCATTCCATTATATTTAAGGATGAAGATCATTCATAAAATGGCACTGACATCAATATGAGATGGGAAAAAAATCTGACCATAAATGATATAGATTAAATCCTAATACATTACTTCTACAAGGAAAATCTTTTAGTAGTTTTCACTTTTCTTCAGGGCTCCAAAGTGCTTCCTTTTAATGATAATTTGGTGAGAAATGGCTATGCCATTAATCTCCTGGTTAATACAAAAACCACATACATTTTACAAATCAGAGTTCATACCTGTAAGTTATTCAAGCTAAGAATTCAGGTCTTAAGTTTACACTTCAGTTTACATAAACATGGAAACTCTGAACTTCAGAAGAGCGAACTTCTGGCTGTTTCATGAATTACTGGATGAGATCCTCTTGCAAGATGTTGTCCTGATAGCTGTAGTGGGAGTGACAAGACAAAGAGAAATATTTTTAAACTTAAAGAGATTTAGATTAGCTTCTAGGAGAAAATCTTTCACTCAGAGGATGGTGAGGCATTGACACAAGTTGCCCAGAGATGCTACCCAGTGGATGTCCCATCCCTAGAGGGAATCCCATCAAGGCCAGGCCAGATGGGGCCCTGGGCAGCCTGATGTAGTGCTTGATTTAGTTGGCAACCTTGCCCACAGCAGATGATCCCAAACCATTTATGATGTGTAATTCTATGATTCTACGAAAAGACAGTGATCTTAGTAATTTTGACTTAAGTGTAAATTCAAAAGAAAGATTTCTATTTAGAGTATAATTTCAGGTAAACAATGAGATTCTGATCTCAGCTGCTTAAAGGAACCCAAACCATCAGGTGAAATGGCAATGAAATTGCAGGCTCTCCATACAGTGGAATTCCATAATAGCAGGTATCAGTTTCATGGCATAAAAGTTACACATTCTATAATGAATGTCAGTGTTGTTTAATTATTCCCAATTGTCTGCGGAAATAAATGAAGAGCTATGCTCTTTATGAGTAATTCCCTTCTCACAAAGTAGCCTTCAGTGGAGTTTGCTCTCTAGCTGCATTTGTTGTACTCAATACTGATGTTAATTTAAAAAGCAAGTCCTCACAGATTTCTGAATAGCACTCTAATACTAGCAACTTTGGCAAGATAAAAGCAACACTTTCATCATTTTAAACAGATGGATTGTTCTTTATAAGCAGAAAGCTTGTTTGAAAGTATGGCTGCCTTATGTGAAAAAAAAGAGATCCATCCAGTGCTGTTATTTTTGTGACCTGCAGAAAACTGACCTTCAAAGACATAGAATTTAGATACACTGTGCTGACTGAAATTCTTTGGAAAGTGTGTCCAACTTTAGCTTATATCTGGAAGATTTGTCTATTACTTCTTTCAGTTTCATACTGTTTTTTTCTCTTCTAAATATAATTCAGAATGCCTTATCTTTCCTTCTCTCCCTCCCCAACCCCCAAACATAAACATAAATTGCCTGAATATGCACAAACAGAATAAAGAGATCTTGAGAACCAGCATGCATTATACTGATGCTTGAGTTGATATGGATATACTTCATTATCTTTGAACCACCTGGAGATAGATGTGTTTGATTTTCTTTGTTTTACATGCAAAAGAGAAAACCTATTACTTTCAGCTTAAAGAGACTGCCACAATAGACAATCCCACTCTTAAGGCTGTTTCTTGCCAATATCAGTATCGTCAATCATATTTGACAATCAGGTGTAAAAAAAATAATTAGGCCTTGATCTCACAGTGTTTTATCAATATGAAGGTTTCAGGCTCAAAAGCACAGCAAATAATATCATAATTTGGGAATTGGTTATATAGGTTTTTGAATTGCATCTCCTTAGCAATCACAACTTTAGCAATATCACTAAGGGTACAAAAGCTGCAAGTAAGAGAATTGAAAGATAAAACAAAAGGTAATTATTTACATTACAACCAACTCCCCTTCCCACCTTCCCCTCATGCTTTTTCTTAAAAAAACCTTTGTTCCTACATTGGTATAATCCTATGGCCTGATTATGACATTATGACATACAGGAAAAAGACAGTCTTACAGATGAAACTCTACATATCTCATGCAGCAACAGCTTAGAAGAGATGGTATTCTGATACTTGCCACCATAAAAGTTTTCCACTCTCTCAACCTCTGTGCTACACAGAAGTATTATTTCCAAGTTAGCATGTGCGCTGAACAAATGATGTAACAGGACATCTGTTTCAGATATAAATTCTGTCAGATCAGTGCAAATTGAAATAGACTTGTGCACCCTCAACACGTTTGCTAATACGACACTGGGAGGAGTGGCTGACACACCAGAAGACTGTATTGCCATTCAGCAAGACTGGTCAGGCTGGAGAGCTGGACTGAGAGGAATCTTTCACAAAGCATAGAAACCTACACCTGGGGAAGAATCATCAGACATATCAGTACAGATTAGGGGCTGACCTGCCTGAAAGGATGTCAGCAGAGAAAGTACCTGGGTGTTCTGGCAGACAACAGATTGACTATGAGCTGGCAGTGTGCCCTTCTGGCCATTAAGTCCAGTGGTATCCCTGGGGCGCATTAAGAGAGGTTGAGGGACATAATCTCTCTCTCTACTCTGCCCTGGTTAGACCATATCTGGAGTACTGTGTCTATTTCTGGGCTCCTCTGTTCACAAGACAGGGAACTGCTGGGGAGAGTCCAGTGGAGAGCCACAAAAATGACTGGGGACTTTGTACATCTCTCTTATGAGGAATGGCTGAGAGCTGGGGCTGTTCAGCCAGGAGGTGAGAAGACCAAGAGGAGATTTTATCAATGCTTATAAATACATAAAAGGTGGGAGTCAAGCGGATGGTGCCAGGCTCTTTTGAGTAGTTCCCAGTGATGGAACAAGGGGCAATATACACAAACTGTACCACAGAAAGTTCAAACATGAGAAACTTCTTTTCTTTGAGGGACAGAACACTGGAACAGGCTGCTCAGAGAATTTGTGGAGTCTCCTTCTTAAAGGACATCCAAAACCTGCTTTTCCTGTCTAACCTACTGCAGGGAACCTGGAGAGGAGTTGACCAGGATGATCTCCAGAGATCCCTTCCAACCCCTACAATTCTGTGATCTGTTTATGACAATCAGTAGCAAATGCTGGAAAAATGCAGCATTTTTTACCTTTCCTCAAATGTGTTCACCCTGAAGCACAACCAGCATTGCTCAAGGCTCAGCTCTGGACTAGGCAGCAGATTGCTTTTGGAGGAGCTGGAACTGCCTCTTATCTGACATGAGACTCTTCTCATAATGTCCACTAGTCCTCACACCCACCAAAAAACCAAACAAACAAAATCATGTCCCATAAACTTAACACAGTGGTCTAACGTCATGTAAAACTGAAGCATCTTGTAGGCTTAGTTAATAGCCAACAGAAAGAAAAAAGTACTCTAAAACGTTATTTGTGTGGCCTGTTTTAGACACCTGCATCACAGTGAGATGAACCGTGTTCAAAAGGATCAAATTGACCATAAATGGAGCATATGTAATTGGATGTAAGAACATGTGATGCAAATGCAAGATGAATTTCACTTGATGATTCAGGAAATCATACGATCATAGAACATACCAGTTGGAAGAGAACCATATGGGTCATCAAGTCCCACTCCTGCCTACACACAGGATACCCCCAAAATCAGACCATGTCTGAGAGCATTGTCCAGACACTCCTTAACTCCAGCAAGCTCAGTGTTGTGAACACTTCCCTGAGGAGGATGTTTTAGTGCTTGACCACCTTCCTGATGTAGAGCCTTCCCCTGACATCCAGCCTGAACCTCTGATAAAATAAACAGTACTTGACAGTTGTTCATGCCGTCAATACAAAATTTAGCTCAAGACAACAGGTTTTAAAATATATTTTCTATATTTGTGCTGGAAAGAAGGAAAAAACTGCTTTAATTTTAAAAAATAATAGTTTATATAGTAGTTGTTTGCCAACAGAGCAAAAACTTCACTGAACTTCACTGAAAACATTGCTGACAATTACTTTTCTTCCTGAACTCTCACTTACAGATACATTTTCCACACTCTGACTTCACACGGCCCTTTGTAGCAGGAATTACATACCATTAATATTAGTAAATACAATAAATTTACTTAACTCATTCATTATTTTAGCTGTCCCATCTTGCTCAGATTTTAAGAGTCTAATTTCAAATTCAATTTTCTTATCACCTTTTTTTTTCCTTGTGGCTTTTCCTCTTTCCCTTTTCTTGAGACCTCAACTATTATCTATAATTAGGTTGCATATTTTTCTCTCATAATCCTTGGTTATCAAATCTGATGAGTCAACTGCCTGAATTTCAGTTTGTTATTTCTATTCAATTCACAGTTTCCAAGGCTAATCTGTTGAGTTTCACTCCAAACAAAAATCCAGAGCTTAACTAGATATCAATAAGCTTTGTCATTTAGAGCGGTACACCACACCCACATAATATGGAATTCTGTTTTCATCTATCTACATAAGCAGAATCTCATATGCACATGTAGCACACATACACAGATGCCTTCAATCCTCTGCCTGTATCTATGAATCTTACCAGTCCATTTATGTTATACTGTAAGCCTAACAATTCAGAAAGCCAAGCTGAATGTGAGCTCATAGCACGGTTTTTATTATTTTACTCAGCATGTAACAAATAACACGTTCTCTTCTCTCTCCATTAATACATGAGCAGCTCACAGCTCAGCTCCATTAGTCTTTTCCACAATGTCTTCAAAGGCTTCTTTTTTCCTACAGCAACAGCTACTCCAAAAGTAATGCCACCTATTTTATGCTATTGGTCCACAACACCAGCAGCAGTAGAGGTTGAACCTTGCCACCAATATCCTGTTACATTTTGTCAGTGTGTGACACAAGGCAGCAGAGGGGCAATCGGACAGAACGGTATCTGACATGGAAGCGCGGATGAAACAGAAGTGGAACTAAATTCTTCTCTGTAGAAAAATGATACTGTACAGTTGATGAATATAAAGATGTTATAATTATGAAATAAACAAGAGAGTTTAGCAAAGCAGATTATAATAACAAAAAGAAAAAAAAGAAAATATACAGAAAGCTTACTTGCATCCTAGGTTTGCTACAAAACTCCAGAGGATGGATCTCCAGAAGAGATCCATTCCCACTGGTACTCAGTTCTTAAATGAGTCTAGGTGAATTGCCTTCACCTGTGCTCCTGTGGCTGACTCATTGCTCACCTCAGGTGATCAATCAGAGGTTCAGGCTGTGATTCAGCAATTCCCATACAGGTACCCACTGACATTCATCATCACTTGCTGAATGTTTATAGAGACCAATTAGTAGATGTGAGCACTGTGAGGCAGCAGGTGGTGCATTTCAGCATTGGTGACAGGGGGGCAGCTCTGATAGTGCAGATTTTTACAAGTGTAAGCATGCTCTGCCGATGAAAATGCAGAACTAATGGTGGTGACTATGTTGAAAAATAATGTTTTGTAGCTGAGAATTTTCTCTATCAAATTGCATGGTAATGCTGTTTGTATCTGTTGTACTTTCCATTGAAATAAATGGGAGGATTACTTTTGGAACAATCTAAAGTTGGAATCTTATTTATATATCAATTTTACTCATGGCAGCACATTGATAGGATGAAATGGTCCTGTCAAACAGAGATTCTGCTCTTTGAAGGCTTTAATGTTGCTGTTCATATCAAATAAATGCAATTAGTGTTACTTATTCTTACCTCTCTAGTAATTATTTCATTAAAGTAGTACTTATGCTGTCAAGTGTCAGGAAAATCTGCTGACAGAAACTAGATATACCTATGTGGTGGTAATATACTATGCCCACTGATGATTGTGAAAAGAAAATTAGCAGTAACAGCAATTTAATGTGTATTTTATACAACTTTTCAGTGCACTAAACTAATAAAAAGTAAAGGAAAGTAAAAGGAAGCAGCAACTCAGATGACAAGACTACATCAATTAAGCAAAGATTAGCAAGCCAGCTGAGCAGCAAATATCCTGTGGGTACTTCACGTTAATCCATCCCCTACTCAGAATGTTCCAAAATGTAGGCTTGCATGGTTCCCAAAATGTTTGTTCTTCCAAGGATAACAACATCTAGGATGCTCCATTTCTCAGTACTATCGAAAGTCAAAGAACTATGATAAATTAAATGCAATGCCTAAGCGAGGCTGGCAATACTGAAAGTAAATTATCTTGTCATTTATTAACTAATCATATTATCTCTTTCAGTCTTTTTCAGCTAGGAAGCATGTTCCTCTTCAAAGTTATCAATTTTTCTCTTCCTTCTTCCTTTGCACTATTCTTTTATGTGCATTGCTCTTCTTTCCCTGATTTTATATTTGTTTTTCTTCTGTAGTTCTTCAGTTGCTAATATTTCCAAAAACTCACATCACCTTATTCTGTCCATTGAAATGTAATCAGTGATGCAAACAATGCTAGTATCTTACATGCCATCACAGAAGTCTGGAAGCAAGATCTACAACTTCTCTGATGAGACTGGTTATCTTTTCCAGGTAAGACTTCCCTTCAGGCTAAGTCACGAAAAAAACATACATATTAGATAACATTTATCTCCCTTCAGAAAACTCAGAATCTGTCAGCTAGAAACTTTCTTAATACACATTTAGATTCTTAAAATGTGGTGACTACATGAACACATTAAAACTGCTCAAGTGGGCCTTGCATGTTGAAAGATGACATCACCAAACCATACTATTTTTAAGGCACTTATCATCCCAGATTTAAAGTTGTATGCCATCCTGTATTTTTAATCTTGTTGCTTGCTGACCTTTGGATGACCTTGCTTCACAAGTACACAGGAAGGCTCTTATTGGAAGGACTACACAAACTAAACATCTGACTCAAAATTCTGAGAGCTATTCGGAGTTTTAACTTGGAATCAAAATTTAAGACTGAACAACATGGTGCACTGGTTGCACCAGAGCAAAATTATCTACCTTAATTTCTGGAAAGTCAATATGAAGGATTTCATGGGAATGCATGTTATGGAAGAGAGTCTCAATGGGACATTCCTTTACCTTTGCACTACATCCTGAAGACAAGAATAGTGCAAATGGGCCACTAGGGGCAGAAAAGTAATACATAGACAGGAAAAAGTTCACTTTGAGCATAAGTTTTTTGTATAACCTCTTTTAAGAATCACAGCAATCCAAACATCTTCATATTTGTACAAACTGCTGAGCTGTTTGAATTGTTTTCACTTAAAAAATATTAACTCTGTTTCCTAAGCCATGAAGAAAATAAAAGCACCAACTACTCTTCTATGTACTGCAGACATTTCCTTGACCTTGAATAGGGAGCAGAATCAATGGGAGAGGATGCTCTACAAGTATTGTTACTTTCTCTTCACATCTAAGGAGATTTAGAGCCTCTAGATGTAAAAAAGGCTATAATGAGAAGGAGTAAGGATAACATTCAACCACCTGTATTGTTGCCATTTAAAATATTGTATGCTTCACAGGTGTTCTGTGAGCAGACAGTCATGCATACTTTGCTGATTACTTCCCTCTCTTCAAGGGAACTGTGCTGTCCAGTGTGACCCTGTCAAACAACTTACATTTGTCTATCTTGAATTACCTTCTTCCCCAGATCACTACTTGCTATCGTTGCCATTTAACTCAGAATATCAAACTGGTGTTAAAACATTGTCTAACAAATCTGAAATGCAGTAAATCCACCTCTCCCATGTGGGCGGAGTTTTTATAGGAATAGAGTTTATCAGCTGGTATTTTTCTATACTTGCATGTAATTTCATAAAATCATAGAATGGCCTGGGCTGAAAAGGACCTCAAAGATCACCTAGTTTCAACCCACCTGCCATGGGCACAGTCAATTCCTGGAGTACATGAAAATATGTGAAAAATTAAAATAGGTGAATATAAATTGAAAGTCATAATGCAACATCTACTAGAAGACTTAAGGAACATTCAGCTTCAACTCAACGTTGAAGGTGAACTTAACGACGACAGCAACCATATGCATAGCTTCTTAGCACTCCAGTGTCTGCCCACCTTCTATACACTGACGAGTCTCTAGTACTTTTCTGGATTTGACCTGTAGCTCACTGTAGATCAGACCTGTCCAACCCACAGCCCGCAGGCCCCATGCAGCCTGGCACAGCTCGCACTGCAACTTGCTCCCTGTTGATGCACCATCATGTTTGCATACAGAGTTAATATTTTTTAAGTGAAATTAACTAAAAATTTTCAAGTGGAATCTGGAGAGTTGTAATCATTAACTCAAAAATTTGACCCTGTCTCTAGTATACTTCCATAAGACCTATCTCACCAGAGAAATGCATCTCTCAGCTCATAATCACACCTTATTCACGTCATTACTTTTGGCAGTATGCACATTTGTGAACAATTATTGGTAAGGATCTAATAGAAGAGTAAAATGTCATCAGAAGTATGAAAGATCACAAAAAATTGCAGTCACTTTCATCAAACTGGATGAATGCATTAGTTCCACAAGAACACGGTGAAATACCCCACAAGTTTTTACATTTTTGTAGCTTTTATGTCGTAAAAACCAATAAGAAATAAACAACTCCTCTTCAGTCAGTGCAACCCAGGCAGACTGAAAGTTTGGATGCCCATGCTGTATATCTTTATGGGCATCTTGTCACTGAGTGTGCTTTTGGATTTCCAAAGCTAGCACCAGTATAAACTGACTAAAAAACAGGTGTTAACCTGCTTCTTTTAATGTAAAACCAGCTTCGTCACAAACTGCAAAGGACTACTCTAATGCCCTCTGATTCGGTAGTTGGTTTAGTACAGGACATAATTGCTATGGATCCATTTTTTCTGATCAGCAGCCCCAGCAAAACTAAAGCAATACCAAGATTACAACTGTTCTACGATTATTTGCTTTTTATTTTCCAAACTTTTTAAGTAAACATCACTCAGAACTAATAAGGTTCTGAACATAATTATCACAATGCATTGTGATAATTGTGATAATGCATTGTTTGTTGAACTTTAAATACACGATCCTTTAAATGTTCAGCTGGTCAATAACAAAACATTAGATCAAGTCACTTCCTGCAGTTAGTAAAGCACGGTCTCTTTCACAGACAGTTTACAAACTGAAGTGCAAAAAAAAAAAAAAAAAAAAAAAGCAGAGTTCTGCAGTGGTATGCACTGAGTAGCCTTGGTAATCTCAACAGGACAACTTAACTGTACAGGCGTGTATGTGTAAAACTATTAAAGGACAGTTAAGAGAAAGAATTTCAGGAGATGGATTTCTTTATGATCAGATGACATGGACAGGGAACTCACATGCCCTTTCCTTCACCTGGAAGCCATGTGTAAGCTACTTAAGTCAAACTATCTATAAGCAGTACGAGCCTATTGTGCTTGTATCTTGCATTTTTTCTCTGTGAATCCCAACAATGGGATTCTGGAATAATAGACCAAATAAAAATCACAGGACTATGCCTTTGTTTAACAAGTACTTCTGAGATGACATTTTACTGCTTGCTGCAGCCCATAGAAAAGGAGACTGAAGGAGACATCATGCTGGACTACAGCTCCCTCCTGAGAGCAAAGAGGAGCAGAGGGGCAGCGCTGAGTTCTGCTCTCTAGCAACAGAACCTGAGGGAGCTGTGTCAGGGGAAGGTCGGGCTGGATATCAGGAAAAGAATCTACACCAGAGCGCAGTGGGCATGGAACAGGCAGTGGGTTCAAGCAGCATTTGGACAACGCTTTCAGAAACAGGTTTTGGATTTTGGGTGATCCAGTGTAGAGCCAGGACGAAGGGGTGATCCTTATCACCCTTATCACCACTTCCAACTCACAGAATCATAGAAGTATGGACTCATTCCGGTTATTCTATGATTCTAGGACTCTAGAGACACGAAGAGCACACATCCGACAGCTTTCCGAGTAAACGCACTGCTGGTTGGTGCCAGCTATCGACGCCCCACCTCGTCAGGTGAAAGGATGGACGCTGATATCCTGCGTGGAGCACGGCACGTTGCAGCCCTCGCAAAGCTGCGCAGCAGCGCACCGGCCAACATCGCACCGCCCCACAGCAGCCCGCCTCAGGGCACAGAAACTCCGCGCTCCCAGCACGGCACCGCCCCCAGCACGGCACCGCCCCGCCGGCAGGGAAACCCCGCCTCTATTTACATAAAGCGGCGCCGGCGCGCCGTGCGCTTCCCTCCTCCCTCCCTCCCTCCACCCGCGACGGCGGCCAACACGGCGGCAGCGGCGGCAACGGCACGGATGAGGCGCATGTGCGCGGTGGACGGGCGCTGGGGCTGCAATGGCTCTTTGCGGAGAGGCCGGGCGGGGCTGGCCGCCGGGGTCGGCAGGGGGGGCCGCGGCGCTGGCGGGGCAGAGGAGCTCTTGCAGGCGGGCGGCGAGAAGGGCTGGCGGGGCCAGTCGCGGGGCTCCCCGCAACAGCTGGCGGAGCGCTACGCGGACCTGGCGGCCAGCCACTGCGAGGCGCTGCGGCAGCGGGAGGAGCGCGAGTGGCACAACGCGCGGCTGCGTCTGGAGAACGCGCGGCTGCGTCTGGAGAACCGCCGCCTGCGCCGCGAGAACCGCTGCCTCTTCCGCCAGGCCCTGCTGGGACCCGGCCCACACGAGCCAGAGAAGGGCGAGTGGCCGGGCCAGGGCGGGGAGGCGGAGACCCTGAGGGTACAGCTGGAGCGGCTGCAGGAGAAACACCGCCGCGTCCTGCAGCATCTGCGGCGCTGCCGGGAGCGCGCGGAGCTGGACGACGAGGAGCTGCAGGAGCTGTTGCGGGACGACGCGTGGCCACCATCCGCTCTCAGACCGGACGAGCGCGACGTCACCCGAGTGGGCGTTCCCGAGGAGGAGGAGGAGGCGGCGCTGCCCTGCGTCGGGCTCGGCGGAGATGGGGGTGGTGCCGTCCTTCCCCCCGCCCCGCGCAGCCCCGAAGGGGAGCCGCGCTGAGGGAAGCCGCTTTCCGGGCACGGAGCTCGGTGCGGGGTGTCCCTCGCTTGAACGTGTGTCTGAGCAGCGTTGCAGGAGCCGGGAAAGGGACACTTGTTGGAAGAGGCCGACGCTGTAGTCGAAGAAGGACTGACAGCCGCCGTTGTTGCGGAGAGAATCACCCCTGTTGGTCCCGCGTCACCTCAGAACCGTGCTGTAGACAGGATCGTGTCGGCTTAGTTGCACATACCAGAAGATGTCTCTGGGCAATTCCTAGTTGACTGTTATGTCAGCAGCACTCCTGTGAAAGCCTCTCGTCCCTGGAGCTCCATGTTGCCTGGGCACTGAATGGGAAACGGCACCTGTGTCTCTAAGGATGGACTTTGTTCACCCTCACATAAATACTGATTTGTATTTCACACTTCCACGTAAAATCACAGTTGTTAAATAAAAACGTGATTCAGCAAATGGTTATCTCAAGTGTGATTTGTGACTGGCAGTTATTTTGGAATTGTGAGGTGAAACGCACCTCAGGCCTCTGTAATGCAGTTCCTCAAAGTCAAAGAAATCATTTTCCTGACCCATCTTCCTTCAGAAAATAGTGTTTGTAATGATAACTTGCAAAGAACTCAGGCTTTTTTTTTTTTTTTTTTTTCCTCCCCCAAGAGTTCCCTGGTGTTTTCAGGTTTGGGACTGGTTTCTTATAGCACTCTATTTCAGTGTCAAACTAACAATAGTTAGTAGTAGTTGTTCCTCTCCTATATAATGTCAGCATAAACCTCTTAGGAAGTGCGCTAACACTTGTGGCTTGTATCAGAAATAATGTAGCCAATATGAGCAGGGAGGTGATTGTCCCCCTGTACTCAACACTTGTGAGGCCATGCCTCAAGTACTGTGTTCAGTTTTGGGCCCTTTATTGCAAGAAAGACATCAAGGCCCTCAAGCATGTCCAGAGAAGGGTAATGAAGCTGTGAGGAGTCTGGAGCACAAGTCTTCCTAAAAGGAGGTTGTAGCAAGGTGGGGTTTGGCCTCTTCTCCCATGTAACTAGTGATAGGACCAGAGGGAATGGCCTCAAGTTGCACCAGGAGAGGTTCGGGTTGGGTATTAGTAAAAAACTTCTCTGAAAGAGTGGTCAGGCACTGGAATGGGCTGCCCAGGAAGGTGATGGAGTCATCGTCCCTGAAGGAATTTAGTAATCATTGAGGTGTCAACTAAGGGATGTGGTTTAGTGGGAACGTACTGGTGATAGGTGGACAGTTGGATTAGATGGTCTTAGAGGACCTTTGCAACACTGGTGATTCTGTCTCTCTCTTTGGATTTACAGCATCAAATAATGTGCTCTCAAAATGTAATAAAAAGTATCACATGGTGCAGTTGTGACTTGTTGATAAATGTTGGGTGTTGTTTGGATGTATTGCTTGATTACTTGATTGCTTGTTTTATATATGTGGAAGTATTCTTAGAAATGTGTGAGTTAATTAAATGCTCAGGAATTACAGTGGGTACAATCACCCAACAGCCACAGGATTGTCCGCTTTACCAGCAGGTTTCACTGCGATGTGCATAACCCAAGCAGCATGAAGAATCCATGTGCAACATGAAGAATCCAATAGTGCAACAGAACTATGTGAAGATACAGTGCTAAAAGAGTGCAGCTGTAACTTTTAAAGTGTTAATCTGAAAACATCCTTTTAGAATATGTTGGCATATTCAAAAAAGAAAGGATTGTGTTATATATATATTTTTTAATATAATGTGCAAAGCTTTTAAATTAAACTTTAGGGTCCCTCCAAGTAATGGAAGTCTCTATAGGCTAGCTAATGTAAACATATTTCACAGTTATACACAAGTTTTATATAAAGTGTTCTTATTAATTTCTTAAGCAGACACATTTCTTGAGCAGAAAGTAGAGATCTATAAAATGCAGGGAATAAAAATCTCAGAGGTATATATTGATAAGAGGCAAATCCACGTAAAGTGATAACAAAGAGCTTTTAAGCATTTTTTGAGATTGCTGCGTCTGCATGAACTTCAGTAAGTTATCACTGAAGTCACGCAGTCACAGAACCATAAAGTGAAGGGATGTCTGGAGATCATTCAGTCTGCAGCAGCAGGTTCCATAGAACATGTTGCACCTGAAAGCAGGTTGTGAGCATCTCCAGAGGAGTCTCCATAACCTTTCTGTACCAGTTCTCTGTTGCTCTCACAGTAAGGTTTTTCTCAAGTCTAGTTGCAAAAGTTTCATCTAACCAATTGTCTTATCTTCTTGTTTTTGAGAATTTAAATAAAGTTATCTCCAATAAAATTATGCTAAATTATCACTTCATCCCATAATGGTCTTTGGGTGGTAGGTTTACACTTGCATGATCCTTGGTTATGGGAAACTACAAAGCTGTAAAATTAAATACACTTCCTAAAGGATATGCCTGTTAAAATCTTATTGTTTGTAATCTGAATTTTTTTTTATACACACTAGTTCTAACATTTAGTATTTCGAATATAATTGCAGAAATGATCTCATCTGCTTTAAAGCTGATATTTAGCCCAAACCCCTTGTGTTCATGGCTGGCAGAAAACGCAGAATAACTTTCAAATTATCTGGTAAGTTTTTCACTTCTTTGTTGTTTGGTTTTTTTTTAAATCTGTTCCAATCTAAATGAGTTTGTGTTTCTAAGTGGCACTGAGGGACATTGTTTAGCTATGGGTCTTGGTAGGTCATGTTTGATGGCTGGACTTGACGATGCTGAAGCTCTTTTCAACCTAAAGGATTCTATGATCTGATGAAGTGCTAGTACAATTGTATGAGATACTTACATTTTCCTCAACATTTTCTTGTGGTCTGTTTTGTTCTTGCATTCTACTTTGTGCCAGAAAGGAGTCAAATCTTGAAGTTCTAGCTTTCACTTCCTACTCCCAAGTATTGTCTTTAATTCTGTTTATCACATTCTGTACTATGACAAGTATTCATGCTTTTGCTGTAGTTGTTGAAGCAGTGTATTTGAGTTTAAGTCTTGCTGCTTTGAGCCTTTTTTCCTCTTGTCTGAATGCTACTTCCCTGGTTTGAGAGGGAGTGCATTACATAACAGAATTCCTATATTATAGTCAGCATACACAACCATGCTCTCCTTTATCCTTCTTTTAGCTTGACCTTTTTCAAAATCATGTCAGTTCTATTCCAACAATTTTCAAAACCATGTAATTCAAGCCCATTTGTTTTTTCAGGTTTTTGAATATAGCTTTTAACTATCTCCTTCATCAGTTACTGGGGAAAAAAATCACTTTTTTTCCCATTTTTTGTGGCTTGAGGCAATCAATCCAGTAGTATTCTGCATGTTTGCTGATATGGCAGAAATACTTCTGTGTTTCCTAAATGTTTGGTCTTATTTGCAGACCTTTACTTACCCTTCTGTCCTGTGCCTCATGTAAACAAAACATGATGAAGTGTATGTTAACATGGAAGCTGTATTCATGACTGTATTAAAATACTGACTAAAACCTTTTGGGATTGTATGAACTTGATGGCAATTACTTTAAAGCACATGCATTTAAATAGAATGGCTCAGCGTGTCATATTTAATATGCACTCTATTGCTCTTCTGAGACATAATTTAAGTTTCATTAAATATTGCACTTTGAAAGAGCCTTTGTCCACTATGCTCAATCTTGAATATGTGAAGGCCTTGGGGTGCTTTACCTGTCCACAGAGAATAATGACATAAATTAAATGTCTTTGTATGATAAACTAACGCCATTCAGCATTACTTTAGTTCAGCTATTTTCCTATCAGAGCAGGCATCTGCTATACTTCCTTTTCCAGGTATCTCACGATGTTCTGTATCCTGTTTTGGTTTTGTTAAGTTCAGCCAAGACTAAGCTGAACAAGGTATTTCTGATGTTCCTTTTCAGATTCAGAAATTATTTAAAGAAGTGACCAAGAGACAGATCACAAAGCAACAGAGTTGTTTTTTTGTTTGTTTGTTTGTTTGTTTTGTACGTTTTAAAGTGCTGTCTGTTATCTGTAATGTTGACTGGGAAGTTCAGGAATTACTGCCTGGGGAACTATCACTATGTGCAATATCCAGACTGAATTTACTATCATGTTTTTTCCTAAGTAAAACCCAGAAGATAATATTAGCAAGTGACTATAAAGCTCCTTTTAATAAAGCTTGCTGCCTGTATTATTTCATGATTTTCAAGGCCGGTTGTCTGCTCTTTTTTCTGCCAAAAGTCTTTGTGCAGTCAGAATGTTGTTGTAACAGATCAGGATATAAAAGACATTACATTTAGAGTGCATGAAGTGGTGGCTTTAGGTCCAGCTTTGCAGGACAGTAGGCTGAGAAGAAAGCAAATTGGTTGGGTAACCCATAGAATATTCTGTGAAAGAGAATTACTGTGAAAAGACATGGCCATTAGACAGCAACTAATGGAGTTACTATATTCATGTATACTGGTGTATTTTTACTGACTAAAATATTGAGGTTGAGATAGAGTAAAAGATTTACACTACAGAGAAGAATAAGTGACATTCACTTAGATGTCTGAAGTGGCAGTGAGCTTTGAAGAACTGATCTATAAACAACCTCATCCTCCACAGACATTAGCAGTGCTACTCATTAGGGTCAGCGTATTCCATGTGGAAATTTTGAGTGCAAGCCAGTTTAGCATGTCTATTTTGTGACTTGTAAGATTGTCAGTAATTCCAAACATGCAGTTTAGAATTTAGCACCTAGACTGGTTAAATAAAGGGAGTGTGCTGCTCTCAGCCAGCAGAATACTTTGACAAAGTATCCCCACTAAGCACCCGAACCAACACTGGTTGACTTTTGAGGGCCCAGATGATAGACAGAGTTGAGGTGGTTGAGAAGTGCGTAAATACCGTCACTCTGGTAAATCAGTGGTAATTTCTTCTGCTGTAATAACTGTCTACAAAATTTACATGGACTACAGCAACAACAGCTAGTGTGTTTGTATGCATATTGCTTACAATTAGCTGCACCTGTGTTCTTCTCATTATTAAATACCCTTCAGTGTTATATATTCCTCACTCAGATCCATGACTCTGTGTTCATTTGGTAATTCTTTCTTCAAGATAGAGACAGTCAGTTTTTTTCAGCCTGATATTAGAACATCTTATTCTCAGCTGAGACTTCTACGACTTCTAATTTTGACAGTTGCAATTGTTTTTAATTCAGGACTGATACTTTTTTAAGAATTAAGATTATGAAAAAAAACCTTCTCCTGATTTAGTAGGTTGAAGAAGAGTGGATTTTGCTGAGCTGCATTGGTGAGCAAAAAAAGCGTCGAGCTGGACAGTGTAAAACCACTTAGAGCAGAGTACACACATTTTCCCAAGGAATCAACATTTCATAGCTAAAATCCAAAAAACAGACTTTTTCAAAGAAATCTTATGGAAGTTTTTTTGTTGTTGTTGCTGTTATTTGTTTGTTTGTTTTTGCAGGTGGATAAAAAGAAACTACATTTAATGCTTGATAAATCATAGAGTCATTAAGATTATGAAATACAGCCAAGACCATGTAGTCCAGCCATCAACCCATATAGTTCTTTGCTCTTCACAGTGATTGACTGAATCTACTGAAGAACTAAAGAGTCTGAAATAAGGTATGAGTTCACAAAAGGAATCATTTCAGTAAAGGATATCCCCTTTATTTGAAGGTGTTTCACATCTTACGTGGGTTTGCTGGAAAAAGAAAGGTAATTTTTGTAACACAGTTGTTAACCTGGGGGTGTTGTTTGCTAAAGGAAACACCTTAATTTTTAGTTACATTATTTGTAATTGAAGTCCCTACTATCACTGCTGTTTCAGTAAGAAAAGAATGATGCATTTTTATGAGCATTTTTTATGGAAGTTGGAAGTATGTAATTCTGACCATATTCAAAAAAAACAGCCAAAAAACTTACTGACCACTCAGCTTTGCCATGAAATGAGATCTAACATAACTGCTGTCTAAATCAGCTGTCCATTTACATTTGTAAACATTCAGTTTGTTAAAATTTCTGAAATTTGTACAGAACTGAACAGTGTCATGTACCTTCCATATACACAGTAGTCAGAAACATTCTGGTGTGTCTTCTCTAAAAAGATAAATCTTCTGGTCAGACTTTGACTAATCCACAACATAACCCTTGTTAATTAGCTGCTACCGATAGTGCCACTCTAATTTTTCAAATCTTCTTTAATACTTTTTCACATTTGATGCAGAGATCTAAGCCACTTTGGTTTGTATAAAGTACTCTTACAAGAGTTGCTCCTCCTTCAGACCTTCCAGGAGAATTGAGTATTCCCTATTACCTGTTCTTGTGGCGTCATTTCCATGTCTCATATAATAAAATATCTGATAGGAATGTTCAGGTCTTGTACCAGGGTCAAATACGATCCATATTCAGACCAAAACCAGGTCTCTTTTAGATCAAGAAAGCTTCCAGTTCTGCTTTAAAAAAGCTTGTGATTTTGTGCCTATGCGTAGATTTAACACGATCAAAAGTAATCATCTTGCATATGGGCATAGGATTGAGTCTCCACAATCAGATTTTGAATTTATCTTTTTTGTTTCTTGCTCTAAATTTATAAAAACATATCATTTCGTGTGTGTGTGCAAAGTCCTCTTAGTGTTATGATTATTCGTCTCAGACTTTTTACACCAAATGCTTTATTTTTAAAGCAGCTATCTCATTAAATTGGAAAGTAGCAATCCTATTATGAAATTTCTTTTCAGATAGTAGAATAAATTCTGTTGAATGAAATTAAGGTTGATGATCCATTTCGTTAGGAAACTGACCTAGCTCAATCTGTCAGGCTATTCCTATGTTTTCAAAGTTAACTGCAAATTGCAGTGCTGCTGCTTCACTCGAAAATTTATAGTGTACTATTGTGTTTTTGTAATAATATTCTCTGGAATGTTAAGTCAGCATATGGTGCTTTTTGCTTGAAATGGCATATGGGTTTTCTCTGGTGTATGGAAAGTATTACAGAACATTATGTGTAGGTATGAATTTTGGGAACAACAATATGATATTACACTAATATGCAAATTATAGAAATAGGGTGGATTAGTGTAACTTCATTGAGTCGTGACAGTTGAAAACATGCATTGAGTTCAGCCCATCACTTAAATACAGTTAACTGAGTTCTGCACAGCAGTGGACATAACTTCTTTGTCTGTAATTATACTTACCGTCTTGGATTTTTTTTGCTTTTGTTTTCCTTCTCTCCCCTCTTGCTATGTACCAGCTGCTCAGCATTATCTTTTAGGTAATACTAATATTTTAGACCATGTAAGGAAAGAATTAACCATCTTACTACTACTCTGTTTTCTGGGAGACAGGGAAAGTAATCATGGGAGAAAAGCCAACAAATTTTGACCCTTCCAAAGTGATGGTATTGTACTGATATTTTGTTTGCTATAAAGGGATAATTAAAATTAATTATGCCTGTCCTAAAGCTGCAGAGGTAAGCTATGTGAGTTCCTCTTGTCTTAAGTGTCTCATAAAGTTGGGAATTATAAAGAATACCTTTCTTTCTGTGCTAGAACAAAGAGAGATCAAAGCACCCAGACAGTAGATCTTGCCTGATTTAGGAACAACTTGCCTTAAAATCTCCCTTTCCAAGGAATACAGAAAGCATATTTCCATTTTGTTCAGTAAAAAGCCCTCCCAAAACAAAAACAAACTAAAAAAAAATCAAAATGTTATTGAAATACTAGTAATATTTTGGTGTCATGGAAGTGAGTTTGAACCTGAAATGCATCTTCACAATATTCCTTTCAAGTATATTAAATCAACTTTGAAATTTAAACATCATATTTTGAACATGTTGGGTGGCTGTGGTTACCATAGTCCAGAGCTGCATATGGGTACTTGTGTTATTGTTACCTGAAACAGCAGTTTCTTGGCTATGTTGTATATGTCCAAAAACACAGTTTTATGAACGACTGAAATTCTTTCACAAGGGTTTTGAAGGCAGGAATTTAGTGCATCTGTGTGCCTTTATTTTAGGATTATCCAGGGAAGGATTTGTTTCTAAAAAGCAAATGTAGTCCGAAGTGCTTTTGGTCGTTCTCTCAAGACTTGGTCTGCAGTGTGAACTTTTAAGAGTGTTCTCCATTTCACAAGACAAGGATTCAAGTGCTTCCTCTGCTACACCAGTATTGATAGCAACATATGGTGCTTATTTAATTTTACTGGGATGTAGTTGTTACTCTGATATAGACTCAGCACTTTGGTTCCCAGCTGCAAATACAGTGTTTGTCAAGGGGGAGAGAAGGGTGAGCAATTTGCACAAGTGTGAAAGAGGCTTGGATGCTTCCTGTGATGAAAATTATATCCACACAAAACAGTAACAGTGCCTTTCTCATGATGAGCAGAGACAAACCTTGAAATGAAGTTGACCTGTAGAACTAACTAGAACTTAGTAGCAAATGCTTTGGGGAAAAAGTCTAAGAGCCAGTCACAGTCATTCTGCTGTGTTCTGTTTCCAGCCATCAGTGTTTAGAGGTTTTTAAGGTAGCTGTTTGCGGGGAAAAATGGTATTGAATGAGAAAGGAGAAAGCAGTGCAGAAAATGATGGAGGCACTGAGTGTGCAGAATAGAGAATAAATGTTGTCACCAGTAGAAACATTTCCAGGACAAACTGAAAAAGGCCTAATGAAATGATCATACAGAGTTAGGAAAGGATTTCTGGGAAAGAAGAGAAGAAATGAACTTAAAGGAGGTATCTAAGTTCACAATTGCTAGCTATTTAATGCAAGTGATATCAAATACAACATTTAAGAAGTTATGAAAGCAAACTGTGAAGCAGAAATTGGTGGGCTTAAAAGAATCCATTAGGGAATGACAAGATCGATTAATTGTTCTTTCTTCTTCAGACTGTTCAGTAAAAGAAAGTGCTGTAAAAAGGTGTGAATAAAATCTGTAAGTGTACAAAATGACCCTTCTGATTGAGACAATGTTGTGTTACCTTCCTCTATGTTCTGTGAGGTTTTTAGTGCACTTTTCATGTAAGAAGCAGGAGACAGACTGAATGTGTAGTCTCTAGTGATCTCCAGAAACTGTACCTCTGCAGTCAGTGGAGATAATTATGGAGAGAGGCTCTGTGCTGTGTAAGGGCAATGCAGCTTGCCTTACTCTGAAAAACTGGTGACAGGAAAAAAACAGCCAAATCAATATTGAAGAGAAGATTTTTTTTCCCCAATAAATTCAGTTATCATTGGTGATGAAGTAGCTAATCTAGACAGTTGCTACAAACATGACAACTGTGGCAAGAAATGATTGAGTATTCACTGAACTGTTGCTTGTACTAAGTGGTTGTGTTTTAGAAAGACAGAGATCTTGCTGTAAACCCTAAACCCTGAAGATCTCTTCCTTCACCTGAGAAAGAGTGTGCACGAAGGAACGGATCGTTGTATCTAATAGCATCTAATAGGGACTATTTGCTTTCCTCCTCCGGTTGAGGAAGCTCATGGCACTACCTGAGCACGGACCTCATCTTGCAGAGGACCACCAGCAAGGGTCCTGAGCTGCCCACCACTGGAGAGGCACGGCGAGTGCTGTGCCATTGCAGATATGGCCAGGAGTACCACGGGAGTCCCAGCAAGTAGCAAGGATGGTCTGTGATTTCCAGTGTTCATCTGGCTCATTTCCCTATGGTCAGTGGGTATTCTCAGATAACCACAACTGCTTTAGATGGAAGTAGCATAGCAACTAATACTGATGGTGCATGCTTGCTGGAAAGCATTAAGTGCCAAAAGGTGAGAAATTCTGCCGAGAGAGGAAATGCATGGAAGAACTCTGTCCCCACGTCTACCTTGTGCATGGAGCTCTTTCACTGTGCATGAGGTGCCTACATAAGTGAGCAGGAGGAGCTGCTTTCCCCTCCTATTAAAAACGACTTCTGAAAATGGAGGTGACAATTGTTATTATTTGCATGTGAAAAAATGACCACTTCCCATTCCTACATTTATTTATTTTTTTTTTAATTTCAGACTTAAAAGTTACTGACATGATAGAGCTGGATATTTTAAATGAACAGCACAGAGCAATTAAAATTAGATGCTTTTAGTGGTGGAAAATTACCATTTTTATTGATGTTGGTGTGAGCTATTTCACAGGATATCTTTTGAATACCGTCACATAATTTATCTTCCACAACTTGGCATGTTAGCTCATTAATTTGAAAGAAGTACTTTCAGAGGCTCAGTATATTGAAGGCAGAATTGGAAGATATTAAAGAGCTGGAAGGTAGGCATTTTTTTAAATCTTGATTTCCAATGAAAGCAGCACAATTAATCACTCATCTTCAGGTGTGCCCATATTCCCCTCTATTCTTCCTGGTTTTACACACATTTGAGACAGGCTATCCTGCTTATTGTATAAATAAGTACAAGAATTTTAGTCTTCCAGTTGGAAGCGCAACCTTTCAAAAACCTTCTTGGGTAGTGAGTGCTTGGTAGCGCTGAAGTTGAAACAACTAACCAGGGGCAGGCAAAGAACTAGAAAGCTTTTAGCCTTGTAAAAAGTATTGTCACATTTCCAAACTCAGTTTGTAAGGAAATGGTTCAGGAAGAACTGTAGATCAGGCAAGTCCCTAACATATATGCATATATAAACATGTGAGTGTATATATATATGTATTGAACAAGCATCCAGAAGGATCTACTTTCTTTAAACTGTACTAAAAAATCCATCTGATAGTACCACTGAGATGTTGCAAAATGTCAGAGAAGGTGAAAAACAAGGAAAAAATATTTAGAGCTGATTTTAGGGATTTTCTCCTTATTTTGTAATTTTATGCTTAATGATTTCAGATTTGATCTGAAGATAATTACTAGGTGCCTCTGCTATCCTCTTGTTCAGTTTTAAAATATTCAGTAATATTCTCATTTCAGTGGCTTGCTGGTGTTTAAAAGTAGTATTCTGTATTTGTTGTCAGGAAAATGACATGTATTTCCTTCTCTGCTTGAATTCTCATGCTTTAGAGACCTGTATGTTAACCACAGCACAGTCACTCAAATTTAGTGTTCAAAATAGAAAGATACCTCTTTAAAATATATTAAATTAATTGTTTTTTCTTCATGGGATAATCCAGTTGGAAGATCATTCTCTCTTCCCAAACCATCATATGCTAGCTGCTAGTCATCTCAGTCAAAGAAAAGGATAATTGATTTAATGATTTTATTTCTTCTGTGTAGTACTGAGCAAAGGAGCAACACTGCATTTCCTGATTAGGGATGGATTTATTAGTTTGGCCTTTATGCCCCCCCGAGGAAAGCAGGTTTTAGCCATTGAATCAAATTCCTTGGCTCAGTTGGTGTGAACAACTTGGTTACTTTCACACAATGGGATGAGCTGATGAATACACACAGTAATAATTCATAGACTCACAGAATCATTTGAGTTGGAAGGGAGACACCTGCAGCAGATCACAGTGCTCAGAGCCCAGCCCAGCCCAGCCTTGGCTGTCTGCAGGGACAGAATGTTTCAGGAATATGGGCATATGCTAGGTTCTGTTGGGTTTTCTTTCTTTTTTTTATTTTTGTTTGTTTGTTTTGGGAGGGAGGAGAGAAATTACTTCAGGGTATGTTAATGCCTTTAACATTTTATTCTTGAAAAAGAAACAAAACATTTTGACATCTCACAAATGTTACAGTGATCTCCAGTGAGCTTGTTATTTCTTAAAAAACAGTGCTCTGAATCAAAATAAAAATGTTGGATTTTGCTTTGTTTTGCAAGAGTTCTCATGAGCTGTCAGTTTTATGCTGAGGGCTTTGACACACAGACCTTTGTGTATGGTTCTCTTATGTTATAAATTTCACATGTACTATTTAGATCAAAACATAGCTCTAGATAACAGCTTCTGTTTTATTTCCTTTCTATAAGCTTGCATACAAAATGTATACATTGTAGCTCACCTTGTGTGATTGGTATAAGAGGACATTATTGCTTTGTTTTGCAATTCACTGTAACCTATGCCAACTTATATAAATATAAATAAGTATCTGTTCCTACGAAATCTATTGGAGATTTCTTTTGGTAAAGATGTGTCACCTGCATACCTGAACGTGATATTATGGCTCCACTTAAAATAGCTCTGCTTTAAAACAAATTAAACAGGTAAAGAAAACAGTGACTCAGGATTGCAAACAGAAAGCTTGCTTGTTACCAGCTCTGGGGAAAGAAATCTGCTAAATATTACTTTGTGTTTTATTTATGGTGTTTTATGTTGTCCTATTTGACAATATTTCCACTAAAGGTCATTTTTATTAACAGAAGTTGTTCATCTCCCTATCTATCTCATTGCCAGCAGTCATGATGCTATTTACAGTTTTCCTTCATCAGCTCTGAATATGAAGTTAATGTATGCAAGTGCCTCAGGCACCTTCCAATTACACATTAGCATAGGCTGGAACAATTCCAAAATATGTAAGGAATATCACTTTCAATCATTTCCATGTTAAATTAATAGTAGGATTTCCTTAAAAATGTAATACACTCTCGGGCTGTTAGTGCAATTAAGCAACTTCAGGACACGCTTTTAGCATGGAATTGAGTGAAAACAAAGCTACTGTACGTTCCAACTTGCAAGCACTATACTTGGTCTTGGCGAAGGACTCTCTGTGTCATGAAGTGACTTTGTAAAATACACAGTGTGTGAAATAAAAGGATTTTGCAAAATGTCTTGGCATTCCTATCTGGTACTTCTTGTCCATGGAGGTACTGGTACTAGAGGTACTAGCCAATAGAAAAGGAGAACAAGAGAAAGTATTTGACAGCAGCAGTTGAAGTTTTAAAATACTGAAGAATATTTGAAATACTTGACATTTGGAGAAGGGAGGATTGAATTTTAGTTTACTGAAGATCATATGCTTAAAAGAGAAAAAAAAATAAAAATCTGCGAGGCAGACAAAGATAAAGCAGTTGGCCAGGAAGGCCAACAGTGTCCGGGGCTGCAACAACAGAAGGCTGGCAGCAGGAATAGGGAGGGGAGTTCTCCCTTTCTGCTCTGCCCACATGAGACTCCAAGTGGAGTACTGTTTGCAGGCCTGGGGCTCCCAACACAAGAAGGATGTGGAGTTGTTGGAGTGGGTCTACAGGAGGGCCATGAGGATGATCAAAGGGCTGGAGCACCTCCCCTGCAAAGACAGGCTGAACTGAATGCTACAAGGAAATTTTTTCTTGGGGGATGGTGAGGCATTGGAACAGCTTTCCCAGAGTAGGTGCCTCAGCCTTGGAGGTTTTCTAAGCCAGGTTGGTTGGTGCACTGGGTAACCTGATCTAGTGCTTGATTTAGTGGTTGGTAACCTTGCCCATAGCAGATGATCTTTAAGGTCCCTTCCAACCCAAACCATTCTGTGATTCTATTTTATCAGTGGCTATGGTTCATTGCATTGCCATTCGCAGTGTGAATATTATATTCACCATATTATATTTAATTTTTTTTTCTTTTTTTTTTTTTCCAGATTAAGATCTTAAGCTGCATAAGCATTTGCCAAACCATATTTGCAGAGGTGAGAGCAGTCAATGAACAAATGTGATGTGATGTGCCAAAGCGTCTGAATGCCTTTTTCCTCGCTGCCAGCAGGATAATGAATCTGTTACCTTCGTCCAAAACTCTTGCTCAGAGAATCTACTACTTACAGTCATGTCTTCTGAAAATAAACAGCAAAAGTTAACCAAAAGCACAGCTAAAAAACAGATAACAAAGTCAGCTATAATGTAGAACTAAATGTAAGTATAAACATGACAATTTTTCTAATTTGTGAGCAGCAACTGTTTAATTTTCATTAGTTACTGACATATGTGACTAGTTCTTACCTATGAAGATACAATTGGTTTGTGTCAACTACATATCAGAGTATCATTGATAACAAGAGTATACTTTAAAAACATGTTCTCTGGAAACCTATAAACCTATATTGGTAGCATCAAGGCATGAAAAGTGAACAAAATAATGAATTCTCTACAAGCCTTTCTGTTGTTTTAATAAGCTGTTGAATTTTGTTGTAAAAATGTTTTGCAAGGTTCACAGGATGACTTCCACGACACAAAAATTTGCCTTTAGAGCAGCAAAATATCTATCAGATTAAAACTCCTGACTCTATAATTGAGAATGTTTTCACACTGTATTTGACCTCTGTAAGATTTTAATGACTTTTACTCTACTCAACCAACTTCACCATTATTAAGGGCTTATGTTAAGGGCAGCTCTGCTGCTGTTCTGAGGGCATCTTGCTCAGTGTTGAATTTAAAGATAATGCATTAGTTTTGAACACCTAGCCTGTAGCTAAACTGGGTTGAATTAATATCTTTTTCCCTAAAAAAAAGTCTAAGACATTTAGTTTTTAAAAGGTTCATTTTCTGTACTGACATCCTGTTTACAGTTAGAAGTTCAAATGTTGAACATCAGCATTATAATCACTTAGGGAATGTGTTTTATTTTGATAATGCACTGAAGTTTGGACTGAGCAATGTCACTGACCACAGCTAATTACTGCCGTTATCCAGTAGTTAGATTCTAGGGATAAAAGGAAAGGAAAGCAAATAATATGACTCACAGTTAGCAATCAGTTTAGATACTGTCGCTCCACTAAAGCTATTTTTAAAAATTTAATTATGTATTAAAAATAAGAACTTAATTAGTAATCTAATTTATAACACATAGATTCTTTATAAGGTTACAGCATCCAATAAAGTTTGATGGGTAATGTTGCCGTTCTCTCTGCAACACTCGTAAGGGTAACCACCACATAAAATTTTTATCATTTCTTTCTCTTTTCAGTTCACAAGTTTTCCTCTTCAAGAAGCATGAGAAAAACAGTATGAGAGTGCCAGTAAATAAACAAATGCAATGGGGATTTGTGGCACAGATTGTCATTTGCTGTAATATGGACTGACACAGTCACATTTTCTAGATTATATCCTGTTTTTTATAATCTATCACTAGCAAGAATGGATTGTAAGAATTTATGCAACCTTTTTGCACTGAAAATCTCCTTCCTAAAAACCTGAGGATGATACTTTTCTTTCTAAATATTTGAACTCTCCATGCAGATAGCTTCTGAGTATTTGGAATATAATTTTAGAAGTTTGGAATATCACTTACTGATGTTGGAAAGTACAATCAGTTTGTTTCTATCCGCACACCAGCATGTGTGCCTTTACTTCTGTATAGAAATATATTGTTTCTGATGTGATTGCTGCTATATAAGGGTGCAGCGCTTGAGCACAATGTACTTGCAGGTGAAATGAGCGGTGTGCTAGAGATTGTGGTTTAGTTTGTATTCAGTAACCTTAAACAAGTTTCTTGCTCGTCCTTGTTAGCATTCTGATTGCTGATGGGTAACATCTCACTTGTCCTGTGAAGCTTGACAAGTGGTGTAATAAGGGAGGAGACAGTCTTCTTAAGATGTGATGGGTGATCTTTTCTTTCAGTTGTGGGGTAGGAAGGGTTTTGTTTGTTTGTTTTTGGTTTTTGTTTCTTGGTTTTTGTTTTTTTGGTTTTGTTTTGGTTTGGTTTTTTTTGAGAGAGAGAGGCTGTGCTCTTTTGCTCAGATGGCCCATCATCAATTCATAATGTTTCATATCAACACCATCAGACAGATTGACCTCCTTATTGTCAAGAGTAGAGAAAGAAAACCAGATAAATAGATACGAGAGGAAGAAAAGGAAATGAGAGAATAAATAAAGGTAACATTGCAAGTATATTTGAATATATTCAGTTGATGTTAAAAATGTGAAGCTATGAAATCTACAGGTTGGCTGGTGCAAGTAGCTCTGGTTGTGATATGTATGTATGTATGTATTTTCTGCAGAAATAACCAGAACATCATTTAGATCAGTCCAGAGCAGGAAAAGGTTATTCTGATAGGGAAAGCTCAGAGCAGAAGCATGACAGTCTCTGCAGATGTGAGCTCAGTCCAAATGGTGCAGCTGCAGGGTTTGTATGCTGTTATGTTTAACTGCCCATTCTTCTTGGAGTGTCAGATAAAGTGCATGTGGTAAACAGCAACATTGACTGAAATTCCTCAGTTAGAGAGGCTCCAGATTTACATTCTTTTACAAATAATCAATTTCTTTGTTAATGAAGTCATGCTGATTGTTAAGATCATTCATTGCTAATTATTGTTGTAAATCCTGCAAAAGCCTATGTGCCAGTAACTGGTTTTTTTTTGTTGTTTGTTTGTTTTTTCACATTCCCAACATTGGGACTGAACACAATCTTTTTCTTGAAAATCTATGCATCATTTAGGCATTTCCAATGACTGCTGTGATGGAGAGTTTGAAAGACTGATGAATTAAGTCAGATTTAAATTCCAAAGAAATCATTTACTATTCTTTAATTAGCAACACTACCATTGCTAATAATCTGTTCTTAAAAACTATCATCAGAGATATGTGTACAAAGTTGTCAGTCTTCCACACATCCTAAATGTGCTGTGAAGACGTGGTCCTGAGGAGTTGATGCTGTATAGGTAGGTCAGTTCCCTTGCTGTCATATGACCATGGAGGTCTCCACAGTCCAGTCTGAGAGCTGATGGGTTGGACAAGTAAGAGTAGAGGAAACTTGTTTTTATTGTGGCCTAAATTTCCTGGTTGAAGGCTAATGTGTTTAGACTATTGCCCGTGCCTGAAAAAAGGTCTCCTCCATTCCTCTTAATGCTTATCTTGTTTTCTTTTGTCTTTGTCAACCTCGTCTACTGAGAAGGATATGCTGACTATCTGTCACTTCTGCTTGTTTCATCCTTTTACTTGGAGTCTCATCCATACAACTACACATATTTGCCCGTTTAGTGGTTACACAGCCCACATACATTTGGAAAACTTGGTGCGCCACTGAAGTGTTAGGAAATATTTGTGTAGTACTCTTAGTTTGCACCTTTTAGTACCTTTATACTGATGTTCAAGGTTAATTACATCTTGTTGTATACTTCCATAACTTAGAGGCATCAGATGCCTTTGCTTTGTACAGAAACTTTTTTTCCAACTCTGGGTAGTTTATTATCTTTCATGCCAAACAGTACTTGTGAGCAGCCATGAAACACTTTAAGATTGTTGTGGTTTAACCCAGCAGGTGGCTGAGCACCACAGTCATTTGCTCACTCCCAGTGGGATAGGGAAGAGAATTGAAAAAAAAAGAACAAAGTAGAATTTGTGGGCTGAGATAAAACTATTTATTAAGATAGAGAAAAGGATCATAATTATGATATATATATATATGCATATGTGTATATGAATGTATATAACAAGTGATGTGCAAGCAATTGCTTACCACCCCCAGCTGGTGCCTAGCTCACCCCACAAGCAATGAAAGAGAGCAAGATGAACTCCCACCCCCTTCAAAACTCCTTCTGCATGATGCCATATGAAATGGAATACTCCTTTGGCCAGTTTAAGTCAGCTATTCTAATTCTGTCCCCTCTCAGCTCCTTGGACTCTTCACTGAGAATGGCTTTGACTCTGTCCAATGTTGCTTAGCAGCAGCTAGAAACACTGGTGAATTATCAGCATTGATTTCTCCTAGAACCAAAACATGGCATCATACCAGGCACTCTGAAAAAAACAATTCCACACCAGATGAAACTAAGACAAAAACACTTATACACAGTAAAACAAATAAGCTTTGCTCCCATAGCAAATTCATTTATATTTCTGCAGGAAGCCCTTGCAGTTCCTTACCCAACTGTCATTTCTACATACACAACCTGTGGAGCCTGTGTTCTCCCCAGGAGCTGCAAGAAGAAAGAATCCACTCATAAATAGAATGGCAGGCTTCAGATGTTTCTCTTGCTGCTGTTTCGTGACTGTGCAAAGAAAACTGAAGAATTAAGAGCTGTGGTACTAGAGTTATCCCATTACAGCTGCATTTCACAGGATTCAGTCAGGGCTTATTCATTTATTATTTTTTTTCCCAAAAATACTTTAATGTAAGGTATTTTGGCAGCATAGTTAAGACAGAGTTCTGATAAGTCCAGGAATTTCACTAGTAATAAATAGATGGAAAATAGGCCTTTATAAGAAGGCATAAGGGAATCATCAAAAGTTATCAGCAATGGGATTATAACAATGCCAGAACAAACACCAGATAAATAAAATGAATTACTTGTAAATCAGTGGTGACTCATCATCTCCCTGAATAGGACAGAGGATTTGCTCCTATGAAAGAAGAGTAATTAAGATGCATTTATTACTGGAATGGCACTGGATCACATATGAGGAGTGCTTTCAAAGAGAGAACAGTTTCAATTGTTGTGAATTTTTGTAAAGTTGTGGATCCCCTCCCTGGAAGCACTCAAGGCCAGGCTGGATGGGACTGTGACCTGGTCTAGAGGGAACTGTCCTTGCCTACAGCAGGGGGTTAGAACTAGGTGATCTTAAAGGTCCCTTTCAACCCAAACCAGTCTATGGTTCTGTGATTCTAAGAAATTACATGAATGGATGAAGAAGCTGAGGAGAGACATCATATAAAAAATGTAAGTTTAATGCTCTTCTGTTGGTTATCTATCATTCTGAAAAAGTGTAAAGGAGAAAAAAAAAAAGATCTTGAAATACAAAGATGCCTTCAAGAAGCCTTCAGATTAGTCCCTTCCTCAAGAAGGCCTTGATGTCTGAAGATATAGAGTCTGCTTTAGAAGTCAAAAGGAGCAGGAAGTATTGTGCAAAACAAAGTTTCAGACTGATTTTAGCTACTTTTCTTTGAAGTCATTCTGACACCAACAGAAGAGATAGGTTTTGCTTTTTCTTGCATGCAAGCTGTGTTTTTTGATTATAATATACAATGGAGAGATAATTAGGGATGAAAATTCAGTGAGTGATGGACAAGGAACATTTTTAATAATGTAAGTTATGTAGCTTGACTTAGCTCTAACCTAGATAGTATACTCGCTGAAAATGTAGTGCAAAAATCAACTAAAGTGATATTAGATATTAATCACAATGAGGGAATGAGTCAGCTGGAGCATTAATAACCTTATGACCCTACTCAAACTGACTAGTTTTATCCTGATATTGTCCCTCATACAATTAGGAGAAGCACTAATTAGTGCTTGAAAATGGTAAATGAGACACACTTCAGCCTTTAAACAGATCAGTGAATGAGATGTGAAAAGAAATGGCAAGTGGCAGCCCAAAGCCTCAGTGAATTGCAATTAGAAAGTAGAACATTTTTTGTTTTAGTAGATGAAGGAGCTGGAAATAACAATTTTAAAAAGACCTTACAAAACGTATTATTGATTGCAAGGTTCATTTTCAAACTGGTGAACTAAACTTTTGTCTTCAATTTTCTTTTCTATTTTTTTTTCCCCACAACACATTTCACCTTGTTTTTAGCAAGGTCTTTAAGCTGAGTAGGACACAAAATCCTACTGGCTTTTATTGAACCCATGTAGCCTGATGCTGTGTTGTCTGATATCTTAGCTGTTTCCCATATCTACTTAGATAATAAATTACAATGGGCACATGCAGAGACTTAAACGCAAGCACTGTTAGGCATGGTAAGCTGGTGCACCTTCAAAGTTATTGTGCACACCTGAATGCTGAGACACAGGTGTCCTGGCACTGCAGGCAGCTGCAAGCATCAGGGACTGCCCCAGGTGTGTCAAAACATGTCTGTCAGCCAGGCCTCCCCCACAGGGAGAGGGAGTAGCACACTCGTGGGCATCAGGCATCTCCATGCTAGGGTGTTGGGGTTTGTTTAAGCAGCACAGCCTGGTCTGTGAGTGCACTCAATGCCATGAACCTGAATTTGTACTAATGTAACTGAAGTAGAGTTGGAGTTTCTAAGCGGTGTATTTGGATGCTGTCTTTGTTTCCTTCAAAAATGTTGGTCTGCAGTCAGCATGCCTGCCCCTTTCATCTCAGTGATATTTAGGATTCATGTTCATCACCACCAGGCCACGTGGGGACCTCACTGTTGATGTTTCTTGGCAGAGGAAATGTGATCCCAAACTGGCAGACAAACTTGTAAATGCTCAAGGAAGAACTAGCTTATGAAGGGATGAAGACCACTGCCAGCCCCTCTAAAAAGTAACTGAACGAAACCTGGCAGATGAGCTCTTTAGCATGTTTTTTGTTGTGTGACAGTTACCAAACTGCAATTCAGTTCTGATTGGCATGAACAAAGTATCTATTCCTTACATAGAAGTCTCAATACATTGTATGTATATACATACAAAGAAAACAGTTTTTAGAATACCAAGGCACTGTTCTACTCTCTAATCTGCTGAGCATCCTTTTGTAGAGGAATGTGCGTGTTCTTGTCATTATGGGTTATGGATGGTATCTTGTTTATGGAGCTGCAAGCTACAGAGATCCAAGAAATGTGTTTACAAGGTTCTATTCAACAGATTTTCTTTTCCCTCCATACACAATTAGACCTCCCCTTTTTCTTTTTCTTTTTTTTTTTTTTTTTTCCTATTAGCAACATCTAATTTGATATTATTACGAAAAGAGAGAGAGGTTCAAAGTCTGAATGATAAATTAACTGAGCAAATGGGCAGGTAAGCTGAAAAGAGCAGAAGATGGACGTGGAAACAAATGCTTTCTCATTGACATATGGTTGTGAAGCCAGGGGAGAAATATATGCCATATGCAGAGGCAGGTAGTAGAGACTTTGGGCTGTATTTTCTTCTCACTGACATCTACTTTATAGGGTAATAACCACATAAATATTGTGGACCTTTGTAATAATTTTAATAGATTTAGCTGTGAGGAATAGCAAGTTCTTGGGCTTGTTTTTTCTCCACATTCTTTATAATAATGGCTAAATCATTATGCAGATGCCCTCTCTGGACACCCAGGAATCTCTTTCCTTCACAGCCCGTTCTCTGTGTAAGACAGTTCTTACTCACTAAGCACAGAAGCAGCAGTTTAAATGATTCTGTGTGCGTGACAAACTAAGGATAAATGCAAGTTTAATCCAAGAGCATGAAAAATAATCAATTAAGAGTTCCCATTAACTATATTTGGTAGCTTAATTGGCCTTTTTGCCTGTGTAGTCTCAAGAGATAATTATTTGTGGTGCTGGCCCAGTCCTCAGTGAATATTGTCATTTAATTAATTCCAGAAATTGATTTCACAACTTTTATTCCTCCTTACTGCACAGAAGTACTTTCTTGTTGTTAGTTTTTTCTTTTAAAACAAAATATGTCAAGATTATTTAAAAATTGTCAATAAAGAAAGACTAGTTTCATCAATGACCAAAGATAAGAATTCTGAAGAGTTTTGTCATACAGTTTCAGTCCTGAACTGTGCAATCTTGTCTTAGGATGGGAAGTATATATGAAATCCTGCTCCAATGGAGTTCTGTGGGATTTAAGACCTTGGAGTCTGTGAAACAAGAATTTCTCTGTGTAGTTTTCAGTAAACTATGTATTAATCGAATAAAGTGAAGCAAAAAGAGCACTATGTATTATGCATAAGATTTTACATCACCACAGATGGATTGATCTGTGGCTGAATGGTATGAAGGATATAATTTTCTTAATAAAATCAGTGGGCTGTAAATTTCTGAATCTTTTATACAATTTCAAAATGTATTTTGGAAATAATTGGTTGGTAATTGCTTAAGTTCTATGTTGCTTAGACAATATTTGTGTTACAGCACTGTTACAGCAAAAATATCTTTTCTAGTGTATTCAGAAGGAAAAGTTTAACCAAATTTATAATAATAACACTTGCCAAAATTTCTCTCTGGGTTGGAATCCAATGTTGTCTGAGGTATACAACAGTTTGCTGTTTGCTTTTTTCTTCTTTTTAATCCATTATTTCTACCTTCATTGTACTTCCATCCTGGCAGAAGCAAAAGTACTCCATCAGAAATTCGGTCCTCATTATTTCCACTGTGAGTGGAAACATGATGTTCAAAATCTGACAGTACTGAGAAACTATTCTTACAATATTTCCATCCAAATTTTGCCAATCTGAGAGTCTGCCACTAGAGCATAGTACTCAGTACTATTTATTTATTTATCTGTTTATTCATTGAATCATTCAGATGGTTTCTCATGCTTGTGAGTTCATATTTCCTTCGAAATCTCAGCCAATATCAGACTTCAGCTACAGCAACAGCTCTTAAGCATTTCTTAACATGCATGTAGGTACTGAATGCATTTATCCAGAATAAGCCTCTTATACCAGAAATTCCCTGAGCACTGCCCACATTATTCCTAGATCCTCAAAAGGCAAATACAGGCAGCTCTGTAACAGTGATGGGGTGATAAATGTGTATAGAAGATTCCTGTGTATGTGAATGTGTAAGATGCTGTTCAAATAAGGATGAAAAAGCACACAGAAAACACAGAGTTAAGTCAAATTCTGGTCTTAGTCATAATGACTTTTGTCCATGTGATATATGATGGGTAGCTCACATGCAGCTGACTGAAGTAGTTTCTAAAGAGGGAAATATTGACAGAGGAAGGACAATTGTTACTTTTTGAAAAATGTGGAAGGAATAATTTGCAGTGTTTATACAGAAAATTGACTTAATGAGACAAAATGTGCAACTATGGGCGGAAATGTCTCTTTCCTAAGAGAAGCATTCTTGTTAGAACAAAGAGGTGCCCTCAGTTTGAATGCTGCACATATTGTTCCGTGCGGTAATTCAGTAAAAGAGATTTCACTTCTGCAAATTGTTTTTGTTACAGAGTTCAGGTCTTGTGACTCTACAGGACCTTGGCTCATCTGAGCTTTCAAAGGCCTAATCTTGTTTTCTTCTGGGCTTCTTGACTTCTTTCAGTTCTTCTGCCAAAGACTGATTTAAACCTGCTTGCAGATTCCAGACAAACATCACAACTGTCTAATCTTTTATAGTGACTCTCTACTCCCCTCTCTTTCTCTGCAAAAGAAGAGACATGGCTTTTCCACAGCTGCCTGTGTTTGTAGGATGGTCTTTTGAAATTAGCCTGACCCACATAATTAGAAATAATTGAATTAGCTGACCTCTGGGAAAGAGGTGAAGTCAATATAATAATTAAAGACCACATTTCTTTATAATTGAATCTGAAAATTAAAACTCCAAAGGAAGGAAAATGTTTCTTACTTTTTATAAGTAATTAACATTTGTATTATTTTATATCTAAACAGTAATCAGAACCGTGCATTTTTACCATAGTCTATCATCTGTGTTAATGTGATCAGCTAGTTTTCTACAGACTTTCAACAAATGTCTTCATTATAACCTTTCAAAGACACGGGATCTTGCATGGCTTTGTGAGGTATCTGCCAAGACAGTGAGGACCAGATTCTGCAGTCAATCTAAAATACAGCCTGTATTTCTCAGTAGCTTTGCAGCTGGTTTCATCAGCTGGAGATGTTGGGACACTTCCTCTGGGGAAAGCAGAACAGTCTCCTAAGTATTTAACTTCTCATTTGGATGTGATACTTCCAAAGAAAACAGATTAATTTAATGAAAGTTCACAGACAACTGTATTTGTGATAGATCCATCTTCTCATCCATCAATTTATGTATTAAAGGTTTGCTCTAATCTGGTTGGAGAGGATGAATCCTTTATCATTTCTGATTAGATTGTAGTAAAATTTCCACTTCACTTCTTGAGTTTCAAAATCAAATTGAAACAACGAAAAAAAGCAAAAAAATCACTAACTGAAAATGTTTTCTCTTCAGAGCAAAAGTGTTTATTTTCACTAAAACAAAAGCTTAATTTCAAAGTCATGTTTTCTGTTCTAGCATTTAATGAACAACTCAAAACATTTCAAAATATTTTGTCTGACAGAGTCAAAGCAAAAAGCTATGTATTTTTTCCATTCCCTTCCAGATTTTTATTTACAATGTGTAAAAGCTAATGGAACATGATTTATGTTTGATATCTCTTACAGGCTTTGAACTAGGTGCCTGGGATCTCACTTTTGTGCTGTGTGAATAAAATTCCATAAGTGCTCCTTCAGTGCCATAAATGGGAGCTTGGAGGATGTCTGAAATCCAGATACCTCAGATTTGGAGGTAAAATTTACATCTGCTTTAATAAGAGTTTTATTTAAGGTTATGATTTGATTTCTTTCCCATGGCTGTCTGTCAATGAAGAATCCATCTTCAGGCCATGGTTTTGTGTTGCTTTATTTTTTATTTTTACTTTTTTACTTCTATCTATATTGCTTTTCATATGAACACCCCCCTCTATTCCATAATACTCTATCAGTGTGTTCCACTGTGATTTATTACATCAATGCATCATTAGAATGATAGCTGACTCTAATGATGCATGATCTAATACATCATAAGAACAACATATTATCTGGATTATATAATAAGATTAATACATAGACTGCTTTTTAATCTCCCTCCTCTCTTTCTTGGCTGTGGACATGCAATGGCATTAGAATTAAGGTGAGGTAAATAGTATTTCCAGCTTTACTTTTTACTTTCTACCTTCCTCCTTGAATATAGAATATATATATATTCAACTCTTTACAAGGGTAGATAATGGCAGGACAAGGGGAAATGTTTTTAAGTTGAGGAAGGGAAGATTCAGGTTGGATGTCAGAGAGAAGTTTTTTACTGAGAGAGTGGTGAGGTGCTGGAACAGGCTGCCCAGAGAGGCTGTGGATGCCCCATCCCTGGAGGCGTTCAAGGCCAGGCTGGATGGGGCTCTGGGTCCTGGGTTTTAAATGTGGAAGGTGGCAGCCCTGCCTGTGGTGGGGGGTTGGAGATTCATGATCATGGTCCCTTCCAACCCAAGCCATTCTGTAATTCTATGATAGAATTGAAAAGTACGTACCAGAATTAAGTTAACTCTTGTAATAATAAGTAAGAGGAATGTAAAAGAAGCTTGACTTTAACACAGTCCACAAAATACAATGCTTCCCTGTATTAATCCATCAATGCAAAAGTTTCTCAAAAGAACTGTGTTCCATCTTGGAAAGGAAGGAGGAGAAACTGAAAAATAACTTGCTGAAAATATGCTAATTTTGTTCAGTAATTATAAAGTAAATCTAGAAAAATTCCAAGAGAAAGAAGCATTTGTATTTTAATAGCAATGCTTTATACCCCAGGAAAAAAAAAAAAAAAAAAAAAAAAGATTCATGCCAACTTTTATTGGTTGAATTATTTCAGTCAAGACTGAATAGCTTTCTGAAATGTCCAGGATTTGGCTACATGATGCTGGGAGTAGTGAGGATGCCTTCTACGGTTTACTGCAAGCGAGACTATACGTTTGCTTAAGCGTCATACAAATCTATGGCAATATTCTGCCAAAGCCAGGAAGCTAGAGTTAAACCGTGGATAGTTAATGTTCTTTTATCCTTAGGAAAACTATTTGCTCGAGTACTAACAAGCTGTAGACATTCCTTTCTTCCTTGCCTGTAGACAGACATTCGACTAATCTACAGACATCTTATCCTAGCTGATCGCAAACCACTTGCAGTGATACCCAGGTTAACCTTTAAAATCAAATGACTTCTTCCCCTTTGCGCATCCACACCAAATAAGTAATTTATTTTTCATTTGTTTCCAAAATTTGGATTAAATAAAGAGTTGTGTGCTGAATTCTTAAACCCAGCGATGTCTATATGGTCACCCTTGGGCAGCCAGTAAGACAAATTTGTTCTTTCAGAGAAAACACAGGCTGTGTGTGATTTGTCATGCTTCAGGATGCTGAAATGTACAGGGCCTAAGGTCACTCAGCTAATACTTGAGGAAGGGCTTTCTTTTCATTCTTTTCTTTATCTTATTCCACCTTTCTACTTTTCCTTCTTGTTTGTCTTCCTGCACTCCTCCTTCACCCTCTTCCTTTCTCTTTGAAAGCTTTTTTGGACCTTTTTTTCAAAGACTCTTATTGGCCAAACACGCATACTGACCTCTTCTTTGCCTTATTTCCTGTTTTAATTGAGTGTTGAAGGTTACATATTGCTATTGGAGCAGGACATGAGTGGCAGCAGAGGTCATGGACTCTATGGTTTCTATTAGAGCAATAAAAACAAAATGGAATGATAATTTCACCTTCTCTAACCCCAATTTTTCCAAGATGTGATAGACATTGACCTTAGTGTTTGACTGCTATTGACTATGTAAACTGCAGCAGCCCTAATTCTGCTTACTAAACAATAAATGTGCCCTTTTTGACCAGGAAGGGAAATAAAACAATAAAACATACATATAGAACATCCAAACAAATAGACCAATCCGTTGACATAAATGATAAAATAATGCCTGACTGTGGAGGTCACACCCTTTGTTTGAAAGTTGTGCCCCTGCAATTTTTTCTTCTATCAATTTTCAATTTCTTTGTTTTTGGCAGAACATCGTATGTCTTTCTCAGTGTGTTGGCAATAAATCTTAATTGCTAGGGAAGCCCCATCCATGTCACCTGGATGTTTATGGATCTTAAAGAGAGTGGGTTGTTTAGTTCTGTGTGAGTGTATTTTGGAGAAAATGGAGAAAATGTTTCATTTATTTTAAGGAAATTTTGTTTGAAATGCAGGCATACTTCTAAAAAGATTCCTGGTTGAAGAATAAAATCAATAGAATGAAATCTATAAATTAAGGATGTTAAAAAGCTAGTATCCTTCATAAATGTCTAACATGGAGTTTTCATCCCTGTCCCTGCCAGGTCAGCTCAGACACCTTCTTTTACATCAGAGGTCTCTGATCCATGTCCACAGTGAGGAAACTTCCAAAATGCAGCTCTTTGCTGGTTTATAATCTGAGATCTACTGTTAAAATGGTTGTAGGGGATAGATGGTGTTGAATGACAGAGTTTAATTTCAAATTCATTAATGATTAATATGAGAGAACTTCAAAAGGTGCTGAGATTCATTATGTTTTGAACTTTTCCTTCTGTGTCTGATAGAGACAAGGATATTTAGTTACATAATCTACTTGCTTCACAAATCATGCTAAAGTTTAAGAAACACCCTAAGCCTGTGATCAATTACAAATTGTTACTTGTTCTACTCATCCCTATAGAACATCAGTTTTTAAATCAGATACGCAGAAGAATAGAAGCAACAGCTTTGCTTTAGCAACAGTGAGGGACTCTACTAGGTCAGAAAGGAGGATAACCCTCTTTCATTTCCTATTGATGTTGGTATCCATGGAAACCCCTTTTAACAGTATCTGCATCAAACTGAGAAAACAGGTAAGCTCTTTTCTAAAAGGGAGGGCATTAAAAGAACACAGTCCTTTGCAAGGTCAGCTCTTGAAAGCCTTGAAGAGCCCCTTTGCTGAGAAAGCTAGAGGACTGTAAATCCTCACTTCCCTTGTTAAGAGGCTCAGCTCTGAAGAATCACATTAGCACTCTCTAACATGTACAGAGGAAAAGTAAACCCTTTGTTCCTAAGATACTGCACCCCTGAGAACTCATCTCCTTCACTACGAGAATATACCACAGAGATGATTGTGTGAACTGGCAGATTAATTATGAACAGAATTTGATGGGGAGAGACTGGTGGAAGTACACCAGTGCTGTGTACTTAAAAGAAGAAAAATTACTGAAGTACGAGAGTACCAGTGCTTGTAAACTAAGAATATGCGTACAGACATATTATTTACATGGTAACATTTTAAAATATTTGTAAACTCAGCATTTTATGGATAGTTGATTTGGAGGAAATGGTGCTACCTCCCTTCCATATCTGGTCTATCTGAGTAAGAATCATTGAATGATTTGGGTTGGAAGGGACCTTTAAGATCATCTGTTTCCATGCTCAAAATAGGATTGTTTACATCAATGGTAGCTGGCTGAGCTCAGCACTCCAGATTCTTTTCCACTTTACTATCTGCCTGTTCATCCTCATATCTTAGCAGTTTGATGGGGAAAAAAACTATGGGCGGCTACGTTAAAAGTGTTTGCTGGAATCAAGGTACATGGTACGCACTGCTTTCTCCTTGTCTTAGGGGCTGGCTACCTCACCACAGAAAGAAATCAGTTAGGCTGGGAAGGATTTGGCCTTGGTGAATCGATGGTGGCTCTTTCCAGTTGCCTCCTTGTCTTTTGTGTTTAGAAATGGCTTTTAAGAGCATTTGATCCATTCCCTTCCAGGGTCTATAGTGATGCCAAATTGCCTACAGGATCCAGTTGCTTGGATCTATCCTCTTCTTGTCCTTGAAGATGAGTGCAATGTTTGCAATGTTTGCCCTTTTATTCTCTGGTCTTATGGATTTCTTTACATCTAACTGGCTTAACTGGTCCATAACTTGATCTACTCTCTTCTGGTGCTGCCTTAATCCTACAACCTACTAGTAATAGTAGTAGTACTTTTTGGGAGGCCCTGAAAAGGACAAAATCAGCACTTTTGAATTTCATGGTGATAGTACTGTTTTGATCACTTCTCTCAGAATCTTAAACTTCACCATGTCATAGTTGCTACAGCCAACTTCATATCTTGAACCATTTATTCCTTTCTTGTTTTTTTTGAGTGCCAGGTCCAACAAAATAGCATCTCTACTGGTTTTGAGAATTAATCTAGACTTTTTGAATGAAGCACCAGTTTCTTTTCTGGCCTTTAAAGACCAAAATAGGAGTTTCACATTCATATTTTATAGTCATTCATACTGTAGGTGAGTGAAACCTTCTTTTCCCTTATGAATAAATCAATAAGATCTTGAGGTGCACCATAGCCCATTTCTCTTCATGAAACTGGGAATCAGTCAAACTGAAAAGTATGAATCAAATGTCAAACATACATATTTCAGGCACAAACATGTATATGAACAGTGGACTTTTAAATAAGTGAGAAATAATTAACACTGTTCACATTTTCTGGATAGCGTAGGTGGATAGGTTGTTTCTTAGTCTATACTCTCGCCAGACAGCTTTTGGAAATGGCTGGATATGTTGTATTTTAAGTTATGTGTGCACATGAATGCATGCACGTGTCATGTTCCTCTCCTTGTTTGTAGTCAAGGTCAAAATAGAAGACGTAAAGTTGCTACTGGCCTTTAAAATTATTTGTCTGAACCTGCCTTTCCGACCAAGTTCCAATAAGAAAAGAGACTTGTCTCTGTAGGCAAGAAAAACTTCTTCAGGATGTGAGTTCTACACTATTTCTAGTCACTATGGAAGGCTACTTATGAATTCTAAAATGAAAGTGCAAGGACAAAATAACAGCATGCACTTAAATATGTCATCCATTATATTCTAGTGAAAAACTCCTTTTCAGAGTTCTGTGGACAATGCCTTTATTTTTCCTCTTGAAGAGCAGTAGCTTGAGCAGTAAGAAACATGTTCCTTTGAGAAAAATTCACTGGAAATAGAGAGTGTTTTGCTTTTGTTGTTGCTGTTTGAAAATACTATATTCATCTCTAAGAAACCATCTGTGGAAAAGGATTTTTTTAAAACGTATATATAAATATGCATCTCATTTGTGTGTGGCACAGCACTCCAAATGTTCCTATCCTTGAAAGTGTAAGGTATATATATTTTTTCAACTTCGCTATCTTACATATTTCTTTAATGAAAGTATGTATTATTGTAATAAAGTTTGACAAAAATCATCCTCAGCATAGTACAAGACATTTCCCTAAAAAGTGTAAGTTTGAAGACAAGGTCCGTAGCCATGTTCATAGTTCCTAAGCAAGTGCCATTGGAGAAATGCACAAGAGCAACTGCCATGTGAAATTTTCACCAGTAGAAGACATAATGCTTTATAAAAGGCAATTTTCTTGTTATCACTGTCAAAGCAGAAGATAATCATGACAATAAATAATTGGATCAGTGTTTAAATGGCAGAGTTCTAACCTTAGCTCTGTGTCTTTTGAAGATGACTGTCCTGTCAGACAATGGGCAGTGCTCAAGTACAAGTGCAGCTCATCAATATGCAGCATGGAGAGCAGGTACAGTGCTGTATCATAACATACACAACAGCAGCTAATTTCAAAGGAGACAGCATATGGAAGTGCCTGGTACTGATTGATCAGCATCACCAGCTCACATTCTCAGTATCTGCGAACACAACTTTGTTAAATTGTGAGATCTGATGTTGTGCAATCACATATAAAAGGTTTTGTTACATCAGTTAGCTGTGGCACTCTCAGTTTGCAAAACTCATTGAGGAAATATTCACTGCACAAACGAAATTTTATTGTTAGCACTGTGCAAAAAAAGGAAGTGAGGAATAAATAAACTTTATTTCTATCCTTGTCAATAAGTTAGAGATATCCTTTAAATGAAGTCTGTCATATCTTTCATTATTATTTTATTAATCAGGTTTGCAGAGAGATCTGGAAAACGAATGACATCTATACTGTTTTAGTTCCAATTAATCCTCTACTCCTGTGCCCTGTGGAGGAGGATTTTCCCCTCAGCTTCTTTCTTCCAAGAGCTCCACGATAGAGCATAGTCTCTGATTTCTGTTGAGCCAGGACTAGACATCAGCATTCATCCTGCAGTACAAGAGACAGAAACACTGTTCTCTCTTGAGATGCAAAGCCTCATCTCAGAGCACTGTGCATCTTAACCCTCTGCTGACAAGCAGAAGAGGCTGAACAAAGCCTGGCAAAGCCAAGCTTTGCTATCTGTACATGTCAGTATAGTTTTCTTAGCAGGGATCCAGAAACAAGCAGTGTTGCATCAGAAATATCACATTGATTCCTGTAGTTCTCTGTCTGGCTTCTTCCTGTATTTGTTGCATTGGCACAGCTGCCCAGAGAAGCTGTAGGTGCCCCATCCCTGGAGGCATTCCAGACCAGGTTGGACAGGGCCCTATTCTAACCTGACCTGCTGGGTGACAGCACTGCCCATGGTGGGAGCTCAGGGCTGGTAGGCCTTTAATATCCTTTCTAATATAAGCCATCCTGTGATACTCTAGAGCAAGCAACTATACTGAAAAATGAAGGGACAAAGGGACAAAAGGGGAAGGCAGAGAGGTGAGGGGAAGAGATGATCTGATGTAATACTTAACTACATTTTATTGGCTTGAAAAAATACTCAAGATCTAGTTAGATGTGAGTACAAACAGAAATTTGAAGTAGAGCATCACATGTATTTGTACCCCTATCTCTAATAATAGCTCTAGGCTCTCTTATTTTATTACTATATCTCTCGTATTATTATTATTATTATTTTTTCCATCAGAGACTAATTTGTCATTTATATTTGTATAGAAGCTAATATTTTGAAATCTTAAGCATGTCTCCAAAGGAACTGACCCGATCTACTGATTTCTGGCACTGTAGTACAATTCATGGCATCTTTCATCTTGCTTGCAGAGGCCAGCAAACACATAATCAAATCTTTAAATGTAATCCCATGGCTTTTGTTATGTTTGTTGCTAATAAAAACAAGATCTGAGTTCACTGTGTTCCCTAGTTCCATATTAAACTTGCATCAGATTAACAAGTAATATCACTGCAAACAATAACTAGTGCTGCTGAATAACATGCATTATGATCAGAAGGAGCAGCAGAAATATGAGTCAACAGAGAAGAAATCTGTTTAAGTACTAACGTTGTATGAAAACAGATGCTCCACTAAAGGCAGGCTTTGCTGTTTTGTTTGTTTGTTGCTGTTGTTTTTGTTTGACTTTAATTATGGCTTTATTTTATGCCTAAGTGTATTTTACTTTGGAATAATGAAGAATTAATATTAACTTAAATTTTGGGGGCACTTATATTCTCCATTAATAAGTTTATGTACTACTTAGATCATAGACATTTCAGCCTGTTAGAATACAAGCTTTCTATGTGCATTTTTCTTGTGCTTCAGACAAAATATAGTATTTATAGTGTATTTGCTGGTTTCTGGCAGATCCATCTGTTCCTTGCAACATTAGATACTGTACAGAAAATAACATTCTTGCTACACAAATATTCTTGAAAAATAGAAAAATAAGAAAAAGAAAAATTTGAAGGAAACAGAAAATTAAGAAAAGCAGAATTTGCTTTAATGCTTTGTAAAAGCATTTTCTTTCTCTTCTGTCACTGTTCCCAGGCCTTCCATGGGAAAATCTGTACGGGAGGGAAAACACAGTTTGCAAAAATAATGTGATAGCAGAAACAGAGATAGGGAGTGTCTCCTGTGAAGCTGTACTTAGCAGCAGTAGAAAGACTGTTAACTTGTCAGAAAATATTGGACATAGCGAAAACTCAAGGTCACAAGTTGCTTTCTCAGGATTTTTCGAAATCCATTCCAAGCCTGTCTGGGATTAAAACTGTGATTTATCAGCTGAGGTGTTAGATTCCAAGTCTCCTTCTGCTGTCTGAATGCTTCTTTGTTGCCTAAAAGTGAAAATGACTGCAAAATAAAGGTAATTCTGTGAAGCCCTTTATCCAATAATAGATTTTGCTAGAGAACATCTGATGCATAAATGGAAAAAAGTTCAAGCCAAGAAAGAAGGCATGGACCTATGCACAGCCATGCAGTGTGGTGCAAAGTCTTGTCGTTATAGTGGCACTGAATTATCTTGACTACTCTGTTTCTGAGAAACAGAGACAAACCAAGTGTCTAGAGGGAACACAGCAAATTTACTTCTGGCTTTTCCACCAGCTTGAAATGCACTATTAGTAAGTCACTGAAAAACTTTTCTCTAGCTGAATACCCTTCAGAAAAACTACTCTTACTCTTACCAGCTGAAGTACAGATGAGGCAGCTTACATTTGTCATGGTAATGGCTGGACTTGAAGAGGTTAAAGGTCTTTTCCACTGTGATTTTATGATTCAGTGATCATGACATGCTGAGTCTGCTGACAGAGCAGCCAGCAGCAATTTAAGTTGATGTCTATACATATACCTGGGATTACCAAGACCCAAAATGTAGCAATTTGCATTTAGCCTTGTTCAATCTCATTTGGTTCATGTAGACCCATTTCTCTATCCTTCTAGGTCTCTCTGGATGGCAACCCTTCCTTCTATTAAACCAACCACACCACTCACTGTGAGAACCCTCCTTGTCTATGGCTCAAAGCTTGTTTCCTGAGGTATTTCTTGTGATAAGACTTAACTGATTTATTGAAGAGGCAAGTGATGGGTGCTACCATGTGACAGTCAACATCACTTTGTGGACATCTGAAAGCCCCTTCCTTCAGAGCTGTTTGCCTCCGGAAGAGAGTGCTCAGGAGTGTTTACTGGCAGAAGATCTGCCCTGTGACTGAATAGCTCCAGCCTGTTAGGGGAAACTGGGGAATGATACCATCGTGTCCTATGAAAAACAGGATGCAGGTGGGCATCCCTTCTCCCTCTTATCTGCTGTCAAGGCCTAGAAGGTGGAAACGAAGAAGATTCTGCTGAGATCCCAGAGCCAGGAGCTGCCACTCCAAGGAGAACTGACTCAACCATTTTGGACTTGAGCTTTCACTCCAAAGACAGCTGACTCGGTCACTTTGGACTTATTTGTAAGTTGGTACTACCACTGAAAAGTTGTTGTTGCCAACAGAACAACAATGCCCAACGACCCACCACTACTGAAGATTAATGACTGAATTACAAACCATGCTGGATCCGTGGTGGTGACTATGTTCCTCTTGCTTCCTACAAAGACTCCTTGCTTCTATTTCCTATCTTTTCTATCACCCTTCTTCCCTTTCCCATCACCCTAATTCGTGATAGTGTCTGTCTTCCCCTTCCCAATCTCCCTGATTAAGATCTGTAATAAACTGGTTGGACCAACATTTGAACCGTTGTTTCTTAATCTCACGCCAGGTATACAGATATCAATGTCTTCTCCCCCTGATAAATTGGAGCAAGACACTCAGTTTGGTGCCTTCAGAAAACATGCTGAGGGTGCACTCAGTCCTATCATCTATGTCACTGATAAAGATGTTAAAGAATACAGGTCCCAAATGGACCCTGCAGGACACCACTTGTCACTGGCCTCCACGTGGACATAGAGCCATTGACAGTAACCCTCTGTCTGCAAGCATCCAACCAATTCCTTATCCACCAAAAAGTCCCTTCTTCAGATCCCTCTGTCTCCAATTTAGAAACAAGGATGTGGTGCAGGATCATGTCAAAGACCTTGCACAGGTCCAAGTATGTGACATCAGTTTCCCTCCTTTTGTCCATTGATGCTGTTGTTGCAATATAGAAGGCCACCAGATTGTTCAGGCATTATCTGCCCTTGTTGAATTTGCCTTCAAAATTGTTTATTTATTAATTTTTTTTTACATTTTAAGTTACATTCAGTATCTCCTTTTATATTGTCTAGCATTAAAAATACCGTTAAAATTAAATGAGCAATGTTTTATCAGTTCTGTTCAAACCACAGATGTTAGATTTGATTTTATTTCTTACACTGAGATTGAAATTCTATTTTAATATGCAGAACTACAGTCTGGGGAGTCATAAAATGCAGAGTGTTTTCATTAGATGATAGCTCTACACCTCTAGTTAACAGGAAAGCTGATTCATCAAACAGTAGTGATCAAGATGCTGGAGCCTAAAGGGGAAATGGACCATAAAGACGAAAAAAAGATAAATCTGTGTCACAGTATGTAATTGAAACTTAGAATTAGAGATTTTAAACTCTATAATTCTACCAAGAAAAAAACAATCTTCAAAATACAGACTTTTGTTACAGACTGAGACAATCAAAAGGTTGAAGCATGCATTATTCTTCCATCTACAGACTATTATGGAGTTTAAGAGTTGATTCTGAAATGGCGATTCAGACTGCTCTTTTCTTGGTGCCTGCTTAATTTAGGGGCTAGGTTTGTTTGAATAGTATGTTGCTGCTAAAAATGTTATTAGATTTTTAAAAAGTCCTGCAGAAAAATGAAAGTACTAAATTATTCCTGCATACCATGGGTAGTATTTTAAGCAATATTCTATGTAAGAATTTGATCATTTTATTATCTTGATTTCACAATTTACATGAGATATCCATGTTAACTTGACATGGTTAAACGTTCCATTCCTTTAACAGGCATTCCTCTTTCCAACATTTTCAGTCGTAGTTGTGGTCTGACTAACATTTTGTAGACTGTACTTATGCGAGATAATCAATTGCAAACCTCTGCTTCAGGGTGTAAGTTACCACTTATGTCATGCCTGAGTACTGTACTCTGTGTTTTGAAACTGGGATCACATTTCTGATTTCTGTTGATATTAGTCTGGCTATTAAAAAGAGATCAAAAAGCATACATGAGAGAGCATATCTCACTTCCTGAATAATAAGCAATTACAAAATGATCAAGAAATCCAGGAGGAAGAAAAATCTTCCATGTTTGCTGACGCTTCTATGTTGTTTCTTTTTACATTTAATCAGGTTAATTCCAAATTTTGCTTGCTTTGTCCACTCAAGTGGGATTTGCAGAGCTCTGTTTTCCAAATGTATTTCTACAAACTGCTTGTGCTGCTGTGAAGTGATATAAAGGAGCTTCAGGACAGAGCTGGTCCTCACTTGTCTTTAGTTTTAGCCAGAAAGATATCACAGCTTTCTTAAACAGCTGGTGCTCCTGGTCACAGTATTCAAAGTGGAGTGTACAGATAAACGCAGAAGCATTATGTGTTGTAAAATCATGTCTTTCAGTGAAGAGACTCTGAGATCAGTGTGTAAAGATAGCATAGAAAACACATCCTTGTAATCTCCTGTTAAAATAAATAAATAAATAAATATTTTTTCACCCTAATCCTTTCACCCAGTAGGTCATATGAGTATATACTGCATCGAGAACCAAGGCTGTGTATGTCAGATTCTCTGCAGAAATTTATCAGCAATGATATTTTAATTGATCCCTACAGTATAAGCCAATTTACAAAAATGTCAGCTAGGCAAGAGCATATGAAAATCCTTTGAAGAAAGCTGAATTTGTATTCTCTCCTTCTGCATAAATTTGTTTATTAATGATAAGAGAGAATCTCCTTCTCACTCCATCCTCACATGGCAATGCATTCCCTTGATTTTTCCACTGTTTCAAAGTTGTAAGATAAATGATAATTCCAATCAATTTTAGTTTTTTTTTTTTTAAAAAAAAAGGAAGACAACCAAATCCATCTCTGGGGCCTTGAGACTTGCAGAAAAAAATTACATAGCATTTGGCTGAGAAGAGCTTTATGCTGTTGAATCAAAAGAAAAATGAAGAAAAAATCAAGATATTAAGAAAAGTAATAAGTAATCCATTATTTTCTGAACTTTCTATAGTGGTTCTCCTTTGATTTCCATGTTGTTGGGTAAAATTCTGTGGACATACTTTAAAATATTTATTTTTATTATATGAATAACTTAAAAAAAAAAAAAAAAAGGACAAGGAAGAAAAATAGCCCAGTATCTGTTAGATCTTTCTTTTTCATTTAAATCAGTGCAATTGTTTCCTTGATGCCATTCTGTTTTCTGTACAAAATTTTCATTAAGATCATTAAGAGCAGTCATCCACTTGTAAAGAAGTTCAGTCTTCTCTGCTACAAGGATACTTTCTCAAACCCATCTCTCTGAATAATTTATCCTGTACCAATTCACCTCCTAGCTGTTGTTTTCAGCAAATTCCTGTTCCATCTTACTTTTTCATGGGACTGATTTACACGTTCGACAGCTGATAACTCATTTAATCTTTGAGTAAGTACTTCTCTTACAGTTTTTCATTAGAAATGAGAGACAAATTAGATCCCTACAAGTTTGGTGATGAGTTTTTTTCTGTTTTGGACTTTTGTTTCTAAAGATGCACTTGTACAGGAGAGAATAATAAGAGCTATGTCAGATAAGAGCTGTCAGAATGATTAAAACGTAGGTATTATAGTGTGTCATAGAATGACTTGGATAGGAAGGAATCTTAAACACAATGTAGTTTCAGCCCTCCTTGCTGTGGGCAAGTATTGCCTATCACCAGCTCAGGCAGCCCAGGGCCCATCTAAACTTGAGAACCTCCAGGGATGGGCACCCACAGCTTCTCTGAGCAGCTGCACCAGGGCCTCATCACCCTCATAATGAAGAATTTCTTCCCCATATCTAATCTATATCTTTTAGTTTAAAGCTGTAACCCCTTATTCTACCACCACACTCTTCCTATTAAGATTCTTTGTTTTGAGTGCATTTTAAAACCTAAAAATCACAGAATCACCGGGTTGAAAGGGACCTCTACAGATCATTGAGTCCAATAGCTGAAACTTTTGGTTTCTTAAAGCTTTTCTTTTGCTTCAAGTGTTTCTCTTAATATAACTGAACATTTCAGTCATATGAATAATGAAAACATTTAGCAAATGAGTGTTTACCTCTGCAGCTCAATCAGCTCTTGGCTAGTCACACTGATTTTCAACATATGAATATTAAGTATTGGGTTATTGCTAGAAGATGATTCATCCTTCAGTGGTAACCAACTGAACATCTAGAGTTATGAATTACCGAGTACATATTTTCAAGGGAAATTTCCTTCACTAAGCAAAAGCTGTTTTGGCAGTTTCAGTATCAAAGCTCTGGTGAGCAGATGACATTGCTGTGAGAATCCTTCTTTGTTTGGTTGGTTTTTTTTTGGCTCAAAGCTTGCTTCCTGAGGTATTTCTTGTGATAAGACTCTGATTGATTTATTGAGGAAGCAAGTGATGGGTGCTACCGTGTGACAATCAACATCACTTTGTGGACATCTGAAAGCCCCTTCCTTCAGAGCTGTTTGCCTCCGGAAGAGAGTGCTCAGGAGTGTTTACTGGCGGAAGATCTGCCCTGTGACTGAATAGCTCCAGCCTGTTAGGGAAAACTGGGGAATGATACTGTCATGTCCTGTGAAAAATAGGATGCAGGTGGGCATCCCTTCTCCCTCTTATCTGTTGGCAAGGCCCGGAAGATGGGAACAAAGGAGTTTCTGCTGGGATCCCAGAGCTGCCACTCCAAGGAGAATTGACTCAATCACTTTGGACTTGAGCTGTCACTCCAAAGACAGCTGACTCAACCACTTTGGACTTATAAATAAGTTCCCTACCATTGAAAAATTGCCATCGTTGCCATGGTCACCGTTGTCATCAACAGAACAATGCCCAACGATCCATCACTACTGAAGATCAACGACTGAACTACGAACCATGCTGGATCCGTGGTGGTGACTATGTTCCTCTTGCTTCCTACAAAGACTCCTTGCTTCTATTTCCTATCTTTTCTATCACCCTTCTTCCCTTTCCCATCACCCTAATTCATAATAGTGTCCATCCTCCCCTTCCCTATCTCCCTGATTGAGTAATAAACTGGTCAGACCAGCATTTGAACTGTTGTTTCTTAATTTCACGCCGGGTATACAGATATCAAAGAACCTCCTCTCCCTCCAATAAATTGGAGCGAGACAATTGCCCAGCAAACAGTGAAAGTGCTGTAAACATGAAAAAATCTGATGTTGTCTTGCAGTAAGTCTTGTGCAGGGAAATGAGAGAGTAATTAAGGAGTCGCTGGGATGTTTAAGCAGAATTCAGAAAAGCCTGGTGGCTGCATCTGACAGACATTACAAGAATGCCTGGCACTACAGTTGATCATCTCTATTTTGCTGCTCTCCTTGTGTGTGCTGACCATAGCTTTCTTATGACAAGGTCACTCCTCACAGAGGTCTTCTAAAATTTTGACATCACTGGAGAAGAAAGTAAAGGAGTTGCTAGGTGAAAGGTGACTTCTCCCTACTCATACCATTTGAAAGTCCTCAAAGTTACATGACATCTATGTACATCAAAACAGGAACAAGAGCAATGGAGAAGCTGTAACTCCTGAGCTGTGCATAGGTCTCAAGTGCATCCAGTTGGTAGGCTGTGGGAGATTCACAGCCAAACTGACATTCAGGTTTGCTCAGGGTGAGTAGGAGAGCTGACATGACCAAAGAACAGCTGAGTCCAACCTTGACATGTATATAAAACCTTGGGTTCGCCTCTGGCTCCCCTGGATGGTCAAATGTGTAACCCGAGGTTGGTAGAATATGTGTAGATGCTGGTGGTCAGTATGCATTGTCTGTGTTGGTCACAATGTGCAGTGATACTGGATCACAGGCAAAGGAGTCTCTATCTTGCAAACTGATGTAACTGGAGAAATTTTCATAAATCTTATCCCCTGAACAGTGGTCCATAGCTTGTGTTCACTACATTTTTACATCTATTTGGGTTAAAGCACTTATTTACACTCTATTGTCTGTCTGCACTTTTATGCCAGATGAAATGGAAATGAAAACAATCTTTGCCTTCCAGCAGAAAGCTACTAGAGCATTATTAATTCATTTTAATGACTGGGAGATCAATTACAAAATGCTGATTTTTAGCAATCAACAAGCAAAAGAACAAAAACAATTAAAAAAATCAAGGGTAATGTACTACTAAAGGTACACTGCTGGTTTAGCTGACAAATGTAATTTGATTTAAATTATTTATGGGAGTATTGAATTTTCTAGTAGATTAATAAATATTATGTAGTACCATTTGTAAAAATAAATAATCTGGTAGAGCAATATATTACATTTAAAAGCAATTGCATTAAATGCAGTACTTCATGTATGCAGTGACCCATGTGTACCACCAACACATATAACATTGTCTGTACAATAATAAGGTCTGCTGTTTAAAGTTCACTTTTCTGGTTGTTGGCTTTTTTGTTGTTGTTGTTTGCTTCTTTATTTCTTTGTTTTGTTCTCAAAAAAGTTTTTCTCCTCTACTCCACCATTATTTTTGCTTTCCTTTGCTTCACCTACCTTGCAGATTGTTAAGAATGAATAAAACCTTTAGAGAGCTCTTTGTGGGTGGGCTTAAATCCCTTTGGAGTGCATTTTCCATCTACTTTGGTTTTCCTAAATCACTGAAGAGCCTTCAGCATCTCCTCTTTCTTCCATCAGGTGTAAGGGCAATAACAACAAATAAATCTGAATTTAAGATGCTGTCAAGCACAAGTGATATAAACAACTACATGCACAAAAGTACTAATTTTGGACAAATATCAGCTACTTGAACCAGGACGTGGCTGGGATTTGGGGAAAAAGTGTTTTAGACATTTGTAGCTTATTAAGTCCTTGAAAAAGACTCCAGTGCCCAGCGCTATGCCAGCGCTGACAGACTAGGGAGGTATCTTTATTTTAGACACTACGTTTGTTATGGAAGTTAATACTCATTAAAGCACCACTACATGACTTGAAAACTCTTCATTCTTCTAAATATTTTTTTTTTAATTAGTCCTCTTGTTCCACTTGACCTGAACCATAGTTGCTCTTGTTTCCTGGGTATTATTTGAGGAATTCTACATTTTGTTCAGAGTGTATGTTTCTAATACATAGCAAACATTAATAATCATATTCCCCTCCTTTTTTTATGTTGGAAACCAAAGCCCTATCACATTGTTTGGATGTGAGAACCAGAGTTACAAAACTGTGATTCTAAAGCTTCTTATCACATTTTGTTATGAAATGAGATTTATGGTCTCAGACAGCGTGATGTTAAGTGCCCAGCCCTCAAACTTCTCACTGATTTATTGTCTGGCATGAGGAGCTTGAAGTTCCTCTTTGCCAATGGGCAAACATTGACATTGTTACCAAAATGACAGTGTCTGCAGTTTTCTGCAGGCAGACATCTTTTCTGATAAATATATGAGATAAGTTCTTAGAAATTAATTAAAACCAAATCTCTTGTACTAACCTAGATGAAACTGACTAGTCAGCCATTATGTTTTATGTGATTTTTGGTGTAGGTGCTGCTTTTCAATGAGATTTCTTGTTTCGTCTAGGCAGATATTTCCATGCTTTAAAAATGTTGCTTATTGTAGGGTAAAATGACTTGGAAATCAATAAGAAAAATAGGGAGTACACTATTTTCCAAGTATTGACTAAGTAAAAATAATGTGATTTTATTTAACTACTCTTTAGCCATCTAAGGGAAACAGATATATTTTCAATATCATTAAGGATCAATAGCATAAGTTTGTACCTTTAGCATTTAAAAACCCATATTCTAATGAAAATGTGCTACAGAAAATTCGTGGGTTTTTTTTTTTTATTATTATTATTTTTTTTTTATTTCTTCTCCTGTAGGAACAGAAAAGATTGTTTTGATAAAAAGTCCTTATGGTGGAAAAAGCAAAGTATTAGAATCCAGGGACTAAAAATACTGTGTGTCATGATGGATTTATTAAAAAAAAAGAAGAAATCCAGGCTGATCTAACAGATTGGAACCCTTGATCTAAATTATCAAAATTTCACAGGCTTGCTTTACACCAGATAAAGCACTGAAATATCTCCCAGCTTCCTTTTATAGTTGCCTCAGAGAAGAGGCACGTGCACCTTTATTGCTACTCAACACACATAAGGCTTGGAAAGAGTAAAGAAAGCAGCTACATCAGCTAAAGAAAAGGCAAAGTAAGCAAAGGAAATGAATCCAATTATTTTATCTTTGTACAGCTAAATAGCTTTTCTGTCAAAAAGAGTGAAGAAGAAAACCTTCCTTCCTCCCCTGCCTTTTTAATTGGTTAACTGTTGTTTTCCAGTTATCACCAAAAGTCACCAAATGAGGGAGTTTCTGGTGAATGTGGTTCACTATACCACTGTTAAAGGTAGACGCTAAGCTGCTCCTTCTCTTTAAAAGTGATGAACCATTACTACAAAGCTATCTTTAAAGCATATCTTCTTTTAATTATCCCTGGGAAAAATAAAATGCTATTCTAGCTAAATGATCTAAATATGTTGAGTGATTCCAGAGGCTGTTCAATATATGTGCATAAGAAATGATATTTTACATACCACTCCGTTTTTAGATCTGTACCAAAAGCTTACCACTATTTTTCCTGTCTGTTCACAGACTCAGAGGTATGCAGATGTTGCTCTAGAGAAACGGTGAGCAGTGTTGTTGGTGCAAAGTATCTAAATTTTTCCATAAGCATTTAAAAACACACTCATATAGCTCTTCATGCATATTTTCCAAGAAGTGTTTCTTCCAGGAAACATTCACTACCCTGTCACCAGAATTTCTTGATACAGTAACTTTGAGGTTAGTGGTAGTCATTGTGATGAATGATTAATTAGGGTTACATCTATGTGGGAATTTCCTACATAGAAATCACCAATTTCCCTTAAATGTGGCTAAGTTTATCTCACAGGTGTTATACAAAAGTATTTATTACCAAGATATTTATATATTTACATATAACCAAAATATTTGTCTACTTCTCTATATATGGATCTATCCATATTCAGTGACATTGTTTTTCCTGCACTATTCATGTGTTTCTCAAAAAATCCATAGACTGAAAACTATGCCTCATATGATCTAGGTTACGCTCTGTGGTTCATCACAAACTTTGATATGAAAGCAGAAAATCATGACTTTAAGATGCAGAATCAGGCCTTCTATTAGCTCCTATTGAATGCAAGCATTCTCTGCAGAACAATGACAAACTCAAAGTGCAGATGAGTATACCAGGGCTTGTAAGATCTTGTTTGAAAAGATATTCCATTGATACAATTGAAATATATAGCACTGAATACTGTGCAACTTACGCCATCTCAGAGCTAGATTCAGGCTTTGCCTGAACTCCATCATAACACTGACATCAGCTCTGTTCATTTCAGAGCTATTTGGGTCTCACCCAGATGTTGGAATCTGTGCTGATGGCTACCTGAAATTACAAATGAAAAATGTGTGAACTCTGTAAGTAGTACATTTAGATGAAGGGTGATTTTTAAAATCAGAACATTTAAACTGACAACAGACTAGGCAGAACTTGTCTAAAAAGGTTTGCAGAGCTTTCTTACAGCAAAACACTAGCTATTTCTAAGTTCAGTGATGTGACTGAAGGTGTCACCAAGGCTGGACACATGCCCTGTATTAGATGTTTCTTTAAATACTTTGCTGAACCAGGGACTGAATGTTCCTGAGACATTCTGTAGAGCATCTGAATCCTAGAATAGCCGTAAATAAAGCTAATCTGTTATACAGACTTTTTATTAATACTGTACAATATGTAGCATTAGCCTTGATGTTCTAATGTGTGCATTACTGCTGAGATGCTGTTGCTGTGGGAGATGTAATTTAGAATTTTCCAGACCTTGCACATCTAAAAATCTCAGCCACAGCATTAATCTCACATGTTTCTAATCATATTTCGTGATTTTTCAAAATCTGAGTGTTGAACCATATATATATCACTTTTATAGAGATCAATAAAATAAAATCATCTCTACCCATATTACCCAGAATTTGAGTGTGTATATGTCAAGGAATGAATTAACTCTTAAGGATCATATGCCTAATTAAAGTGTTTAATTCAGATTTTATTAACGTTATGCGTTCATTCTCTTCTGAACAAGGATAGGGAGCCAAGAATACTTGCTCATAAAAAGTTTCTTTTCAGTAAAATATTAAAGCAGTTAATCTTTTAGCATCATTTTCTGAATGTTTAATCACATATTTCTGCCTGTTTATTCTGCATATCAAGATGATTAAGCTGTTCAGATTTTAGGAAAACAAAACTGTCAGCGTCCTTCACAGTTTAGAACAACCTTCAGACATACTGTGTAAATAATTGATGCCATCAAGGCTTATGTCAAGGTACAAGACAAACAGTTAAGGCATACTTGGCTTGAACTAACTCCAAGACAAATTGTCTTAAATAAAAATGATTTTTTTTCATGTCTGTTGTCAGCTGTGTCGCTCAGTTTCTTATAAGAAAGGTTGAATCAATAGAGCCAGGTCATTAAATGGTTGCTAACACCTTAAAAACATTTAAACTTTGTTGCAGACAGACTTCTCACAAGCTGCTGCCTGGTGGGAAAAAGAGAATGACCCCTGTTCTGCCATATTCACCTGGGAAAACTGGCAGACCTGCAGAAATGGTGGTGTTGACTGCTTATGATAGCAGCAACAGATCTTCTGCCAGCTGCTTGCACACTAGGTCTGAGGTCTTGCTGTTCCACCAGCCTGCTGCACTTGACACCTGCTTTGGCATGTGCTTGGAAGGTATTTGAAGTGTCTGAGTTGCTCTGAGGCTTCATAGTCTGGCCTTGCAAAGAAATCCCTTCAATGGTGCTATGCTGGGAGAAGTGGGTGCAGAAACAAGGATGGAGAAGCTGGCAGAGAGAGGAGAAAGACTGAAAACTGTTGAAGAAATTCTCTCTCCACTTGTTCAAGCTGTGGCCTGAGCCAGTGAGATGACCCTTCTCTATTTGCTGTCTCCTCCTATGATTTATTTTGTCCAAAGTGACATGTCTGGGAGAAAGGAAACCCTTGGAATCCTTTTCACCTATGGTATACCACTCTGTGGTATTTTTATGATATCTTAGAAAGACTTGTGGGTAATCCAGTCCTAAAAGTGTCCTGCCACATTACTGAACAGGGTAAAGGCTAAGTACATACACATCTTGATACTGAAACCAAAAGAATCCTATCTTCAGTGAATCACAGAGTGCTTCTGGCTTTACAATCTTTATGACAAAGAAAAAGGAAGACCTTCTGTTAAGGGGTGAAAAAATCATGTCTGAGACTGACTACAGAACAGCACCTCTCTGTTCTTCTCTTTTGTCTCATAGTGAATAGCACTTATACTTCATCAAAAAACGTGATTTCCAATTTACAGGTGGAACAACACAAATGCAGAGATGGATCCCCAAATCCTCAGTGATGTTCTAGTTTGATTTCTGTTTGATACCTACTGATCCCTAGCTCTTGACAATGCTCAACATCCAGAGTAAAATTAACTGATGAAGATTCTCCAGTAGATCAACAGCAGAAGCAGATAGATAGATAGATAGATAGATAACAATGGATGTACAATCTTTTTCTTTTTCTAAGACATTGCATTCCAGGGTGTTTTTCTCCTTTTTTCCTCTGTTCCAAAAATGTACTGAGCAGCAACAGACATTGGAACTTGGAGAAAGAATTGTCACTTTGAGAATAAAGCTGATTAATCAGGAGGAGAGATTCGTGTTCCACACAGAATGTCTGATGTAGTGATTTATTTCTGTTTTTTCCACAGTGTCTTACATATGACTATCAGAAGCCATTAAAATAAATAAACAAACAAATAAACAAACAAATACATACATAAAAACTCAAGGGCATGCCAAAAAAAAAAGCTGTCAGTTGTTTGGAACAGCTTATTCTGCAAAATGAAAGGAAGAAAAATCTCTTCCTTGTTATTTCTCTGCCTTGAAAAATTTTAACATTCAAATGAACTCTGCTTTAATAATAAATAAAGCCTTATAAGTTTGTTTCAAATTACTGGCAAGACAGGTACATAGCAAATACATTAAAGTAAATATTTACTTACCTCAGTGCAGTTTCATCGTGTGTGAAAACCGATACAATTTTCTTTCAGATAGTCAGACGCAGTCAAAACAACTGAGTTAATTATCTTGAAATTATTGAAAAATGATACTTTTACTTATCAAAGAGAAAGTATAAAAATTGCTTATACTGATCGAGAAAATTTGGGTAAAGTACATAGTGGACAAGATTATAGTATGCCTAATAAATACCCTAGGGTTTCAATGTCTTCTTCTACATAAAATCATATTTGTGACAAATACATTCTATATTAAATTGATAATATGTGAAAGAGAATTCAGTTTCCATGCAGATGTATGTTAATACAGTAAGTACTGATATGTGATTTTGAAAATAGTTATTTTTATGTTAAAAATGTTTTTAAAGTAGCAATAAATGAATTTTATTTTCATGCTTAAAGCAGTTGTAGTATCTGCAATTCTAGCTTTAATTCTCACTAAAAATCATGTATGTGATTTAAACTGCAGTATTTACAGCAGAAAGCCAATTAAAAAGTTAGTTTCTTACCTCTCCTTTAAAGTGGCATATGTTTCACGATGTTTAGCATTGACATGACATTAATGTTCAGCCGGTTTTCTTCCTAAATCACAGTTAATTTTCAAGGCTTCATCTTTTGTCTTTTTTTACAGTGAAATAATATTGTTTCTGTTCATGACCAGAAAGGAAAAAAAAAAACCACAAAACTTCACTTGCAACTGTTTCCTCCACATTCTCGTGCCAGATGCACTGATTCCATTATTTTACTAGAGAACCATCTGACGCTAGCATTTTCTTACTACTGAAAGGAACCGTAAGTATAGCTGGTTATGATTTACCTTTGCATACAAGACTGCGCTGATACCAAGATGTGTGTTTGAATGCAATGAGAGAAAAAGAGGTAGAAAATTTTGAAATGAGGATGTTTTGTCATTTTGCAAAAGATGAGAGTAAAAATCATGGGGAAAATCGCAGTCGAGTCAAAGTGCATAGCAGTGAAACCAGCTGACCCATCAGCATGAACAGCGCAGCCTCAAGGTACGCTCATACTTGCTACCAGGAGCCAACAAATCCTCCTCTCACCTCGGTAGCTGCTTTCTGTGTGAAAGACGAGGACAGTTTGGGACTGCTGGGCAAATGAAATCCAAAGACTTCGCTGTGGGGAGGAAATTTTTTAAAATTTATTGATAGATTGATTGATTCTTATTTGGTAGCTGCCATGATTACAAGGATCCCTTCTCAGCCCCCTGGCCATCTGGATTGCTTTCTGCTACACTCTCTTCTCTTCATCCTCTGGTTGTAAGTACTTCTCCTTACTTCCTGCTTGAGCAGGAAAGTGAAGACTTGGTCTGTAGGACAGCTTGCAAGCCTCCAAGTTTTGCAAGGATCCAAGTTTTAATGCGAGTCATCTTGCTGACGATGGATGGCTTTGCAGGGGCAGAGAGAAAGGGCTGCAAGCTAGTCCAATGGTGATGTTGACTGCTGCCTTTGAATTCTCGGCACCAGAACTGTCCCAGCTGCCAGAGAGTGGACTGCCAGGTGGGCATCATCTTCCAAAGGCTAGAGGGTTGCGGCAGAAGGAAACAGAGCTGAGATGGAATCGACCGACCTGCAGAGACCCGCCAGCATCCCCTCCAGACCATGCCAGCCCTACCTGTTGCTCTTCCATGTCTGCCATGAAGTACAGTCTTGTTTTGCACACAGATGGGGTAGTGGCCTTGAAAGACCTTGAAGAAAAGCCATGGTCCTTAGGAGCGATGCTTAACGATCTGGTATGGCCTTCAGTGGAACTGCATGCTGTTGCTGACTGTCCAGTCAACCAATGGATCTGTATCCCCATGCAAGGGAATGGCTTTGTAATCCGAGTCTTAATCAGAGTCATGTTGACAAGGACAGATGGCTCAGCAGGGCCAGCAGCACAGTGCTGCGAGCCAGCTCCGTCATGGTTCTGCCTGTCGCCTTTGACATCTGTGGATTGTTCCAGTTGCCACAGAATGGACTGCTGGGTGGGCGTCATCTCTCAAAGACTGGAGGGCTGCAAAAGAAGGAAAGAAGCAGATATGAAACCCCGCAAGCTGCAGACAGCCACCAGCATCCCCTCCAGACCATGCCAGTCCCAACCATGGCTTTTCCTGGCCAGGAGGAGCACGTGAGACTGAGGGATCAGCTGGAAGCCACTGCTCAGGAGTGCCCCAGGAATGTTCTGCCCCTGCAGCATTTCTTTGCAGTAGGCCAAGGCACAGCTGCATGCTGCCCAGGCTCTGCCCCCTGCACCCAGCCCCAGCACACGCAGCACTGCCCTCACTCACCATGGCAGATTACATTCAGTTTCTCCTGACTTTGTTCCCCAGAGTGCTGCCTAGCCAGCCCTAGGGAAAGAGCTCTCATCAGACCCCCACTCCCCAGCACGCCGCCAGGAGCACAGACTGCAGCCCCGCCAGCCCTGCTGGCGGGTGGGGGAGTTGCTCTCTATGTCAGAGATTGGATAAACTGTGAGGAGCTCCCCATGAGAAACAGTCAAGAACAGGTTGAGAGCCTGTGGGTTAGGATTAGAGATGGGACTAATAAAGGTCAGCTGGTATTAGGGGTATACTACAGGCCACCTGACCAAGGGGAGGCTGCTGATGAGGCTTTCTTGCTCCAGATGCGTGAGGCGTCTGCCTCACGGGCTCTTGTCCTGGTGGGGGACTTCAACCATCCGGACATTTGTTGGAAAAACCACACGGCGAGCTACAAGAGCTCCAGAAGGCTCTTGGAATCCATTGATGATAGCTTTCTGGTTCAGGTATTGGACAGACCGACCAGAGGTCAAGCGTTGCTGGACCTGCTGCTCACCAACGCTGAGGAGATCATCAAAGGCGTCAAGGTTGGAGGATGCCTAGGCTCCAGCGATCATGCCCTGGTTGAGTTTGTGATCTCAAGCAATGTGGGCCTGGTAAAGAGCAGGACCAGGACGCTGAACTTTAGAAGAGCAGACTTCAAGCTACTCAATGGAATGCTGGCCAAGATCCCCTGGCGCGCTGCCCTCAAAGATAAGGACGTTGAGGAGAGCTGGCTGCTCTTCAAGGATGCCCTCCTGGCAGCACAAGAGGTCTCCATTCCCCTGATTAAGAAAGTGGGCAGGAGAGGTAGAAAACCGGCATGGCTCAGCAAGGACCTGCTAAGAGAACTGAGGGTGAAGAAAGGGGTGTACAAGCTCTGGAAACAAGGCTGTGTCACCTGGGAAGAATACAGGGATGCCGTCCGGACTTGCAGACGTGGGATCAGGAAAGCCAAGGCGCAGGCAGAACTGAACTTGGCCAGGGACGTGAAAAACAATAAGAAAACCTTCTACAGGTACATTGGCCAGAAGAGACAGGCCAAAACGGGCGTACCTACTTTGGTAAATTTAAAAGGAGAAATGGCTTCAACAGATGAAGAGAAAGCTGAGGTGCTGAATGAGTTCTTCACCTCGGTCTTCACTGGTGGCCAGGATTCTAGTCTTTTTCACGTCCCTAAGTCTTGCACCCCCATACCTCTGTGTGGGGACCAAGGAGGTAAATCCCTCCCCACTGTAAGGGTTGAGCAAGTCCGAGAGTGCCTCCTTAGACTGAATGAGTATAAGTCTATGGGGCCAGATGGCGTGCATCCCAGGGTCCTGAAGGAGCTGGCTGAGGTGGTTGCTGAGCCGCTCTCCATCATATTTGAGAAGTCGTGGCTGTCAGGTGAGGTCCCGGACGATTGGAGGAAGGGTCACGTCACTCCCATTTACAAGAAGGGGAGCAGGGAGGACCCGGGTAACTACAGGCCGGTGAGTCTCACCTCCGTGCCTGGGAAGATTATGGAACAGATCCTCCTGGACAATATGCTTGATCACATAAAGAACGAGCACGTGATCCTAGATAGCCAGCATGGCTTCACCAGGGGAAGGTCATGCTTAACTAATCTTGTGGCCTTCTATGATGGAGTGACGGCATTGGTGGACGAAGGGAAGGCAACTGATGTCATTTACCTGGACCTGAGCAAGGCCTTTGACATGGTCCCCCATCACATCCTCATCTCCAAACTGGAGGGAGGTGGATTTGACGGGTGGACAACTAGATGGATAAGCAATTGGTTGAAAGGCCGCAGACAGAGGGTGGTGGTCAATGGCTCTATGTCCAGGTGGAGGCCGGTAACGAGCGGTGTCCCTCAAGGGTCTGTCTTGGGACCGGTGCTCTTTAACATCTTTATTAATGACATCGATGAGGGAATGGAGTGCACCCTCAGCAAGTTTGCTGATGACACCAAGCTGAGTGGTGCAGTCGATACGGTGGAGGGAATGGAGGCCATTCAGAGGGACCTTGACAGGCTGGAAAGCTGGGCTCGGGTGAACCTAATGAGGTTCAATAAGGCAAAGTGCAAGGTTTTGCACTTGGGCCGGAAGAACCCCAGGCACCTGTACAGGCTGGGGGGAGTTGTCCTTGAGAGCAGCTCGGCAGAGAAAGACCTAGGGGTCCTGATAGATGAGAAACTTAACATGAGCCAGCAGTGCGCTCTGGCAGCCCGGAAAGCAAATGGGATCCTGGGCTCCATCAGGAGAGGGGTGGTCAGCAGGGATAGGGAGGTGATTGTCCCTCTCTACTCTGCTCTTGTGAGGCCCCATCTGGAGTACTGTGTTCAGGTGTGGAGCCCTCAGTACAAAAAAGACATGGAGATTTTGGAAAGGGTCCAGAGGAGGGCCACGAAGATGATCAGGGGGCTGGAGCACCTCCCCTATGAGGACAGGCTGAGGGAGTTGGGTTTGTTCAGCCTGGAGAAGAGAAGGTTGCGGGGCGACCTCATTGCAGCCTTTCAATATCTGAAGGGAACTTACTCCCAGGAGGGGAGTAAACTCTTCATAAGGGCTGATAATAGCAGGACACGGGGAAATGGTTTTAAGTTAAAAGAGGGAAGATTTAGGTTGGATGTTAGGGGGAAGTTTTTTACTAGGAGGGTGGTTAGGTCCTGGAACAGGCTGCCCAGGGATGTTGTGGATGCCCCGTCCTTGGAGGTGTTCAAGACCAGGTTGGACGAGGCTCTGGGCAACCTGATCTAGTAAAGGTGTATGTTTGGTGGCCCTGCTAGGCAGGGGGGTTGGAACTACATGATCCTTGAGGTCCCCTCCAACCCAGGTCATTCTGTGATTCTGTGTGATTCTGTGATTCCCCTCCTTTCCCGCAGGCAGGGACAGAGCCCAAGAGCAGACCTGAGCAAGGCCCCCATCGGGGCTACTAGCGTGGGCAAGGTGTATCTGGGGGCTGCAGGGCTGCACCTGGCTGTCAGGGCAGGGCCCAAAGAGGGACCCAGGGTTGGGCTCACCAATGAATTCCACAGCCTCATAGCACAAAGAGGCCTGAGAATTTTCCAGGTATGTCAGGTTTTGCCAAAGGTATTCATCCACTGTCTGCCTGTTCTGCTGCAGCTGGAGAAGAACACAAAGGCATGGGACTTGCAGAATCTTTGCAGCTGCTGGTGCAGCTCCTTCTGCCAGCATCTCCTTCCGCAGCACTGGTATGGGGGCTATGTGGCTGTCCTTACCAAACACTTCTTGATCTCCATTTTATTCTTTCTTTTGGCCAGGCACTCGAGGTCCTTCCACTTCAGGAACCTTGCACAAGCTATGAGGGTTTCTCCAGAGGCCTACAGAGCAACAGATGTTGGAGATGGCACCACAGACACAACTCCCAAGAGCTGTGAATGCTTGCTGCCCTCACCCTTAATTCCCAGATCACCCCTGAGGTGTCAGCACACCCTTGCCCGTATAGTGGTCAGGTCTGAAATTCATACCTCTGCAACACTCGGAGTCTCATCGCTCATCTGAAATACAGAGGGAGCAGGCCTCTGCGCATGGTCTTATTCATGTCTCTCTTTTGACACCACACCACAGCATTGATCACATCTTTGAAGAGGCAGATAGAATGCTCTCGAACTTCACTTGACACCTGAGGGAGGAGAACAGAAGCACCTCAGCAACACTCTCACTGCCCATGGTGAGCACAAGCCTAGGCATGGCTGATGTGAAGGGAGGAGCTTTGGAGTCACATATTGCACAAAGGCACATTGTGGTTTTGCAAAGCAATGCAGCAGGTTTCCAGTAGAGGATGCCTGTGCCTCAGAGTGCTCCCCCAGCCATCCCACCAGCTCAAAGCAGAGCTCCCTGGGCACCAGGACAAGGGGGACACAGGGCTGGCCCTTGGCAATGCCCCCGGGGCACACGCTGCCTGTTTGGTTTCCGTCTCCCTGCTACAGGACCTGGGGAGAATGTGTGGCGTTGGTAGCAAAAGAAGCACTTGCCAGTCTTCAAGTCACCCTTGGCAGAAGATGCTTGGCACAGAAGCCAGGCTGGGCCTCAGCACAGTGGCCTCACAACACCATCAACGACCAAGCTGTCAGGAAGAAGGCTGGTTGGGCTGCAGAGTCCAGAAGATATCCCACAAGGGTCCAGAGGAGCAAAGAGAGAAGGCCAAGCATGTATGCACAGAGCTCAGCCTCTTACAGCTGACTTACATGATTGAAAAGAGGCAGGAGATTCTCAGCCAGATTTACAGCAATGGGAGTGGCCCCACTCTTGCCCAGATGAGTCATCACATTTCTGAAGAGCAATGGGCGTGTTGCCAAACTGCAGGGTCTTCATGACACCTGGCAGCAGGTCCCTTATTCTTCTTGCCTGTACAAAACACATAGTTTCTTTTGAATCAACAGGGAAATGGCCACCCTGGCCTGAGAGCTCTGATAACAGAGCACCGCACGCATGCCTTGCTTGCTGGCAGCTGCCATTGGAACGGAGGAAGGAATCCATTTCCTCTGCTCAGCCACCCCCTTTTCCAACAGGCCCCCAGGTAACCCATCTGGAAAGCTCCTGGAAAGCTCCCCAGGCAGCACCAGGCCCCACCACGGCCATCACCCCAACTCCTGAGTCTCAGGCAAGGCCAAGGCACAATGTTGCCCATCATCCAGCACCAGGCTGCCAACAGGAGGGCTTCATTTGACTAGGTCCTACTCACCGTCTCAGGTCTCTCAGACAGCAGGACAAGGCCTCTGAGCACCAGACAGAGAAGCGGCAGGCTTTGAATCTTGAGAAGCCGCTGGAGCAGCACTGGGTTACACAGCTCTCGCAGGTTCTCTTCAGTGGGATGCATGACCTGAAACAAAGGCAGCAGTGAGAGCCAGGCAAAGGCAGCAGGACTCCCTGCACCCTGCAGCCCCTGGCTCCTCTGGCAGCTCAGGGCAAGGCACTGGGGCCACACAGCTTGGTCTGGGGCAGCAGTGGTTTTGGAGGGCCCCACGGTCTCTCTTTGCCCCAGACCCAGCACAACACAGGATGGCTTTTGGGCCTTCTCCTCCTGCCCTCTGACCCCCTTCTTGCTCTCACACCTTTGAGGAGCGATTGACCAGCAGGAGCTGGCACAAAAATGGCACCAGACGTGGGTGGCCACGAGCTATTCCTCTCCCCGGCCCTGCAGCCTGCTTAGCCAGTGTGGAGGCCATGGCTTCATCTCTGCCACTGCCATAGCCCTGACTGCCTCTGCACAATCCCAGCACTCCAGTCTGGGGAGCAAGGCAGGGGCAGCGGGAAGTGGGCACAGAGAGCCCTGAAGGAGAGCACAGTGCCATGTCTGGTAACTCACAGTCAGGCAAAGTAGGCCCAACTCCGCTGTGGTGACGTTAAAGATCCCACACAGCTCTCTGTCCTGGAGAATGCTGCACAGTTCGTCCAGGATCGACTCTGAATTTTCTGGCAGGGTAAGTATTCTCTTCCAGATGTCCAGGGTAGCGCTGCAAAGATAGTGCTGCCTCCACCACAGCACCATGGCTCAGGGAGGCCCAGCAGACCCCAGGCTGTGCTGCAGCCCTGGCCATGCCACCCTGCAAGCTTGGGGAGGCCTGGGGACCCGGCCTGGACAAGCAGGAGGGGCTGAGGTGGCCTTCCCCGAGGGGCAGGGCAGGAGCTTGATGGGGGCTCTGGGCTGCCATAGTCAGCGTTGGCTGCTGCAGCCCTGAGTGGTCCACCAGCACTGGAAAGCACAGTGGGATGGAGCGCCTGCTCCTTGGGGGTGTCCTGCAGCCCTCCTTGGCTCTGGCAGCAGGAGCGTCTCTGAGCCCTGCTCTTCTCAGGGAACAAACATGCGGGGCTGTCAGGGCTGGTACCTGTCACACTGGGGAAGGTCGATCAGTATGCTCCTCAGCACATCCCTGGGAAATTCGATGGTCAGCACATCCAGGTCAGCACGTCCTGTGGAGAGCAGGGCAAGGCAAGGCAATCCAGCCTCAGAGTGCTTACATCCATCATCCAGGTGGCAGGGTCTTTCTATCAGAGAAGACATGTCAAACTGAGTGAGAGAACAGAATTTTGGAGAATATGTCTTATGAGGGGAGACTGAAGGAACTAGGGCAGTTCAATTTGGGAAAAAAGAGGCTGAAGGGAGACCTTATTGTTCTCTTCCAGTATTTGAAAGATGCTTACAGCAAGAGCGGAGTTGGTCTCACTGGTGACTGGCGACAGGACGAGGGGAAACGGTCTCAAGTTATGCTAGCGTAAGTTTAGGTTGGATATAAGGAAGCACTTACAGAAAGGGTTGTTAAGCACCATGGGGAATAGGCTCCCCATGGAGGTGGTTGAGTCACCATCTCTGGGCTTGGGTTTCAGAAGGGAGAATCAAAACTACACCACTAACCAAACAGAATCACAGAATCACCATGGTTGGAAAAGACCTTCAAGATCATCCAGTCCAACCATCCACCTATCACCAACCATACTCACTAAAGCATGTTCCTCAACACAAAATCCAAACATTCCTTGAACACTTCAGGGTTGGTGACTCCATCACCTCCCTGGGCAGCCCATTCCAGTGCCTGACCACTCTTTCAGAAAAGTATTATTTCCTAACATCTAGCCTAAATCTTCCCTGGTGCATTGAAGCCATTCCCTCTTGTTCTATATCACTGGTTATACGAGAGATAGGCTGACCCCCAGCGCACTACAACCTCCCTTCAGGTAGTTACAGAGTGCAATAATGTCTCCCCCGAGCCTCCTCTTCTCCAGACTGAATAATCCCAGCTCCCTCAGCCGCTTCTCATAAGGCCTGTGCTCCAGATCACAAATAAGCCAGACCAGCTATGTAACAGAGAATATACAGCTAATTTTTATTGCCAGTTTTGTAATTTAAACTGAAAATCTGTGAACAGTGCCATCTGATGTAATGTTCTACAGAAGGATATAAATCTGGAAGAGAAAGTTAGTTTTTGCATTTGAGTGTATTTTTTCTTTTGAAAACAATTTCACTTTATTTCAACAAGACTTTTTTCATATACATGTTTAAATAAGGCTGGTTATTTTACTATAGGCATGCAAAAGGGACAGAAATCTTCATTACCATTCATGGATCCTATTTGTGTTTTTATTGTTATTAGTTGACTAGTCAGGTTTTTTTAGTTTGTTTTGTCTTGCTTTGTTTTTTTTTTTGTTTGTTTGTTTGTGTGTGTGTTTTGTTTTTTTGTTTGTTTTCTTTGGAGGAAGTCATCTTCTATGGACTTTATCTTCAGATATATCATAAATTCAGTATAATGTTGCTAGGACAAAATAGAAATGTCTTTAGATTAGAGCAACTACAGAATTTATTTTAGAAAGTAGGGTTGTTATTTTGTTGTGCAATGAAATTAAAAAAGAAAAAAACAAACAAACAAAAAAAAACAACCACAACATGAACTACTCTTATGCAGTATTTTTCCCCCATTCTAGGTCTGAGTTGAACATGGCCCTGTTCTTGGCACTTTGGAGTAATGTGCTTAGCTCTGATCAATTGAAAGACACTCAGTTAAGTCCCTAAAAACATTTATCTGGGGAACATGTGATTTAAGAAAAGAAAAAATAGGAGGATGTTGAAAAGCTGTTTAGCTGAATCTGAAGTTTTACTTTTTAAACATTATTTTTGCTTTGGACTTCTTCCTCTTCACATACCTACAGGCTTGCCTGGGACATAAATGGTCCTATATTGACCAGAGAAACAGAGCAGCTTCGTAAGACAGAGCTCCTTTGGCAAATAATATTATGAATTCTTGTCACAGGGGTCTTGGAGAAAGCATTTTCAGTTTTATACTTATCTCTGTAAAATGAAGGCAAGTGTCAGAAATGGTGGGCCCATTCAGAGAATCATTTCTGGAAGAAAGAGTTGCCAAATGTTAAAATTACCATATTTATGGTCACTGGGGAAAATAAGGTCAGAATCCACTTCTCAGTGTATGTTGAGCATTAAACATTTTTTTTTACGTCTTCTTGAGCAGTCCATCATGATAAGAAGCTTTAAGTATTCCTCTCACATATGGCTTCAGTAAAAATCTTGATGCTTGATATAGTTTTGCTTACAAGTACTTCTGATTATGACTAGTGATTCAGAGGGAGGAGTTGTTTTAGATGAAAAATTGATTAATTTCCACTATTGGCTTGAGGGGAGGTGAAGAGAGAGAAATGGCTAAATAAAAAATTTTAAAAGATGTTGCAAAAGTTTGTCTTACCTATCCTGTTCCAGAGAAATAAATTTTTACACATCATATGTGGAGGGCTGACTGCAATCAGCAGCTCAGCACCACATGTACCTGCTCTTCTGACCCAGTAGGACAGGGAAGAAAACAGAATGAACAGAAGAGAGACAATTTGTAGGCCAAGATGAAGACATTATACTATGTGAAGGAAACAGAATAAATTAAAACAAACAAACAAGAAAATAAATTACACAATGTGAAGTCAATCTCTCAGCACTCCCCACAATTAAATTGATACCCCACCTGTTTCTGAGCAGTGCCCACCTGCCTGCCTCCTCCGAACTCGATCACAATACCAGATGATATGAGGTATCTCTTTGGTTAGTTTGGGTCACTGTCCTGGCTGAGTCTCCTCCTACCCCCTTGTTTAACTTGTCTTACATTCTAGAGGGTCAGAGTGCCTGGATGTTATGCAAGAACTTCTCAGCCATAACCAACAAATTGCTGTGTTATCAACACTGCTGTGGTTGTAATCCAAAACACAGAACCATATACACTGATGCGAGTCCAACCCACCAGGTCCTCATGGCAAGTCTCCAGTAGCATATCCAGTTTTAGGTGACTTTCCTTTCTATAATCCAGTTCTGCTTCATTCAGAAGCACTCCAGTAATGCACTTTGGCAATGCTGTTTTGCAGAGGGAGAAAGAAAGGGAAAGAAATTAGCAGCCATTCACACTCATATGTTTTTCACACTGCAGGTAGAGTAACAAAGTCCCAAGACTGCTTAGTGTGTCTCCTCTGTCTCTGTCCCAAGCTGTCTATGTGTAATTCTAATATGTATCTGCAGGTGAAGCAGCAACTACTGCCCCATACTGCTATGCCTGTATGGTTTTAGAGGCAGAGCTACAATACAGTTATACTCTACTTGGTCATACAGATACACACATAATTTCTAAAAGGTTTTACCTTTGTGATTAACAACCAGACTACATAGTTCCACAGCATACCATCTTATTTAGTGAAGTCTCAAGCTTTGATAGTGTCCTTGCTGGCAGCCAAAAATGAGGCAGCTGATGCTACATTCAAGGACACAGCAGTACCTAAGGTAAGGGAGATGGGTGAACAAAAAGTAACAAAATGAATTGTTTTCACTGGAATTTTGCTTTTGTGAATTACTTGATCCAATTCATGCAAAAATTCTCTATGTTGTCAGAACACACCATTGTACTTTCTATACATTGATTCAGTTTTGTTGAATGATGATGGAGGAAGTAGTAATAGCTCACCTCCATTATGGACTTTTCTCTTTTACTATCATAGAAACCTAAATGGAAGCTTTCTCAGGACAGTTGGCATGGACTGTAGGAAATATAATAGGCCTGGGAAACAATGTGATCATTGCCATCCTGGTTGACCAAGTGGGAAATGATCCAAAGACCTGCAGACACATAAATTTATGTTAGAGAGCCATGGCACTCTGTCTCAGGCTCTCTTTAATCCTGTGGAGCTCAGCCCTTGGTGAGGATCTGGAGCCTACCTCCATGATGATTGTGTTATGAATAAGTATATCAATAGGAATAGCAACATAGATTGCAAAAGTGACAGCTGAGGCTCTCTTAGTTACTTCAGTTCTGAAATTTCTTTCTTTTTTTTTTTTTTAATTTTTGTGCAAAACTGTAGTAGATTAGATATGCATGATTAAAGGTTTTCAGATCTAGTCAGAAACTCACTTTTAAAGCTTTGAAAAATAACTGAACAGAATCTTATCTGAACTTTCTCTATGTCTGACATAGTGCATCAAAGCACTACAAGGCAGGGAATTTTAATGGCTCATAAAGCAGCTGAAGCATGCTTTTTTCTTCCACGCTGATTGAGATTTGGGCTGCTTTAAGAAAAAAGGGTAAAAAGTTACTTTTCCACTTATGTTACCGTGTTTGCCTACCTTGGTTTTGCCTGTCAACATAATTTTGTGCTGAAGGATTTTCAAACCACACTGAGCAAAAGAAGAATTTCTAATTGTTAGGCAGCCTATGTGCTTGTACAGAGTCACCAGTTCAGCTCTCTGCATGTTGATAACACTGCAATATCCAAACCTTATAAAATAATTCTGCACTACCTCTAGGTAGCATAGACTATTTTCACTGATCACATCCTAGGTCTAAATATTAGGTGAAAGCCTAAGAAAACTAAATTTATTGTACAAACGCTGCAGTGCTATGCTGTTCTTTCCATGCTAAATTGAATTACACCAAATATCTGCCGCTGCACACCACATGCATAAATATCTCTGGATGGGCCAATTTACTTATTTTTTTTTTCATCCTATTACTGTTCTTATATAGTAAATGGCCTTAAAAAAATAAAAAAATAATAATTAAAAAACCCAACCAAAATAATAACTTTATTACTACACCTCTTTAATAGTATCATTTGGTTTCAGCCATCTTTATTACCCCCGCTTCCTTCAAGGACACTTCATCTTCCATTTGAAACCTTTAAGATTCCCTATGGTCTTATGATGTTTCTACCATCTGGAATACTGGAATGTTTTTGAGATTAGATGACCTTGAAGATTTCATCCACAGATGCAAAATGAAAATCTTTAAATATGTATCTGGCTCTGAAATAGAGTGAGCACCCAAGACCCTGCACTGGAGGATCAGGGACCCAGTTTTCAGGGACCTGTCTGTGTTTTTTACTGATTCCTTTGTTGGCAGCCAAACTCAGTGAGCCTTCAGCAGTTTATAGATGTGGAAGAAATTCATTTTTCAAACTTTCACTAAAATGCCTGTGCAAATTTTGTCCAGACTACAAAAAGACAAGAGGAGAGGAAAGGTGATTAATATGTTTAAAAGCCCAGTAAGCAAGCAAGGGCTACTTCAGAATTTGTCAGTGAAGCAAATGGTGGAATAAGACATGGTGGCTGGATCACTGCTTTGGCAGGTGATTTACAAAGAATGCTAGCACTAACTGAACGATGCAGAAGTAAAAATGAGGTATTTAAATTTGATGCCCTGTATCAGCAACTAATTTGGACTCAGCTATGTAAAATATGTGTAGCGTTACTCCTGGAATAGGAGTACATGGACGTGCAGATGAATCAAAGACATGCCATTGAATTCATCTATGCAGAAGAAATGGAACCCGTTGACATTCATTAATGCTTGATGAACCTTTATGGAGACCAATCAGTGAAGCAGTGGGTGGTGCATTTCAGCGGTGGTGACAGTGGCAGTGGTCACCTCTGCAGGTGCAGAGTTTTATGAGCACAGCATGCAGGCTCTTGTTTATTGCTGGCAAAAAAAATGCAAACTGGTGATGGTAACTGTTGAAAAATAGTGTTTTGTAGCTGAGAATTTGCTCTGTCAAATAGTGTTATGTATCCATAGTGCCCTATGTATCCATTGAAGTTTCCAAAGAAATATAAATAAAAAGGAGGCATTACTTTCAGGGTGACCTTCTAATAAGGGGAGAACTTAGGTCTCCAGTTTGATTACTCCAACTCTGCTTCTTACACTATCTTTTTCAGACTGTGAGATTACCAATAAAATAATAAGCCCTGGGATATCAAGACTCTTCACTTGCAATTTGAGAGCGCTGGAAATATTTCTCTTTTCATGAGACATCTGTTTAACAGAACAGAATTTATGCATGTGATAGTAATGTAAGTCAAGCATAAGAATAGTAGGGTAAATATGACATTAGGCATCAAGTGGCAAAATCCTGCATTCCTCTAATGCTGATAGAAATATACTAGTGAATGAGAAATGGCAACTTGAGTTTTGCTTAGAAATGTTTTTCTCACTGGTGAAATCCTGCCAAAAATAACACTTTAATGGATGGGTGCCATAAATAAATGATAATCCTGGAAGCAGAGCACAAACACCAAACATGGCCAGGGTCAACTGTACAAGAGTCCACTTTGCTCAACCACGGCAAATTTATGTCAGAGCTCCTTCTGGTGGAGCAACAGCTCATCTTACAGCTCAGGATCAACATTTCTTCCAAAGAGGTTTTTCTTTGCTCTTTCTCTTTCTCTCTCTCTCTCTCTCTCTCTCTGTCCCTTATTATTCCCTGAAGGTTTCATTAAATTATTCAAAGGTATATGCCTTTTGTCTGTGAATTACTTCTATATGTTTTGTAGCCGAAACTGCCATAATAGCCTGGTTAACTCAGTCTGGTTTGGGGGTAGATTAATTGGTGATTACCACAAATTTCTAGAAAGGTAATTAACAGACTTCTTCCTACTTGAGTTCCAGATTGATTAAATGTTATTTTTCTAAGTTAGTCTCCATCCAAGAAAAGCCAGTGACAGGACTATTTTCCAACAGTAGCTGAAGAGGGAAAGAGAGGTGGCTACTCTATGTAGAAATTACAGTACTTTTGAAGAAAAGAAACATACTGGAGCCTGATGCCTATGCTCTTCATTATACTTCAAAAGACTGCTTAGTGATGAGAGCATAGCCTATATGAAACACATATTGGCAAGGAATCTTTGTCTGGTCTTTGTGCACTGAGTAATAGAATGTATTTTTGTTGTTTGATCATTAGGCAAGCACAAATTTCTACATCCTGTACTACAGGAATACTTCTAATTAAACTTCAATAATACAGTAAGTCCAATCATATTGGTTTCTATAAATAGTGTACCAATAGCACCCATTACCAGGGAACCAATACTAGGGGAAAAAATCTCAGAAGAAATGTTGTTGCCTAAGAACGAGTGCAGTTTTTATTTGTCCTCCTCTTGCAGTAGATTAATGTGTCAGATCCAGTCACTAGCCAGAACATTCACTAGTCAGATACAAAATTATCATCACACAGTGCACACTAATCATTTTGGAGCACTGTACCAATGTTGCACCACAGATATATGCTACTGTGATATGTTTGATTGATACTACTGTCACTTGATGGGGATTATTGCTGTGCAGGGCTATGTCCAGATTATTATCTAGTCAAACTGTGTCCAGATTACTAATTACATGATTGTACATATACAGAAATAAAGCATTTGGGATTTTACTTTCGGAGGGTTAAACACATTTCATTCAGCAGTAGTCAGCACTGTATAGAAGCAAGAACATGTGAGTCACTGTTATGTGTAGAGAAAAGGACTGAGAATTTACTAGCTTTGGTGTGTTTGATGTTCAAACAAAGCTAGAAGGTATTTGATTTCACCATCTACATTGCTTTGCATTCAGCTGCCACCTTGTGAAAAAAGCAACTCTGGGGTGATGGGCAGTGTTAATGGACAGGTTAAAGTCCTGTTGCTTTTTCCAGTATCTAAGTGTTATTTAGATATATCAAACCTGGTATTGGGAACTAACTGCTTTTTATTATTCTCAGAGTTTAATTGAGTACGTAGATTCCATGATGAAGTCCATACTTAGATTTGCCAATTCATCAGTCTCTGAACTTTAAAGACTTCAGTACAGAAGGTGAGAGTGGGGAAGTGCAGCACATAAGGGATCACCCGGAACAGGGACTCAAACTAGTTTTAATCCAGCTATCACAGGCAATGTAAGTAAGCCGTCAAACTAATATAGTTCATGAAATACGGAGATAATGATTATAGAATCATAGACTCCTAGAATTTTTAAGGTTGGAAAAGTCCTCAAAGATCACCAAGTCCAGTCACCAGCCCATCTCTACTGCGTCCATTGAACCATGTCTCCAGCTGCCATAGCTACAGGTTTCTTGAACACCTCCAGTGATGGTCACTCCACCACTCCCCTGGGCAGCCTGTTCTAATGCATCACCACTCTTTCTGGGAAGTATTTTTTCCTAATATCCAACCTAAATTATGGTGTAAAGTAGAACAGATAATGGCCTTGCTGAAGAGAAGATTTAATGCTGCATCTGACATCTGAGATATAAACTCTAGGGACAGGTATATGATTATGAGAACAGAACTATTGAAAAAATTGGGACCTGCAGATATTTTTCTCTTTCCTTTAATTACTAGTCAGTACTGTGTAATGCATTCAATGTGAATCGGCAGGATCCTCGATCTCTGCGGACTGGGAGCGGCTGCCTCTCCCCATCTGGCCCGGCTCCGCCGTCTCAGCTCGCCGCAGAGAAAGCACGTGCTTTCCCTCGCACTATCGTGGTTTGACTCTCATTTCTTGATACTCTTGTCTCTCTCGTTTTGTTTGGTTTAGTTAGATTCAGTAAATTACCCTTCCTCCTGAGATCGTTGTCGTTGTGTTTTCTTTCTGTTAAAACTACCGGCTAGCTCTCTGCCCTTCCGCCTCTCCCGGAGCGCACGTGGCCCGGGGCCGGCCGGGTCGCGGCAAACCGTTCGTGCCTTTTTTTTTTCCTCTCTTCTTCCCGGGTCCTGTGCCCCCTGTCACGGACTTATATCTAAGGATAACCCGTGACACTGTGGAATTCTTAGCTAATTTCTATCAATTAGCATCCTTGTTTTCCTGAGAGGGGAGTCTGCAAAATTGCTACCTTAGACTTCCAGAGGTCAATATTTGGACTGCTGAGGACACTGGTAGGTAGGGTCACCTGGGAGATGATTCTGAAGGATAAAGAGATCTGGGAAGGCATGAAATTGCTCAAGAAGAAAACCTTAAAGGTTCAGGAATAGGATGTTTCCATATGCTGTAAGACGAACTAGAGGGGAAGAAGACTGATAAAGCTGAACAAGGAACTTTTGTTGAGATTCCAGAAAAAGAAAGAGACTCTGGGAAGAAAGAGACATTCTTTGGAAGAAGTGGCAGGGAAGAGTATAAGAATTTTGTTAGAATATGCAGAGGGAAAATTAGGTAGTTGAAAAGCCCAGCTAGAACTCAATCTGGCCACCACTGTAAAGAGTAACGAAAAATGTTTTTACAAATACATTAGCAATGAAAATTTTACCAAAGAGAATCTTCCGTCTTTGTTGGAAGCAGCGGGAAGCAACAGCACCAAGGACTAGGAAAAGGCTGAAGTTTTCAATGCCTTCTTTTCTTCTGTCTTTAGTAGTCAGTTCAGTTATCTTCAGGGTACTCAACCTCCTAAGATGGAAGACATGGATTGGGAATAGAATAAAATCGCCATAATTCACTAGACTGTTACAAAAGTATTGTGTGATGCACATTAACCATTTTTGGAACACTACCAGTTTATCATCACAAATATACTCTATTGTGAGCAGCTTGATGGGGATTATTGTTAATTGCTGTCCACTGCTATGTCCATAGTATTCCCTGTTTGTTATCTTCTAGTCATATTAATCTAATTCCATCAGTATATTGTTTAAATTAACTATTAGAATAGCATATTCTAAGACATTATATTAGCTCTCCTGAAGAGGTTAGATTTTTTGTATGGTGAACTTCACATGAGGAAAATCTGTTAAAAAAGTAACAAAGAGTAACACAAAGAAATGAAAACAACCAAGGATGTTAAAAGGAAATGATTATTAATGATTTTTTTTTTAATTAAGGAAATAACTTTTCCTTGGTGTTTCATTTGGCTGGATATATTTTTAACTGTATTCTTTTTCTCAATTTTAAAAGGAGAAAACATAAATAGTTTATTATCTCAACAGAGATTAAAACCTCATAAGCAACTCACTATCCACTGTTCCAGTGAATGAAGCTGGTAAGACTCAGGAGTAAAGAAACAGAGGTCAAGTCTTTTACTAGTCTAGCAACTAGTATCTGAAACAGATATAAGGGACAGTTCTATTTGATGCAGCAGTTAAAAGTTTGTGATGACTTATAGGGTTCAATGATAAATCTCTGTCCAGAGTGCCTTTTTTTATCCCTATTTGCTTCAGGAAAATTTCAGCAGTGCTTCTAAACTTGGCTACCTAGGTTTTATCAGCAATAATGCAAATAATATCACGTCTTCCATTAATGAGTCGGGCAAATCTGAATACCTAGGATAACTAAACTGTGAGCTGCAGCAACTACCAAGTTGCTGTGAATTGTCACAGACTGCAGAATGTCCAGTTAGTATAAAAGCAGAGAAAACACAAAGTTAGCTAATACTGTTCATTAGAAATATTTTTTTTTCTCCACACACATACTTTATTCTCATTCAGAATGGATGGAATTTTTCTTTTGCTGCAGCAAACAAGGGATTGAATAAAGGAGCTTGCCAAGCTCATTGATGTGTTGCACAAAATTACAAGAAATAGATTTCTTTCTGCTTTGAAACAGTTGCTGTTTCTGCAGCAGTGCTGAACATCAGAGAAAAATCTGCATGAATTATAGCAAGTGTAGCATCCATCATGCCTGAAATTTCTTTCATTTTGTGACGTTTTTGTCATTTTCTACAATACTAGTTTCTAACAGTAAAGTCTTGTTGAAGAAATGCATGCAGACATTGTCTGCTTCCCCTCTTACTGCACTGCTTAAATGCAATTAAAGAATTGGAAAAGTGATTTTTATAAAACTGGCTCCAGATATCACATAGATTTGAAGTGGTCAGCGATTCATGTTTAACTTGATTTAAGTTCAATCAGCCATGATTTCTACTTCTTCCTCCTTCCTTCTCTACCCCAGATATTCAAAAGATAATAGCCTATCACTGTCAACTTACCACAAATGCTGCAGAATTTAATTCTCTGAATTTAAAAAAATGGTTAAAAATATTGTGTAAATGGTCAGATAATATATAACAAAAGAAGTCAAAAGACTTTGCTAAAATTGTAATGAAAGATAAAAAATGATGCACACATTTTTTTTAGCTATTACCCATTGAAGTTTCATCATGAATAGTGAATTGCATTTTCATTTGCAGTCTTTATTCTATAGGCTAAAAAATACTTCTGAAAAATCTCACAAGTTGTGCATGAAATCACTGAAGATTTCTACAATGTGTTATGGGAAATTAATAAGGGGAAAAAAAATGGCCAAATCTTTTTATAAAACGTAAGGCAAACTTTTAATGCACTACAATACCTGTTTTTATATTTCTGAAGGTGAACTGCATTTGTATTTATAAATCAATTTCTAGCCATATCTCAATTAAGAAAGCACATTACTTTTACAGTAGTAGAGCACAAATGCTGAATAAACTAATAAGAACCTCTCAAGCAAGCTATTCAGTAAATATTGTAAATTGTATGAAATTATAAAGAGGAAGTTTTTTATGGTAGCATATTTAAAAGCAAGAGTTGTTTTTCAACGTTTATTGATAGTATGAGTCACTTTTTCAGTCATGGTTTGACTCCTTTGAAAGTTACAGTCATTCTTGAAGGAAATATTAGGAAATGCAATATTCTGAATTTGACAGCATTTAATGTGTTCTTCCTACTTTATCTTGTTGAACCACTTTAAACTTTAGAGGGAAAAAAATTGAATCATCATAACTGATAAGTTATTATTTTTGCTTCCATTGCTGTTAAACTTGTTCCCAATTTCTCTTGACTACTTGTTTTCACCCATTAATATTTTTTTCATTTTGAAACAGCAAATGTGTTTGCACCATATTCTTCAGTATATGGGAAAGGACACTGAAGAATGGTAAATCATGGTAAACAAACCCAATTGTCCTCAGCTTTCAGTGGAGAATTTTTTGAAGAATTCACAATACCCAAGAGCTACCTTGTAATTGAGGCAAGGAACTGGAAACTGACATCACTTCAGCAGTAGCACATATTTAGAGATGTTAGCTGAAGGAGTGAGAGCTCAGCTGGTATTTTCTTTGGTCCTTTCAGCAGCAGGGAGAAGTACTGAGGGGAGCAGAGAAAACCATCTGACCAACACATGATTAAGAGGTTGGTCCCATCAAAGGAATATTTTCTTTTTTAAATCATGGGGCAGTTTATTCAGCACTAAGCCTTCTGGCAAATGATGGGGCCCACCTGCCTCAAAGAATAAAAGGTTTCTAGGCCAGGAATTGGCATGGATCACTGAGAGGGCTTTAAAGTAGTTTAGAAGGGAAAAAGGGATTAAACTAGGACTGCTAGAGATGAGCGTAGGGGGGCAATGTGGAGATTGGGTGTTCCTGGAGGTCTTTAAGGAGCATGTAGATGTGGCACTGACAGTTGGATAGGGTGGTCATAGTGGTCTTTTTGAAACCAAACACTTCTATCACTCTATAAGCCTGTGTGTCAAATGGATCTAAACTGAGCTATATTATAGCAGTAATGATAATAATGAAGGAGAGAAAAAGAGGGAGTTACCAGATTCCTGAGATTCCTATTACTGAGGAATTCTCTGGGGAGATAGCCCATAATAACAACAAATATAAATGAAAATGTAATAGTGCATACACTAGCAAGAAGGAAGCAGAAAAAGACTATTGTGAGCCAAAGAAAATATTGCTTTTCTCTCTGGTAGTGTTCTTTCAGTTCTCTTAGTGCAGTAGCCTTCTCTGGTGAAGCAAGTATCACATAACCATAGACATAGTGGTGTAAATGGTGAACAGAGAGAGGATCTTTCCTCAGGTAAAATCTACCCTGCTGTCATGAAGAATTCTGCCCATCTTAATCTGAAGGCTTTGAATGCATGTATTTAAGGTATGCAGAGATGAAGAGAGTCCATACACAAACATTACTCATCACACTGGTTTATGCACTGTTTTATGTTTCTAAATGAAATAGGAAGTAGTTTCACACAACAGTTAGTGACATTGGAAAGAAATCTTAAAACAGGATGCATGTGTTTTCCTCACCTGGTTATCTTTGTTCTGCTAAGGATCTGAAGTTGGAAGGGTATCAGAAAGTTCTCACTGTTCTCAGTGTTTGACTGGCAGAAATTTTAATGACAGAAGTAGCAATAAATTGCAAAAAGTAGCCCAGCTTAGTTCAGGTTTCAAAAAATAGCAAGCCACAGGTAAATATTTAACTTCAGGCCTCAGTCTGAAGTTAAAATATAAAAGTTTAAAATATAAAGTTTAATATAAAACTTAAAAAAAACCAATACCCAAAACAGTAGAAGTGTGTAGAGTGGTTTCCTTCCAGTGCTGAAAGAAAGTAGAATCAGATGTTACAGATAATTGTATTGAAACTGAGTAAACACCTGAATTCTAAGTAGCTTTTTAAGTTAGAGGTTCAGGAAGCTCTCTCATTTTCTATATTAATGTCCCTAAATAGGAAAAGGATTAAAGTCACCTTGACATAAAAAACAACTTGCTAATACAGGCGCCTGTTGTCTGCCAGCTTCTGCTTACCAGAGCAGATCAGTCCTTATTTGTGCTGAAGTGTCATAGGTGCACTGCTCTTGTTTATTTTTCTATGCTCCTTATTAAGAATGTTTATCATTTATTATATAGATTATGCTTATATATGTAGGCTGTGGCAAATCATACACTGACAAGACAATGGCTTAAACTATTCCTTTATGAAGTCCTGATTTTTTTCATTTCACTTGAGGGTACAGGTTTCTAAATTTCCTCTTAAAATACTCAAATATCTTACTCTTTAAGTAATAATGAAAATAGACAAAGCATGATGTAAAGAAAGAGAGACTGTTATAACAAAAGGAGAAGAAAAAGTGGACAATGATGTCTTCCGAACTGATAAAGGGAACGGTGTTGTAATTGCAACAGATATTCCCAAAACACCTCTGCCAGATACTTCACATGCTTGACAGCTGAATTTTAGAAAGTAGCCGCGAAAAACATGTGAGTGGAAAGTCTTTACAAGAAAAATTTCCTTTGAGAGAGGTTAAGAAGAATCCAGAAGTCACTGTCCATGTGTCATATGGCATGTTAGAAAAATGAGAACAAAGTCCCCAGAATTAAATGGGCTAATTCTGCCAATGCAAATCCACTGACTTTGAAAGAGTCATGCCACTTTGTACTGATTTGTACTGTTTAAAAAATTGTGTCATATAAATGCAGATGAAATGCAAATACACAAGTAGAGCTCAAGCAGTGGTAAATGCTGCTTAGGATATTTGATGGTGTTATTTCACTTAATGTCTTTTTAATTAAATATGGGAGAAATTATTAACTAGAATGCTATAAACTGAGTTGAGTCTTGTAGCCATAAATGAGTTATTAGAGGATGCTTTATCATGGAGACTGTGGTACTGCCTTTGGTTATTCAGACAAAATACCCAGTTTAGTTGAAAAATTTCTGAATGCTATCTAAAATCACTACAGACATCTACTCAGTCACAAGAACAGGTTACATGCATGAAGACATAATATCAGTACTTTTCAAAGTTCATGTCCAGTGTTTCCTAAATTCAGAAATAGCTCTTCACTATTTTTCATTTTCCAAAGGCAGCACCAACAAGCTTTGCATTCATACTATCATATGTGCTAAATACTTGCCACAATCCAGTAGATCCAAAGGGAGAGGAAGGAATGCCCAGTTTTGATGTTCCTCTGTCAAGAACACAAGGATGGTATCATTTTGTGTCTATCTTTTCTGTAAAAGTAGAGCATTCAGCATAAGCACAACAAAGCTGATGAAGGGTTTGAAGAACAAGTCTTATGGGGAGTGGCTGAGGGAGCTTGGATTGTTCAGTCTGGAGAAGAGGAGGCTCGGGAGAGACTTTATTGCTCTCTGATGATCGTAGAGGTCTTTTCCAATCTTAATGACTCTGCAAATTCCGTGAACTCGATGATCTTTAAGATTTTTTACAACCTGAGCAATTCTATGATTCTGTGATTCTAAGAAATTGCAGACACAAATCTTTACCTGAAAGCAGAAGACCCTTTCCTTAAAATATGTTCCTGCTCTTGTACCTCCACCAGGTAAAGCATTCTGTTGCATCTTGCCAATGAAGATAAAAAAGAGTTGGTGTTGAGTCTGTAGGTCTTCATGCATTGAAGACAAACCCAGTTTTATGAATGATCTTACATTAACTGCAAATCCCATCCTTTTCTCCATTTTCAGGTGTGTTTTTCTAATAGCTATTGCATCAGACAGCTTGACAAACTAATCTGAAAACCTCTGGACCTAAAAAAACACATCCATTTTTCATTTAAATATCCATTCTTATATCTAAGGAATATAGCAGAGATGTCTGTATTTGGGACAGTCCAGACACAAGATATCACCATGATTTCCTCCCCATTCTTGTTCTAAACTCCTCCCCTCAGAAAGAGAAATCATTTTCATTCAATGTGTGGTAATCTAATGCAATGCAAGTGGCCATTGATGTTCCATTCATATATCCCAGACCATCTAGGCTACACTTTTTATCAGTTAAAAAATGCAGGGGAATTAGAGGAAATTTACTGACAAGCGTTCTTTCCCCAGGCAGCCACACATGCTCAAATGGAAGGAGGGAAGGTGTAATGGGAAGGATGGAAGGAGGGAAGGACAGAAGGAGGAAAGGACAGAAGGAAAGAAGGAAGAAAGGAAGGAAGCAAGGAAGGAAGGAAGGAAGAAGGAGGGAGGGAGGAAAGGGAAAAGAAAAGGAAAAGGAAAAGGGAAGGGGAAGGGGAAGGAGAAGAGGGAGGAAGGAAGGGAAAAAGGGAAAGGGGAAAGGGGAAAGGGGAAAGGGGAAGGGGGAAAGGGGAAAGGGGAAGGTGAGAGGGGAAGGTGAGAGGGGGGAAGGTGAGAGGGGGGAAGGTGAGGGGAGGTGAGGGGAGGTGAGGGGAGGTGAGAGGAGAGGGGAGGGGAGGGGAGGGGAGGGGAGGGGAGGGCAGGGGAGGGGAGGGGAGGGGAGGGGAGGGGAGGGGAGGGGAGGGGAGGGGAGGGGAGAGGAGAGGAGAGGAGAGGAGAGGAGAGGAGAGGAGAGGAGAGGAGAGGAGAGGAGAGGAGAGGAGAGGAGAGGAGAGGAGAGGAGAGGAGAGGAGAGGAGAGGAGAGGAGAGGAGAGGAGAGGAGAGGAGAGGAGAGGAGAGGAGAGGAGAGGAGAGGAGAGGAGAGGAGAGGAGATGGAAGAGAAAAGTGAAGAAAAGAGAAAAATAGAGAAGAAAAGAACAGGCCAAAGCAAGTGTACCTCCTTTGGTAAGTGCAAAAGGAGATCTGACTTCAATGGATGATGAGAAGACTGAGGTACTGAATGAGTTCTTTGGTCTTCACTGGCAGCCAGGATTCCAGTACTTCTCACATCTCTGAGCCCTGCATCCCTAAACCTCTAGGTGAGGACTGGGGTGGTAAATATCCCCCCCACCCGGGGTAAGGGCAGAGCAAGTCAGAGACATGTGACTGGATGTGTACAAGTCTATGGGGCAGATGGCATGCATCCCAGGGTTCTAAAGGAGCTGGCTAAGGTGGTTGCCGAGCTGTTCTCTATCATATTTGAGAAGTCATGGTGAGGTACCGCATGACTGGAGAAAGGGTCATGTCACTGCCATTTACAAGAAGGGGAGCATGGAGGACCTACAGGCCAGTGAGTCTCACCTCTGTACGTGGGAAGATCATAGAACAGATCCTCCTGGACAACTTGCTTGATCACATGAGGAATGAGCGTGTGATCCAAGACAGCCAGCACGACTTCACCAGGGGGAGGTCATACTTAACCAATCTGGTGGCTTTCTATGATGGAATGACAGCATCGGTGGTCAAGGGGAAGGTGACCGATGTCATTTACCTGGACTTGAGCAAGGCTTTTGACATGGTCCCCCACCACATCCTTCTCTCCAATTTGGAGGGATGTGGATTTGATGGGTGGACCACTCAATGGATAAGGAACCGGTTGAAAGGCCGCAGACAGAGAGTGGTCATCAATGGCTCTATGTTCAGGTGGAGGCCGGTAATGAGCGGTGTCTCCCAGGGATCTGTCTTGAGATCGGTGCTCTTTAACATCTTTATCAATGACATCGATGATGGATCGAGTGCACCCTCAGCAAGTTTGCTGATGACACCAAGTTGAGTGGTGTGGTTGACATGGTGGAAGGAAGGGATGCCATTCAGAGGGACCTCATCAGACTAGAAAGGTGGGCCCGGGTGAACCTGATGAGGTTCAACACGGCAAAGTGCAGAGTTTTGCACTTGGGCCGGAGGAATCCCAGGCATCCCTACAGACTGAAAGGAGCGGTCCTTGAGAGCAGTCCTGCAGAAAAGTACCTGGTGGTCTTGATGGATGAGAAGCTGGACATGAGCCAGCAATGTGCTCTTGCATCTCGGAAAGCAAATGGTATCCTGAGCTCCATCAGAAGAGGAGTGGCCAGCAGGGACAGGGAGGAGCCCCCAGTACAAGAAAGACAGAGAGCTGTTGGAAAGGGTCCAGAGGAGAGCCACAAAGATGATCAGGGGACTGGAGCACCTCCCCTACGAAAACAGGCTGAGGGAGCTGGACTTGTTCAGCCTGGAGAAAAGAAGGCTGCTGGGTGACCTCATTGCAGCCTTTCAGTACCTAAAGGGAGCCTACAAACAGGAGGGGAATCAACTCTTTGAAAGGGTTGATCAGTGCAGGACAAGGGGAAATGGTTTTAAGTTGAGGGAGGGAAAATTTAGGTTGGTTGTCAGGGGGAAGTTCTGTACAGAGAAGAGTGGTGAGGTCCTGGAACAGGCTGCCCAGAGTGGCTGTGGATGCCCCATCCCTGGAGGTGTTCAAGGCCAGGTTGGATGGGGCCCTGGGCAGTCTGGTCTAGTATTAAATGGGGAGGTTGGAGATTCATGATCCTTGAGGTCCCTTCCAACCTGGGCCATTCTGTGATTCTGTGAATGTTGTGTGGTTTGAAACCAAAAGAGGGAAGAAAAAGTGATTCAGTACCTTCAGGTGGTAAAGTGCAAGATGTAGCTTGGTGAAAAACATTCAGAATAAAGCCGCTGCTACATTTATTGTAATTCAAAACTATATCATGATCTGTTTTTCAGTGGAGGTGGTCGTTTTGGTTCTAATTTAACTACCAAAATTACTGAGGGACCTTTTCTCTCCTTCCTTCCCTCCCTCCATGAAAGCTTGTTATGAAAATTCCTGATGAAGACATCTGGGCACCTTCTAATCTAATAAAAAGATATAGCACAAAGATAGTAAATACCTGCTTTTGTGCTTGATACATGTCATGACACTGAAGTAAATAGATTTAAAGCTCTAGCATGCCAGACAATAAGATTAGAAAGCCATTAGTATCTGCTCAGCATTACAGCACTGGGCACAAAAAAAGCTGTTATGGAGAAATTTCTTTAACAGATAAAACCATATTGATATCATCCTTCTCCCATATTCAGTAAAACATTTTGTTTTGAGCCTGTTTGTTTCCATGCTATACCTTTGTATAACAAAAGCAATAATGCAAAATAATGTTTTTGTATAACAAAAGCAATAATTGAAAACTTTCTAGATTTCTGCTTTATTCAAGGAACAAGAGGGACAAGGAAACTCCTCTACTTCAGTGATACTGCGTAATACAGTACTGTAATACAGTTCAGTTTTAAACACACAAGTACTACTACTAAGCAAAGCTCTTTAGCTAGTGGTCATTTGTCTCTCCTCCCAAACCAGTCACATCTTTTCCTGTCTTTCAAAGATGTGGTGCCTGATGGTCCTATTTTATTAAAGGAAGAGAAGGTGCAAGTGTAATTCTAAACTGGTGTCAAGTAATCTTTATTTGCTGAGGTGAGATGTCTGATTGCATTGTAGGAGGAGATCAATCACTTGTGAGAGGACAAAAAATGTAGAAAGACACAATGCTGTACAATTGCTCAAGTTAATGACCCTTTATGAGAACATCTATGTGTCAGTATTGCCAGCAGCCACAAGAAGAGTTCAGGGAACGGTTCCCTGGGAGCACAGTGCTAAGAGCAAACTATTTTGTTTCAATAACAATTCAAATGTTAACAATTTGAATTGTTATTGACAATTCAAATGTTTTTTCAGCTATCTCTGGTAGAATAATTATCCAAACTAAAAAGTATCGTCCACTTGCACTACTGAAAACTGCCGGTTTACCTTCCACCCAGCAAGAACACAAGCATCCAGTACTGTGAGTGGCTGTAACAAACAACACAGTCAGTTTTTAGCCAAGCAGTAAAGAAGTAGGAATGTGCATGTCTCAGTGGTATCTGCAATCACTTTCTACATAAGTGAATTATCAGAAAGAAGGCATAAGCATTAAAAGTAATCCAGGAAGTCTCTGCAGAATACAGTGTGGTGCTATGGAGAAGAGTACTGGCTTGTCAGCTGTACTTACCTTATTTCTGTGCTAGTACAGGGCTTTCATCAGATATAACCAGCCCCTACGTTCTCTCACATATCTGAAAATTATCAAAACATTTATTTCACATTAATTTCCAGCATTTCCATGCTATTAACCTTGCAAAAATTGCGATATGGGACATACTGCACTTTGTGTCAGCACCTTATCTAACAGGAAGTGCACTGAAAAACTTTGAGTTTATAAAGCAATCATGTTACTTTGTATGGCTCTGCAAAATTGTGAACAAAGCAGTGGCATAAAATATTAAATACTATCCAGACACCATAAAGCATTAACATCTGAATAAAAGAATTTACTCCACTGGTGAATCTTAATTGAATTGAACATTTTTGGAAGGCTCTTCATAGATGTCTGCAGGGACTCTATAATACCAAATTACTCATCTTTAGTACTGACAGAGGGCTGCAATCTAACTAAACTATCTAATATGTACAAGTTGTAAAGAGCAGCTAAATTTTATTTACCATAATTAAAATAGATGTTATGCTTTCAAAGTGTATTCATGTTTACAGTACATTTTTAGGCTCTCCATATATAACTGATGCAAATCAGAGGCATTCATTGGATTAAGAGGATTCACTCTGTATTTGTGTTTGTGTACAAGAGAATGGACTTCACCTTAATCCAAGCAAGAAAGTTACATCATTTAAAACAAATGCTTGTCTGTATCAATGACAAATTGTTCTTCTTTGCAAGATTATTTCCTTTGTATTATCAAGACAAGTTGAGATCTTGCAAATAATTTTGTAGAATCCTTTTCTATGTGAATGATATGAGAACTTTATGCTTGCAGCGATGTCTGAGATGTTTGATTTTAAATACACTTGGCTTTATTATTCCATTTATTTTCCTCCAATTCAAACTCTTTGTTTTGTATCAAAAATGCTGATGGATTCCTCCCCCCCCCCCCTTTTTTTTTTACATGCCCTCAGGTATCCCTGCAGCCTTGTGAGTTGAGCTGCCTCAGTGCATGGGGAAGAATTGTACTTGGCTACTCTTGGCTGTGAATTTAAAAGGAGATAGATACACTCAGAGCTTTTGCAAGCTATAATAGCATCTTTATGACTCATGACTCATAACATGCTTGTGCTATGCCCTACTGACCTTCTCTTCTCAAGCTGTTCATCACCGTATTTGTTTAAAAATAAAACATTGAAGATGAAGGACTTATTAGTGCAATCAGTGATGCATGCAGGAGACGAGACTGCCTGAGTTCAGGCATCAGAGGTGATCACTTGAGGCTGCAGATTCTGGGAAAAATTCTTGTGATACTTGGTCACAATTATATAAGATGACACAGTAGTCAATAAAGGTATCTACCAATCCTGCAGAAGTAATCATACCTCAGAGACAAGTCGTAGAATCATAGACTCATAGAATGGCTTGGGTTGGAAGGAACCTTGAAGATCACCTCATTCCAACCCCCTGCTATAGACAGGGACCTCCCACCAGACCAAGTTGCTCACGGCTCCATCCAGCCTGGCCTTGAAGGCTTCCAGGGAGGGACATCCACAACCTCACTGGGCAACCCGTTCCACCATCCTCACAGTAAAGAATTTCTTTCTGATATCCATTTTAAATTTACCCTCTTCCAGTTTAAAGACATTTCCCCTCATCCTGTCACTACCAGTCCCTCCCCAGTTTTCCTTTAGGCTCCCTTCAGGTACTGGAAGGCCACTACAAGGTTTCCTTGGAGCCTTTTCTTCTGCAGGCTGAAGAGTCCCAGCTCCCTCAGCTTGTCATTGCAGGGAGGTGCGTCAGCCCTTTGATCATCTTCATGTCCCTTCCCTGGACCTGCTCCAGCAGCTCCATGTCCTTCCTGTACTAAGGCTCCAGAACTGGACACAGTACTCCAGATGGGATCTCACAAGAGAAGAGTAGAGGGGCAGAATCACCTCCCTTGACCTGCTGGTCACACCTCTCTTGATGCAATCCAGGTTGGCCTTCTGGGCTGCAAAAGCACATTGCCAGCTTGTGCTGAATCTTTCATCTGTCTGGTCTTTTTGTTGTTGTTGTTGTGATTGGGATTAGGCTTCTTTTGGTAGAAGAGGAGTGGGGTTTTTGGTTGGTGGGTAGGTTTTGGTTTGTTGGTAGGTTTGTATTGCAGTTCTTTACATTTCATAAAGAGACGAAATTCTTAAGTATTTAAATTCCTCCCTCCCTTTCTCCTTTTCTCCCTCCTTCCTTCCCTTCCATCCATCCATCCTTTTTTTTTTTTTTTGCCTTTGCTTTTCCTAAGTTATGGGTGTCAGCCTCGATGCTAAAGTTTCTCAAACCCTAGAAATCCAGATAGTTAAACAAGTTCAACAACATTACTGTCTGTTAGATTCTTAATACTTACAGGTTAGGATTTTATTAAATCTACCACAAATCTGGTTTACATTGGAAACCTTTCTCACCTGTTTTTATTCTGCACTTCTGCAGAATACTGATACACTTTATGGTGAAAAGACTTCTGAATTAACACCTATTCTATACTGACTGCTGAAGCCCCATTTGTACTTAGTTTCATAAGCACAAAAAAACTCCTAAAATGACATACGAAGCAAAGATTTTACTGAAATTGAGAAAACTCACTGGCAACTGTGTCTATATAATGAAAAAATCTGTTTTCATGCTTCTAGATAATACTACAGGCATCTGCAGATTCCAGTTTCTGACAGCTGTGTCGTATCATCTGGTACATATCAGGATTTAAACACCTTTTTAACAACATATTGAGAAAGATCAGAAGAACAGGAAAAAGTAGCAAAAAGAAAAAAAAAAAAGAAAAAGATGGGAAAAATAGGGAGGTGGGTCAACTGGCCCCTAGTAAAAAGGCAGTGAGTGTGAAATGATTTCCATTGCAAAAGTAGGAGCAGATGTAAATTTTTTCAATAAATCCATTTACATAAACAGCTGTGAGGATCTTATTTTTCTAAAATGGGATGGTTGACTCATCCTCATTAAGCTGAGTAACAGGCAGAATAACCAAGGTAATTTACTTGCATATACTCTGCAAGATTGACACACATCCTTATTTCATAACCTACAGTTCAAATGAATCATTATAAAATATCTTCAGATTTTTATATAAGCAGTGTAGCACTGGTTTACTAAGTTTACTGTTTTATTTCACCAAGGCTATGATCCAGAGTCCACAAATATCAACTGACGTTTCTCCATTGATTTCAGTGGGTAGCTGAAGAGCATAAGTCTGAAAGGAGCAAAAAAATGTATCCAGTCCTCCACTTCTCATAAAATGCTTCAACTTTCTTATTAGATGTATTTATGTTCAAATTTTGCTCCAGTTGGTCCATTATGGGGAAATGAGTTCCAAAGGAGTGACAGCATAAATATCATTTTATTGCTGTCTTCTCGGCAACAACCTCTCTTTTCCCATTTCTAATGTTCAGCCTTTGCTCCTTAATGCCCTAGTAGAAATGAAAAGATTTTTAAGTTACTTTACTTAACAGTTTTGCTAAGTCTTTTTCTAGACCTCCTTTTGCCTGATATCCACCTGCTTTACATTTGTTTCCACTTTCTGTTTTACTTACAGCTATTCAGCACAACTTTGAAATGATTTTATTTTCATATAATTTAAAACATCTGATTGAAACTTCTTTGTTTCTTTACTTTACATCTTTGACCACTGTGAATTTTGAAGGAACTGCTCTTCTACTCTCATGGACTATCACAAGCAATTTTCCTTTTTTCTTAATGGAGATATAGCAAAACTGCAGACCTACTGTCTCAGTTTAAAATGGAAATCTGATATATGCTGTGAATCAGTATGCCTACAAAAGCTAAACCTGTAATTCAATGGTCCTGGAGTTTTTCATATACCTAGCAGTAAAAAGAAAAACAACATCTAGGGCAGAGATGCTTGTCGGACAAGAGGGATGTCACGTAAGATTAATGCAGAATCAGCCTTCCTGTCTGAAAAGTATCTTAAAATTAATACTGGTCTTAATGGAAAATTTACTGTTTCAATGGGGAAGCGGGCAGTTTTTAGTGTGCACAGTGCTATAAAGACATTTCTTTGTACCACAGTAGAGGAAACCTACACATCTGCTGCTGAGCATGGAGATTTGACCCACTGCACACCAAACCACTGGAGTAGTTTGTTTGTTTTAAAATGAAGACCATACTACGTACTTATAAAATTAACACCTACTGGGCTGGTAAACAACTGGAAGAGAAGGATTCTTATAACAAACTGTTGTAGTGTCTTCACTATAAGAACTAGCATGTTTTCTAAATGCAAGGTTCTTCACCTGGGCTGTGGAAATCCCAAGCACAAATACAGAGAATGGCTTGAGAGTAGAGAAGGATTTAGGGGAGACAATAGATGAAAGATTCAGCATGAGCTTGCAGTGTGCACTTGCAGCCCAGAAGGCCAACCATATCTTAGAATGCACCAAGAGAAGGTGACCAGCAGGTTGAGGGAGCTGATTCTGCCCTTCTACTCCACTTTCATGAGATCCCACCCAGAGTACTGTGTCCAGTTCGGGGTCCTCAGCACAAGAAGCTGTTGGAACAGTTATTTCATTAATACTTTCCTTCTGAGTAGGAAAAGAGCTCAAAAATATCCAGAGAGAAGAAGCCATGTCCTTTAGAATTTATGGAATAGTTCAGAAAAGTAAAAATATTCTGCCCTTCAGGAAATCTAAGGATAATTTATCCAGGACTGAGTTGTACTCAACCAAGTTAACCTTTTAGATATGTTTAAATTTATATCGTAAAGAGCAACACAGGACTAATTATTGCATGTACATTGTCAGAGGTTTCAAAAAGCAATTTCCTGCTTTAAATCTTCTAGAGGTTAGATCTGAAGAAAGCCTTAGAATTTTGCCATTCTGATTGACTTGAAAAATAATGTGGTATACAAAATTTCCACTTAAATAAAACATTGACATTTCAAACAAGAAGCTAGGAGGGGAGAAATTCCATTTGTGAGACATTGTTTTCATGCATTCTCACTTTTTGTGTTTTTTTTTTAATTTGTTTTTTTTGAAAATGTTACATCTAAATCTGTACTGCTAGGGCACATTTCTCTCCAAAGTTTAAATGTGCAATTTGCAAGAAGTCAGACTTGAAAATCAAAATGCTGTCTTGAAAATAAAGTAGAATAAAAAAGAATAAGCAGAAGCCTGATTTGCTGAAGTCTTTAATCATCAGTAAAGCCATTATTATGTCACAGATGCTAGAAAAAAAGTAATGAAAGAACATTAAATAATGAATTTACTATTAATTCTTACACTTATGAATTGACTATTATTCTTTAAATAATTGCAGTCAGCAATCAAAAAAGAAGTGAACAATTGGGGAAAAAATAATCCAAGATATGCAAACAGCATACAGAAGAGACAGGACACGGATTAAAATGACTGCACTCAAGGGTCTTTTCTGTCAGACTTTTCTTTCTAATCCATTGTTCCAGTACTGAATTAATAAAAACCTGCCTCCTAAACAATATGGTAGAGTTGTGACTCTGCTGACAAAGATTCATACAATATTTTCAGATATTTTAACACATATGTTTGTGCCGTATAGACAGACCTCCACAAGAAAGAGCTCGGAAAACATTGGCCAAAGTGCCAATACACAGGCTACTATTTTGATAATATGGGAATTTATTCTTTGAAAAATACTTGTTTTACAGCTGCAGATCTGATCAGCCAAGCCTTCTTGCCGACCTGAAATTTCCTCAAACTCCCCACCTCTGCAATAACCATAGTCTACTCTAGCATGCAAGCTACAGAATATACAAGTCACTGGATTTGAAGTTGCTCGTATACATCACTGTAGTAGGACTGAGCAATGGCAATTCATTCAATGAACGTGCAAACACTGATGACTCCAAAGAATTAGGTCCACGTTTCTGTGGGCTCCTTAGCCTGCTAATGAGCTGTATGACCTGTACCCAAGGAATCTAAATAAGAATGCTGGAAAAAGTATGTTCTTGAAAAGGTAAAGAAGAGCTCTGTGCTTGCTTGAATTTTGATTACTAGTGAACCATGCTCACAATCAAGTTTTTTATGATTTTTTTTTTTTTTTTAGCTGGAAATGTGGACTGAGGTACATAATTGCTTAGAAATACTCACTAACTTTACAATGATAAATATATGCATTATGGAAGTACTCAAGCTAGTTAATTCTGACTTAGTCATCAAATACATTTGCAAGGTTTTTTTTATCAAGAAGGTAAGTGTTCTAAATTCATACCATTTTTCTGAATCCCAGCCCATCAGAGCCTTGACTAACGAAAAGTTATCATAATTATCCCGGAACTAAGGAAGAATATACACCACACCTGATTCAAACTCCTTTGGCTGAAGCACGGAGTTGCTGAGAAATTAATATATTCTACACTTCAGAAAGAGCATGATTATACAGCATCATCCTTTGCTTTTCATTAGTGCAGCTAATAAGCAGATGAGTTTATTGACCCATAAGAAATTTTACACTCCTGAGTTTCTTGTAAAGGGTAAAGAGCAAGTCTGTAGCTATGTAATTAATTAACAATTATGTAAGCAATAAAAGCATAATTTAAAGTTATTAATATGTTAAAACTTGTCAGGATTTTTGTTGCATTTAATTAACCTTTGCCAAGATTGTCTACAGAAAATTTAATATAAATTAATAAAAATAAAGGCATTTATTTAGATATTCTATTAATTGTCACAGTTATGAACTGTATTGTAGGCTTTTTAAATTGCAATTTTTAAGTATTAAAAATCTCATTATATTTGTATCTTGTAATTTTAATTAGGTTACACATCATCTTTCCTATTTTAGATCCCACATTATCCTTCATATTGAGTCTCAATAAATGTTCTTTTAACTGTCAACTGATGCTCAATTGATATGACTGTCATAAAACTGCAGGCATTTATTTCCCTTGACAAAATCTGAACCACTAATGTCTTCTCCATTGCATGTGAACTTCACAGTTTGCTGACTATGATCTATTCAAAGCCTCTTCTTTGTTAACAGCTGCTTGAGGACCTAATTCCTAGATTTTCGGAGTGATGAAGTCAGCCTTTCAGACCCAAGTAATTGTGTATATGTGAAAATCAGTGTCCTCAAGAACAAGCATGTTCTAGAAGTGGTGTTATCTGTCTGAACTGGAGAAGCACTGCTGCATGTCAGAAATATCTGCAGAATGTCTGCCCCACAACTTCCTTTAACAGAGCAAATAAACAGAAACATCTTGCAAAGCTAGACTTTTCATCTGGTCAAGATACAATCAAGAGTAATAAAAGTGTAATAGACTTCCATGGTCCTTTTCCATTTTTGTCCACTGGTGCATGTGTTGAGTTTCACTGTAGGAATGACTGCACTTCATATTGTGTATATAGCATCTTTTCATATGCTACTTTATATACGAGACAGTTTTCTACAGTTCACTCTTAGGAAAGCAAGAGCACAGTATGAAGTGTGGAGACCTCTTGTGAAAACCAGCATTCTAACATTGCATGTATCTGTTCTTTATGTTTGGCCATAGGAGTAGTTGTGATCACATGAACATACATGAAAATAAAAAGATTGAAATAGGTCATCCTGTGGTTTTGCAGTGCTTTAGCCAAGGCCAGGTGTAAGACATTTCCTGACTTATTCATAAGGAGCAGTTCTTTTCTTTACTTTAGCTGATTTCTCCTTATCTCTGATGTTAATCTAATATAAGTTTTTCCTGTATCATTTGAAAATATTTACTTGCAACATTTAAAAGTGTTGGACATCTGTATTACTATAAATTAAACTGTAACTTAGAGCTCAATAAATTCCCAAATGTCTGATAGCTAGCTATATTGTGTTAGTAGCTCGTTATTTCTTTGGCAATAAGATTCTTGTAAGAAACTTTCAAATCATAACATGAGCTATAAATGAGAGAGGGATTTAAGAGGAAAATAAAAGGAACAGTAACATAAAACAAGAAAACAAACAAACAAAAATATACAGACAAAAAGTTTACCACAAACTTCTCCAAGGAATGAAAGGAGATATAAGAATATACCAAAAGTGTTCAGTTAATTCTAGTGATATTATCACAGAACCATAGAGTTTGGAAGGGACCTCTGGAGATTACCCAGTCCAACCTTCCTGCTAAAGCAGGTTGCCTTCAATAGGAGGTTGCACAGGAAACTGTCCAGGCAGGTTCTGAGTATCTCCAGAGAAGGAGACTCCACAACCTCTCTGGGAAGCCTGTACCAGTGCTCTTTCACCCTCACAGTAAACAAGTTCTTCCTCATATTTGTATGGAACTTTCTGTGTTCCAGTTTGTGTCCGTTGTTCCTTATTCTGTCGCTGTGCACCACTATGCAGAATTTGTCCCCATCCAGATGACAGTCACCCTTTAGATACTTATGAGTGTTGGTAAGATCCCCCCACAGCCTCTTCCAGGACTCTTCCAGGATGAACAGCCACAGCTCTCTCAGCCTTTTCTCATAAGAGAGATGCACCAGGCATCTGTTTATCTTCGTGGCCCTGTGCTGGACTGTCTCCAGCAGATCCCCATCTTTCTTGGCCCGAGGAGCCCAGAGGTGGACACAGTACTCCAGGTATGGCCTCACCAGGAAAGAAGAGAGGATCTGCTGAAATCTCTAGTTCTTGTTTTTCGTTATTATTAGTAACTGTAGCAGCAGTAGTATCCTTATCATTTTTTGTTGTTGTTGTTGTTGTTGGAAAAATAATTCAGAAAAGCAACAGAAAATGAAAAAAAAAAAATAGACGTATGTGCCCTCCTACCACGAGATATACAGAGTTTGTTAGAGAAACTGACAGATACTATTGAGTTTTCCCATACATTAATATTGTTGGTTTTTTGTTGTTGTTGTTGTTGTTTTTGTGGCTTTTTTTTTTTTATGAGAAGCAAGTATCCATGTAATGTATAAGTAAGGAAAAAGGTTTTCTTCTCATGTGATAAGATTTATAGTCATCCAGTGAGCAGTACCTACAATAAGTAAGTAAGCAGGAACAAAACGGATTTATTACATATTGATGTTGACTATGTAGTAAAGCAATGAATATACAGAGCTCAGCTTTAGCAGGTACAAGACTTCCTGTAAGCTATTCTGTCACATAAAGATAAAAACTATAATTATTACCTTTATCTTAGATCTATCACTCAGTCAGCAGTTTCACACAGATGCTGAACACAGAAACTGAAACCTCCATTTTTACTCTTGAATGGTTTGATTTTCATTGTGGGAATGAGGAAGAGGTATAAGAGCAATTTTAAAATAGATCATCATTCTATCCTTTATATTTTTATCAGCCTGACAGGGCCTCTTCACAGATAGCACAGACAGTTCTCAGCAAACCAAGCGTTTGTAAGTTGTAAATGAGCAACTACCCTATTCCTTCATTTCAAATCTTCTCACTAGCAACGTATTAATCAATACATATTTGCAAATTGTTGTGATCACTGCTCACAGATCATCAGTTGCAGCTGCAGCACTGCTGCAAGTATAACCATGGTTCTTACAACAAGAAATTGCAATAATAGGCCATCCATCACTGTGCATCCTTTAGCTATTTCCATTAGGGAACAAATCCTGTGCATACAGACCTTACAAGGGTAAGCATGACAAAAGTTAAAACCAGCCAGACTTTCCTTCCTAATCATGCTCTTCCATTTATTTCAAAAGTGTCTCTCTTATACTGTCTACTGAGCGATGGTATCAACCCGTTAGTTTTTTTTCCATTCTTTCTCTCAGTCCCCTATGAAAGGTACAACAGCAACATGCAGATCCAGAAGCATACAACATTCTCACTCAGTAGATGCTATCATTTCTATTGCGTTCTTGCTTATCTGAGAGAGGAAATCAAAGCCAGCCACACACAGACCCCAGCTGCATAAAATACCCATGTTTTAACTGTAGTTTGGTATGGGTAGTGTGCATTAAGTACAGCCAACATCATATACAAAGAAGCCTGAAGTCCTGACTACAGCCAATAACTATCAGTAGGCTTTTAGAATGACTTGATTTTAGCAATGCAGATCTTTTGATCCATTTAAACATTTATAAACACTGCCAGCAGGAACTTCTGATTCATTTTCTCCTTCAGATAGCATTGGCACAGTAAATGTGAGATTTTTGTAATAGGCAGTTTTGCCTGTCACCATTTAAACATGTAACATAATTTGACACAAAATCTGCACAAGAAAACAAGTGTTCTTGCTTCTGTGATTACATATTGCAGAATACTGTCACTTCCTTACACTATAAAGGTAACTAAGGGTTCTGGCCACATCCCACTGTGTTGCACTGCCCTGGGTCTGCTCCAGGGTCTGCTCCAGGATGTTTTCAAGCTAATTTATATGTTCAACTAAATTATTCTGATTTATTAATTTCTTGCTTTTGTTATCCTGATTCAGTGGTAGGATTTTCTGTCTCTTTTACACTAAGCAATTGTGAACAGGAATATAAGATTGTTCCCTATGCATAATTAAAAACTGGAGTGAAATCAAAATGTCACCAAGGAATCTGAAAGGCTTCTGCTTAGGCATAAAATATTGAAAAGAAATATGTTTCAACTCTCTTTTGTTTGAAAAGACAAAATACAAATTTTTCCAAGAGAGTTAGATGCAAGAGTTAGATATCTAAGTGAAAAATGGCAGGAGCCAAAGCCTGGAGAAATTAATAGGAAACTTTTTAGTTCCTTTCATATGCTTTGGACTTGGCCTCAAATGAACTACTTTCATTTGAGGACACTTCTAGAAAATAGAGATTTATTAGGTAGAATGAGGGCTTAGCAGAGTCAGATCTCATAAATTTTTCTCTGAGACTGGAAAGATGAGGAGCACTGAAGTGAGATTTTTTTTTGTACAGTGACAAATTCTGGGTGTGATAGAAAAGAAAAATGGAGACTGGTTGAGGGCTGGCTAAAGGACTGATGAAGCTTCATAGATGCTAGATGCCTTCCAGGCATGCAATAATTGCAACCTCATAATTCTTGAAAAGAAATTGAAAACAACAGGGCTGCCTTCCAGGATTATCAAGCATGTGCAACCTAATCTAACAAGGGAGCTCAGAGCACCATACTTGATGATTTATGGACAAAAAAAAAACAAACCAACATATGCATCTATAAATATATATATGTGTGTGTGTATGTAAACACGCTTCTGTAGAGCCAATTAACGATATCTTAAAAAGATAGTCATCATCCTATTGAAATAACCACCAAAGGCAGCACTTACACATTTCAGTATTGTTAATAAAGCATTGCATTTTTTAATTCTCAGAAAAAAAAAAAAATGTTTCTGTGAAAATGCTCTTCAGAGGAAATTTATTGATTTGACCACAGCTGTAAATTTTCTCTTCCAGTACTACAAATTTATTCCAACTGTTTAATGGTTTATAACTGTAATTATTCTTGTGCGCCAACATTAAACTTTTAAAAGTTTAATTTGGCAACTATTGGGAGAAACTGATCTTTTTTACAGCCTCGTAAATAGCTCTTTGATGAAATGAGCAGAGGCTCATCATCTGCCCGAGGTGAATACAAATGACACTGCATAGTCCTCACTTGCAAAAAGGGAGCAAATGCTTTTTCTCAGCTGATACTAATTGCAATGGTGGTGAACAGTGATACATGATTAGATGGATAAACATGATGCACTTGAGTATCATCACTAGTTACTGGGGAAGGCATCAGCCAGGGACTCAAAGATGACTCAGGAAAAAAAAGGGTGGCCAAGAAGACAGCCTTGACATTATTGTCTCTCCCGGACATTATTACCAAATGATGTGGACGTATCTCAGCACATGCAATCCTGTAATGGTCATGAGCTATAAAGCTCCCATCATTTGCAAAGTAAAAACTGCAAGTCTCTGAGGAAACTGCAGACATTGCTACAGGTTTAATGGCTTGGGTAGATTACCTCCATTGTACTTATATATATACATACATCTACGCATACGCAATCACATAATTCCCAAATGGCCCTATTGTGCTAAAAGCTGCACATGGCAATCACTTCTCAGAAAGCATCTAAAAATATTCAAAGAGTAGAAGGACAAAAGAGTAAAACTTAAGGTGCTTAGAATTCATTGAAGTAACACAATAGGATATATTATTTTTGTTATTAATACACTACAAAATTTCAGGTGCAATGGGTGTCAGAAATCATAAAAGGTAGATGTAAAATTGCCACAGCGTTTTATTCTAAAAGTTAAAAGCTCTGAAGTCCCTAAAAGTGTATTTTCCAAACTCCCTTTTTGTTTTCTGAACATTTCATAAAAAAACAAAAAAAACAAAACAAAACAAAAAAACAGTATCCCTTCTTGCATTTGATACTAGATAGTCAAGATTTTAGCCTGAGTAATGTACCTCATTACCCAAAACTCTCTTAATTACCTTTTACCTGTGGAGATTATCCACAAATTAGATTTTAAATGCTCTCTTACTAATATTCTCTCTGCAGTCTGTTTTAAGTCAGAGGTTAAGTAGGCATAAGGGGAGATGAAAGAGGTGTTTGTGTGCCTTAAAGGAAAGTGAGTAAAACCTCAGTCACAAGTGTGAAAAGAAGGGCTGCTCCAAAAGAAATGCCTCCTATTTTATGATGTTGGCCCACAACATCAAAGGCAGATGGTGGTGGTATGGCAGCAGCGGATGAACCTTCCCACCAATATCCCATTACATTTTGTTGCTGCATGACAGACAGCAACTGAGGGGCAGTCTGACAGAATGGTGTCTGACATGGAACTGTGAATGAAGAAAAAGTGTGTCATTGAAATTCTCTATGAAAAAAAAAAAAAATTAATGGTACCACTGACATTCATTGATGCTTACAAAACATTTACAGGAACAGAACAGTGGGTGTGAGCACAGTGGATTGGCTTCAGCAGTGGCGACAGCGACAGTAGCCACTTTTGCAGATTGTTACGTGTGGCATGCAGGTTCTTCTTCATCACTGGTGAAAATGCATAGCTAGGGATGGTGATTATGCTGAAAAACAGTGTTTTGTAGCTGAGAATTTACTCAGTTATATGGTGCTGTTATGCTCTTTGTGTGGGCTGTATCTTCTAAAGTAATTAGGATTTCTTAGAGTCCTAGAGTAAGATAGGAGGCATTACTTTCGGAGCAACATACATATTAGTGGAAATTAGTAGAAGTTAGCTAAATAATAAGACTAATAAATCTAAATTATCTTTACACTTTATTGGACTTAAAATTTTCCAAGAAAAAGTTAATAATATGCCTGCATTAGAAAAAGTGTTAAAGGCAGCACAAGAAGCTGGACCCATTCCACATCTTCCATCAAACTCTAAGCAGCATAGTTTAAATCAAATAACTGATTCTCACAACCACTCCAAAAAATGTGCTCTCCATTTGAATCAAAATTATTGAACCATTTGACTAGTCTGGCACACCTCTTCACTTAGTCATAACACTTACAAGACAAAAAAAGTAGACATGAAGCAGAATACTCTGCTGGCATCTGAGAATAGCGACAAGAGTCTAGATAAAGATGCCTGCAAGTGATTAGCTGGAATTTATCCTCATTAACTACTGTTCAACTATTCTACACGGGTGTACACATTAGTATCATAGCATTTCAGTAAGAACTCTAAAAACACAGGCTGCAATTGATTCATGCGAAGTTCTATTTCAATTCACATGGTTGTTTTTTTTGTCTGCGGAAGGGGATACATCCTCCTCTGAAAGACACTCCTAACGCTTATTAAACATCAATTGTTTCATTATCACTTCAAGCATTTAAATCAGTTCCAGCTGTCAACTTCAACAGCAAAACAAAGTACATAGTAATTCGTGTTCAGCTGGGGAACCTGGTGTGTCATCCTTTGGGATTTAGCAAGCCTTAGAAACGAGGCATACCCTGTTAGATAGCAGTGATTCAAACATGGAATGGAGACCGTAACTCCTGCAAGTGGTTTCCACTTAAAGTGTGGCCTTGTGACATCAATAATATCTTTTTGAGTGATTTATTAGGCAGGTAAGTCAATTAGAAAGAAAGAACAAGAGAGAAAGGGGAAAAGGACATAGTGCTTAGATTAAAGGCATTCTGTGTGAGAGAAGTGTTTTGAATTAGTGTAATTATTATTTAACTTAGAAATAAGTGGCAGTATAAGAGACTCAAACAAGAAATACAGAGAGAAGAATTGAACATACCCTACACAAAACTAATGATATCCAGTACTCTGTAATTTTTGTTAATTGTAACTCTTTCTTTTTGATGAAACAGGAACAGTCAGGTTCTGTCACTCATGCTTCAAGAACAGCCTAATATTTGTGGAGTCCCTGATTTTCATATTTCTGATATTTTACTAACTGCTTCCATTTGAGGATGCTCATCCAGACTAAGTCATGCTACATTTCCCTCCATTATTACCTGTATTTGTTAATGTGCTTTTCTCTTAGCAAGAGCAAGGGGATTCTTTGCAAAAAGAATGGGCAAAGAAGGAATAAAGGATTGTTTTTACATTAGCAAAGTCTCTCAGGACTCTGTGCCTGCAAGCTTATTTTGAGGAAAAAAAACCCAACAATGGATGTGGGTTAAATCACTTGCACTAATTTTACCTAGACAAGCCCGTGGGAGCCAATGGGATGCAGGCAAAGCTATTGAAGGAGCTGGATAATGCATTCACAAAGCCACTGTATAACAACAGGGAAGATCTCCCACAACTGGGGGAAATAAAATGTTGCAATGAGTTACAAGAGTATTTGGGCAGATAAATTCTGGACAGCCTCACACCAATGAATAAGAAAATCGAAGATCAAGTCTTCTTGGGAATCTGAGGAAGAAAATGGTGATAGGAAGTTGTGGACATTGATTTATACAGCGTAAAAATGTGTCACTTGATTATTTACTTTCTGTGAGAAAATGACTGGATCTTTGGAAAAGTGAAGCACGGGACACTTCTCTAGACTTCAGCAGAGCTTCCAGCACTCTCTTCGAAGAAAACTCAATTTCAGCTCTTAACAGAGTTAGTCAACCCTGGGAAACTGACTTGATGGCTAAGAGTGCAGAGCAGAGCTTTCCTCAGGGCACAGGAGCTCTCCATCACCAGGTGTAAAAGTCAGGAAAGGAAGACCAGCATGGCTGAACCAAGATCTGCTGGTTAAACTGAAGAACAAGAAGAAAATGCATAGACAGTGGAAACAGAGACAGGTACTGTTGGAGGAGTATAAGGAAGCTACTAGGCTGTTTAGGGATGATATCAGGAAATCCAAGGCCCAGCTTGAACAAAACTTTGCAATGGATGCTGAGAAGAATAAGAAAGGCTTCCACAGGTACCTCAGCTAGAAGAAGAAAGTCCACGAGGGTGTGACTCCCTAGTGTGTGACACAGGCAAGCTCCTAAGAACTGACAAGGAGAAGGCTGGGGTACATAACATCATTTTTGCCTAGGTCTTCTCTGATTACTGTTCATCACAGAGCCCTCAAACGTTTGTTTTGATAGGAAGGGTTTGAGAAAGGAACACCCCTTCCAATGTAAGCAACGATCAGATTCATGACCACCTGAAGAACCTGAACATCCTGAACTCTATGGGTTCTGATGAGATTCATCCCAGAGTCCTGAGGGAACTGGTTGATGTAGTTGCCAAGCCTCTCTCTATGAGATTGGAAAAGTGACAATCATGTGAAGCTCCGGGTGACTGGGAAAATGATAACATCACACCCATTTTTAAGAAGGGTAAAAAGGATAACCCTGGGAACTATCGACCTGTCAGTCTCTGTCAGACTCTGTGCTGACAAGCATCATGGAACAGATCCTCCTGGAAGCGATGCTAAGGCACATGGAAGGCAGGGAGCTGGTACAGGAGATGTGGCTTCACCAAGGCTTCCTTCTTGGCCAAGCTAGTTGGCTTTTTGTGATGATGTCAGTGCATCAATGGACAAGAGAAGAGCCACTGATGTCATCTGTCTCAACTTCATTAAGGCCTTTGACACAGTACCCCACAACATTCTTCTCACCAAATTGGAAAGATATGGATTTGATGGGTGGACTGTTTGATAGAAGAACTGGCTGCAGGATCAAGTTCAGAGAGTGGTGGCTCAATGTCTGAATGGAAATCAGAGATAACTGGTGTCTCCCAAGGCTGGGGCCAATACTCTTTAATATCTTCATCAGTAACATTGACAGTGGGATTGAGTGCACCTTCAGCAAGACTGCTGATGACACCAAGGTGTGGGGTGCGATCACACGCCAGAGGAATGGCATGCCATTCAGAAGAACCTAGACAGGCCAGAGTACTGGGCGCAGGCAAGCCTCATGAAGTTCAAATCTAAATGCAAAATCTTTCATCTGAGTCAAGCTGGGCCTGCACTGGGCAGGGGTCAGGCTGGAGACATCCCCAGGTCCCTGCTTGGCTGAGTTGTCTTGTGTGCTATAATCTTCATCTGAAACACTAATAATAAAACTGGACATTATATTTAAAAACTGTATATTTACATTGAAATCAAAGCCTGCTTTTAAGTGAATCATGAAGTCAAAGGAGTTTGAAATACATGTATTAATTCTTTGCTAATCTGAAACGTAAGTGTCTTGGTAGAAAAAAGACCCAGGATTGCTCATTATGCAATGTTTCTATCTCAATATAACCTTCAGTAATGTGTTTTAAATCCTGCCAATCCTTTTTCTCCAAATCAAATAAATGTTCCCACAAGCCTTTTCTCTCCCTCTTCTCTTTCCCTCTGTTGACAATAGCATGGTCTCTGAAATTAAAGAAATAGCTTTAAACTTGCCTCCAGGTTTGACCTTCACTCCTACTCCACAAGTTTAATATACATAAATTGATTTTCTGATGCAAGTGAATACAGATAGACACCTATCAGTGCTTGTGACTGCAGAGCCAACCTTTGTGAGAGACCTGCGATGCTTGTGTTTGCTATTTTTGAAAGTAGCTCAAAAAGTGTCGTCTAAAATATAGGCTAATTTAGATCATAAACACACAGGTGACAGCACTGCTAAGTTTCTGCAGAAGAATTTTAGGTACTGAAGCATCTTTCCTCAATCAGGGACTGATACACTAAGCCCAGAGCTCAGCATTGTACCCATATTCCACTATTTTCCACTATGAGCGGGTAATCACCTATTTTTCTAGACTGTCAAGTTTCTATGCCTTGTGATAGCTATAAAGCACTGTGTAGGAATTGTTTTTCCTATTTCAGTTCATTCATTCAAGTTTTTCTGAGCCCAAATTCGAGTTCCAATTCTTCCAGATTTTTAAAGATCATTCACTTCTGCACAGAGATGTCAGACTACAAGGCTGTCAATTTATGTGCATTTCCCATACAAGTAAGATGAATGGCTCGTAATTAACCTCAAGTGAAGCACTATGTTTATTTGACTGTTTGTTATTTTAGTGAGGGCTGCACAATAAAAGTGGAGTTTCTCCCTCTGCCAAGCTTAACTCAGCGTGATGATGCTGCACAGTTGCTGTTTAGGGTTTACATCTGCAGCAAAAATTAAACATTCTAGAAAGAGAAGTCAGTCAGGTATGTGTCTTAATTGCTCTGAATATCAGTTTCACTATCAGTTTCTCTTCTTTAAAACTTCTTAAGATTGTGTCAGGTCTGAAGGTAACCACATACTGATAGACACCTAATCTGTAGAGCAAAGACAGAGGATTTTTCATTATTCTCTTATTTAAACAATTTTTTTTGTATGATCTAATAGCTTTTGTCCCTTTTCCTTCTGTTGCTTGTTAACTCGGTTCTGGTACTTTATGTTCATTGTCAACACAATGAGTGGAAATCAATGTGCAAGGGAAGAGAGAGATCTGTTAGGATTTTAGTGTAACAATTCTTGATAAGCTGATATCAGGAAGATTTAGCCAAATACATTTTGCCAAAAAAAAAATTATCTTTTTCTAATTAACTGCTAACACAAACTTAATTCCTTTAAAAATTTTATGTAAAAAAAAAAGTAGAAAAAAAAAGAACATTTGCTCCTCTTAGAAAAATCTTGTGAAATGTCATGAGAGAAGGTGCAGTCTTGTTAATGATAACACAGACACTAGAAATTAGTATTTCTTTCAAATGAGATTTTTTCCCTATTCATTTTACAATTCTGCTTAGTATATTGAAGATGTTTTAAGTCTCTGAAAGTATTTTCTACTATTTCAGAAAAATAAATTACCTTCTACATGCTTCATATATCTTTCAGACTGCTCCAAATAAATCTTCCTCCTACATTTTAATTTAGTTTAGAATATTTATAATTTAGAGAATAACAGTTTTCTGTTTGCCACAATGAGTTCTTCCAGCAAATAAAAATATCTAATATCAGAAACTGCATCATTCATTTTGTAATAATATACACTCCTATGTGATGTGGTCATTGCTATAACTATACTTATTTTTTTAATCTGTGAGGAAGGGGAAGGGGAGAGAGAAGAGGAAAGAAAAGGGGAAGACAAATCTGAGACCCTCCTAAAAATGTAAGGGAAATGAATAAAAAGTAACTTTTGGTACAATGCTAAATAAAAACTCTTATGGAAGTAGTATCTGGAGGCAAGATTCTTTGATCTGTATGCCACTCTGCATAGAAAGTATTTTGGTAGACTAACGAAGGTTCAGAATCAGTCTGTATTTACAGTCAAGTACAACTGCATTCTCAAAGCTCTGCTCAAACACTGTCCTTCACTTTCTACAGGTATGTTCACAAACCATGTGGATAACAACAGAGATAGGAATACTGAACACTTAATAATAGCAATAATGTGCTTGGAGAAGTTTTTCAGCCTAAGGGTGTGAAGAAGCCAGTGGAGTTCCAGTGGCTTTAAGTTGTGAAAATAGGATAGTAAAGGTTTTGACTATATGTTTTTAAGAGTAAATTGATTATTCATTAGCTTCTCACAGAATAAACACAGTACTCATGAGCACCATAGAAGTATACACACTTAAATATACAGTAAGAAGTATGAACTCCGTTAAAATTTGAGCAACTAAGAGATATGTATTCCACAGTAATGTTTGCTGCCTACTTCCTCATGTGTTATTGTTGTTGTTTATTTGTTTAAATTGAGGACATAACCTTTTGAGGAAAAACAATGAGTGGATTCACAAACTTGCAGTTGTTTATAAAATCATCTGAAATGGTCTGCAACTGTTCAAATATAGCTAATCTTGAATTAAAATAAATCATGTGAATTGGTGTTCAATTTCCTTAGCAAAGAGAGTCAGTTCCCTCTTTCACATGAACTAGTTTTATTTTGTTTTCCCTGCTGCCTTTTATTTTGGTCTGGTAATCACCATCTATTTCTACGCTGTATCAGGCTTAACATGATAAATCCCATAAAATATATCTGATGATATTTCTTCTTTGTTAGACCTATTCTACATGAAGGCAAAGGCCAGCAAAGCACTATGAAGGTCACATTGATTTGTATTGTTTCCAAATCAAAGGCTAGATAGAGTCTTGTCTGTATATACTGTGATTCCATGGTGGCAGAGTCCTCCATAGACAGCATTAATTGCACTTTTTTTGCACTTAAATGCAATCTTTTGTTTAACATATTAACTATGAGTTAATTCATGCCTATTGTCTCCATTCTTATCCTCCTCTCTTGTATACCTTGTATATTTTTAATACAATACTGGAAGATTCCTCTGTATCTGTAGGCAACATTCATTTTTTAAAATACTCAGTCAAAGAATCATATAATCATAGAATTGCTCAGGTTGGAAAAGACCTTAAAGGTCATCAAGTCCAACCACAAGCCTAACCATACTACCCTAACCCTAACAACCCTCCAGTAAATCATGTTATTGGATAAAGCAATTTATATGAAGAGGTTCACCATTTACAAGGTGAAGGGAAACCCACTGTCATCCAGTGCAAGAAGGCAACTTCAGAAAAAAGAATATCACGAATATTTTAAAAATATAGCATGTATTTCATAATCATGTTGGATCTTTTGCAACAGTAGCCACTATGGGAAATTAAACAGAAATAAAATGTGATCAGAGACACAAAAGGATACTTTCAGGCTGTTATTTCCATGTGTTTCATTGCAGCAGGGTACAGTCTCAGCAAGACTGGCCTTCCACTAGGGTAAATTGCCTGACAGCTAGTGACAAATAAAGCTTTATGCGGTAATTAAAAATAAAATTCATTTGAAAAACACAGTGATTGACAAAATATCTTAGCAGACCCTGTAGTTCAATGATTAGGATGCCTTCACTCACAGAAATGAGGGAAGTTGCTGTAATTTATGCCAGCTAAGTAGCTCATCTGCAGTATTCAGTGGTAGGTCCAACTGTGGAGCCCAGATCCCACTTCTTTTAGGGGAAAACAGTCACATGCAGAAACTGTTCAAGTCTGTAGCTGCTTTAAATACGTATTTAAATGCATATTTAAATACTAGCTTTCTGTTGTAGTACCAATGTATTTATGCCCTAAAGGGCTCACAAACAAGCAAAAACGCTCTTCCCTGACATTCATTGTCTCAGCATGAAACAAGCAGACTACTGCTATTCTAGCTGTTTGAACTTGCTTAGAATATCTTCCTGGCTAAGATAATTGAAACTGGTGCTATTCTATGGTGTTTTTTGCTTAATGCTTATCCAAGACAAAAATCAGAAATGTATAACATCTTTTGTGATTTAAACTACATGTCACTTAGACAGAGATATAGCTTTTGTTAGGGTAGTTATGCCCTTTACCTAGCTGTTTACCTTTGCCTAGCTGTTAACATTCCTGTTTCTGCAGTTTAACACTATCACGGTATGTGCCTTTTGTTCCCTATCAACCCTACAAGGTTACTGTTGTGCCCTGGTCTGTGCATGTCAGCATACATGTGCACACTTTATGCGTGTGTTTGAGCATCCAGCAACAGTAATTCCAGCACTCCCTTGGCAGCTTGTTCTAAACCCTGTCTACTCTTTGGGAGAATAAATGTTTCCCAGTATTCAACCTGAACCTTCTCTGCTGCAACTTGAGGCCATTACCACCTGTCCTATCATTGTTATCCCTGTTTAGAAATAAGAAGTGACTTCCAGCCTTCTGCATTGTCATTTCTGTCAAAATTTGGATCACCTTTATAGCACAACAGCAATTAAAGAACTATCTTCAGTTCATGGAATTGACTCTGATTTTTCTTTCAGAATACAAATTTTTTCTGACTCAAAGAGTTGCTTATGTGTAGAACCAAAGCAAGAAAGGATTGTTATACCTTCTAAGGATCTTTTTTAAGAAGATAAAAGGAGATACTGTATATGTGCACAAGGATATGATTTATAATTTGCAAATGTGCTTTAGAAGATTCAGCCTATTTCTCTTCACCTAATGAAATAATTTAAAGACAAAGAGAAAAGTGCACATTCTCATAGCATGCTGTAGGAGTGGAGACTTGAAACATACATAATGTACATTTAGTTATCCTCTGAACATATGCTCCTGTGATGTTCTTCACTAAGCAGAGCCAGGCATAACTACCAGTATGTTGCAGTATCTGTGCTGCTAATAGAGACTTCCTACCAAGTCCTGCTGTCATTCTCACTGAGAAATTCTGAAATGCTGTGAACACCAGGACCTGAATTACAGCAGAAAAAAAATATTACATTATCATCCTGCTTCCAAGCAAATAGTAATGGAAGACCATTCTCCCAAGATTTTGTCTCATCTTTGTATACCTGCAAGGTCTGAATAACTTAAGTGAAGCTGTGATATCTAGATATTATTTAGATATAATATATATATGTATATATATATATAATATTTCTTTCATTGCCCTTTACTCTAGAATTTTCATGTTTCACCCATCATTGGTGCATGATTGTTCTGCTTTGTGCAAATTAGTGCAAAGAATGTGCATGGAGAGAAAATTACTGTGCAATATAAATTTTCAGGGAAAAGCTAGGAAATTTCCATTATGTTCAAGCAAATTTATCCAAATGAAAGCATTGCTTAAGTAATGTTTGAATAGCATACAAATTAAACCCTGAAAGCATCTAGTCACTCATTTTAATTGCTTAAATGCCTCAAGGGGATTGCATTAGATGAAGAATGGCCCTTAGATAGATCATAATATCTCTCATAGGCAATACTGATAGCTAGGAGTATAGTAGCAATGGGAATGTCACATGGAAACAAAGTTCAGATAGAGACACAACAAATACATTTGTGTTAATGTATATGTCTAAAAGTCAAATATGGCACATAAGTGCTTTACCTGAAATGGGGGAAAGCTGCCTGTAACATAAATTTCAGTTTTGTTTTTCTCTTACTTGGAGCAAGAGGCTTCAGTTGAAACACTAATCTGATGATATTCTAAGAAGCACTACTCATAATTGTTCTTTGATTTATAGCTTTTGATTTATAGCTGCAGTAGCAAAATAATTGATTTTATTAATTATTAACTAAAAAGCTGCTGTGTAGGCTTTCTTTGTTTTTTATAGCCATCTGTTTCAAGATGAAGACAAAAAGTAGTAGAAAGTTATTGAAATATGAAAGCATCTCAAATATGTAAGTAACTTAAAATGCAAAAACCATGGATGTTAAAGTGAAGCAGAAACTGCTAGAAGTAGCTTCAGTTATATTTTTTTAGGCTGGAAATGACCACGATTTATAAAAGGGACATTCTTAAGTGCATCTTACTTTAAAGACTGTGCATAGAACTGAATTATCTTAATAATTATAATGGGATTGCTTTAAAAAGCAAATATATCAAATACATATGTTGACCCAGACATGAAAGAAGCACATGTCTTACGACTGACCTCTAGAATAGTGTGTGAGACTGTGTTTGGCTGGGAAGGAATCACTTTGGTTACGCATCAGCAAGAACTTCTGACTTCAGGACAGTAACACTTACTGCCATAAGGCATAATTCAGGCAAAAAAGAATGGACATTCTCTTTAAGAACAGGACATGCATTGCACATACAGAAATATGTGCTGTGGGGAAAATGTGAGAAAAAGTGGACACCAGTATGGGCACTGTTATTATATCCTGAAATGTGATTACATAGCTCCTTCCAAAATAATCCATCTTCATCTTCTCATGTTTAAAGGCAGATACTAAGATCACAAGGAAACATTCTTGTCTTGTGAAAGAATTGACTTATATTCATCACAGAGGGGTAAAACTGCATAAGATAAAGCACAATTTTGCAATTCCACCACAGCATTTACAACACTAATATGGATAATATTTTTCACATCTGCTTTATGTATTTCAGGATCTATTCTGTCTGATTGCTTTGATATTTATTACTTACATTTCTGTTCTATCAGAAAATGTTTAGATCTCCACAAGCTCTCAAAAGCCTGAATGGCTGTCCTATAATCAGAAATCTTGAGCTAGGCTTATCAAAAATCTCATGACAGTATTTTTCTCCCTAGTAAGATGAGTGTCATAGCAGGTTTTTGCAATTTTCACTGTTTGTAGTTTGACTCAGGAAAGGTTCTTATTTCTTGATTTTCAGAACATATCCTGATCTAGAGGAATCTGAGATTCAGTTTTGGAGCAAAACTCACAAGTTCCAGGAATTGGATAAGTATTTGAATAGGTCATGTGGATGTGGGTTGGATGTGTCACTGTGGTGTAACTCAGAGAGCTTCCATGGTGCGCAGAAATATTTTACAGTGTATAATGCACATTTATGAGAAAGCATGGATTACTTTCAGCATTCCTAGCTGAAGTATGATTAGAGCTTGCAGAGTAACAGGCGTATGCTGATATTACTGAACAATTTTGTGGTAAAGGACTCCACTACTGAAGAAACTTGTGGAATCAGTCATGCTCACTTCAAAGACATGCTTCTGTCTCCAATGTGTCTGAACTGAAACTCAGAAACTCTTCCATTGCTCCTATATCTGCAACCAACAATCTGTACAACACCATTTCCTCTCTCTGTGTGCCAGCTTCCCATCCACATGCTGGAGGTCTCACTTCCCTAACTGACAAAGTAATTGTGAAGAAAAGCTCATGAATTTGTGAGTGCCTAATCAAAGGTCAGGATGTGGATTTCCATCCACTGCCTTGGTTGAAATACGATGGCAATGATGCCCTAAACCAGTGAAGTAAGAATACAGCACACAAAATGGTTGCAGTTCTTAGTCAAAACAGTACATCTCTGCAGTATGAATGCACTGATCTCATCAGTGACAGAAATGGCCAGGATGCAGCTGCAGATCTGATTTTTGCCTTCCTCAAGCAGAGGGCCAGAGGACAAGAGAATGAGGGCAGCAGCTGCAAGCAAGGTGGCAATCAGCACATTAAATATTAAAAATATCATTTGGCTTCTGTATCATTTGGCTTCTGTTTTATGAGGTAGATCTGAGTATTAGAAATCTTCCTTTGTACAACTGTTTCATACCACACTGAGTTGCAATACTAGGCTAAAAATATGTTGCATGTGTGTCCTTGAAAGAGGTATAAATACATAGGTAGATGCCCACAGATCCATATGAAATACATTAGGCTTAAAGGAGTAAAATATCCTAAAACAGTGACAAGAAACTTTCTTCTGAAGAGTATTGCTTTCAAAATGTGGTTTCTACTCTGCTCTTCTTGTCTTCTCTTTGTACATGTATATTTTTCTGTTCATGTTGCTGCAGTGACCTTTTGAATTAAGTCACAATTTCAGTAGTCATTTCAACAAGAAGTAAAACACCACCTGGCAAAACCTTTTGAACCCGTAATTTGTCTTGCAATTATACAGCAATGTTCTAAGGAGACAGATTTCTTTTTCCTGGAAACGCTGTTTGCTCTGCAAAATTACAGCCTATTAGATTGGTTCTTTGCTTTTGTGGAGTTCTTTTCTTTTGAATCTTAGAGGTAACTATTTTTCATCATGTTTTTGACTCATTTTAAACGTCTGCACCACACTAGGACTCAAGCTATTGCTGCCTACCTACCTTCCTCTATCTCCTAATGAAGGTGATGTCTTCCTATTGCAGAAAAATACTTTGCACTTCCTTTAACAAAGGATTTGGGAGAATTTCTACATAATACTAAGTTCAGATTTTCATTCTAATGGGACCCTTAAGTAAGTCTTTCCACTTCTGTGTTAAAAAAAAAAAAAGTACAACTGTACTTTTTAAGAACATAATGAATAGGTGCAAATTGAACACAAAAAGAACACTATTACTCCTTTTCAGGATAATAGCAACTCATTTAATAATTTTTCATAGACTACAGTTTTTCAGCAAAGTGTCCTCTAGTTATACAGCAATTTTCTTTGGGTCATATATTCCCTTGTTACGTAAGTACTTTGGTAAAAATAACAACTAATTGTCTCTTACAAGCTAAATCAACTGTTCTGTACTAGAAGAGAACCAGTACAGTTCGATGGGATTTGTCTTGATAAGCCCACACTGCCCTTTTCCTATTCTTGTTATTCTCTGTATTTTTCACATCCAAAAGTGAAAAACAATACAAAAAAACCCAGCATTTTATTAGTATCATGGCTTACATAATGTTAGTTACAACTGGCAGCTATTTTTCATCTATTTGCCTCTCAATAGGCATCCATTTTCCCCATTTTATGAGACTAGCTTATACATTCTGCAGCTTAATGCCTTAAAGTAAGCGATCTACTGATTCTGCAGCTTAAAAAGAAGGTATATATATATATATATATTTAATACACGTAGTAGCATCTAAAATAAGTTATTATTTAATTAAGTTAGGACTTTTCTTTGAAACTACATTTCATACATTTATTTGAGGGAATTTTTTCATTTGATTTTTTGATTAGGAAAATAAGACAAAATATGCATTTTAATTTTGTCTGTGCAGGAGCTGTGCATCATGTATGACAAGGTCCATTAAAGTTGCCAGTATTCAAATCCATTTGTGGTCCATAGCCATCAGCTTTCTCATTTTTCACAGGTTCCCCTTCCCTGAGATTATCATGTCTGACATGGAGAGCATAAGAATGACCTCAGAACAGAACTGCAGCAGAAATTTTTGTTCTTGCTTCTGTGATGTTTTTTGTTCACCTTTCTCTCAATATCTCTCTGTCACTGGAAGAATTTTCCCTTATTCAAGCAGCAAGTATCTTCATCAGAAGTGTAAAGTGACCATGAAAAGCAGACCATAATCAGTCACTTTGCTATACCACTGCCATTACCACTTTTACTTAGTTAAATCAGGATTTGCCCACAAGGAAAATTCCTACCATTCAGTTTGGATCTCCTTTCTTGTAAGCAGGCTAAATAGAGTATAAAGTACTAGGATGGGAATATTGTTAATGTTTACAGAGAATATTTATTACACAGGCCTCATGTGGCTGCATGTGTCATGGTTAAAAATCAGTAATGTGAAAAAGCATACAGAGAAGCAGGATAAATACGCATAGACTCTGGAGATCTTGTATCTTGTGGTATTAAAAATGTGAGGCAAGATGCAAAGTACATAATAAATTGTTTATAAATTAAGAGAGCCTTCTATTACTTTTTTTTTTTTCCTTTTCTTTCTTTTCTTTTCTTTTCTTTTCTTTTCTTTTCTTTTCTTTTCTTTTCTTTTCTTTTCTTTTCTTTTCTTTTCTTTTCTTTTCTTTTCTTTTCTTTTCTTTTCTTTTCTTTTCTTTTCTTTTCTTTTCTTTTCTTTCTTTTCTTTTCTTTTCTTTTCTTCCTACTGCTCTCAGTATTCAGACCAGGAATAATTTTGCCATTTTGCTTGAATCAGAACCTGACAGGTAATGGAATGGGATTTCCATGTATGGTCCAATTTGAAAAACAATCTGATTTCTAAGTTCAGCCTTGAAAAAAGACATTAGTACATTTTATGCCAGAAAAATATACCTTCTTTATCTTCTAGTTTCTTTATTTTCTTTTTAACTATGAGTAGTGTTTTAGACACACAAGGAATCTTAGAGCTCTAGATTTTGCCTTTTACAACAATAATGAAATACAGACCCGTTGCCCAAACAAATAATAAATTGAATATGTAACTCAATCCAAGCAAGCAAGAAAATTCCAGCTTTATTTTGCATCTTAAATTATTTCTTGTGGATTACAAAACCTGAAAGTTTCACTTAGCAGTGGAACTTTAATGTTAATAACTGCTTAGAGAGGTAACTATAAAAAGAAAAACTTATGGAAATTGACTGAAAAATAAGAATGGGTAGAAAGAGAGACAGAATCAGAAGAATGTACACCATGGGACTTCGTATCACACAGCACACAAGTAAAAAATCTACACAGATTTTCATTTATTCTAACAGACATATAACTAAATTTCATAAATACATATATTCAGAACAAATTTTAAAGCTAGCCCTTCAGCCAGAACGATTCAGACAGAATGAGTTTCTTCAGGTCTGTGTTCATAGAGATCTGAAGTAAAATAACAGCATCCTAAATTTGAGGACAGAGAATGCTATTAAAATGACCATATATTGTATTGGATAAAATAGAATTAAATATAAAATACAAGAAAATAAAAATAATTTAGAAATCCCACTGTCTGAAGGAATTTTCTGGAATTTTATCAGTCTAATAATTAATATTTAGTCTGTATCATCAAAATTAAACAATTTAAAATGTAACAAAGTATTAAAACTTAATATCTGACACCAATCACAATATACTAAAGAATGTATGCATATTAAAACAGGCATTCACATGCAGAGGCTGTTGCTTCTTCATTCTTCCCAGAAATCTAGCAGACTAAGTGATGGCCATAAAATCATAGAATGGCTTGGATTGGAAGGGACCTCAAGGATCATCAATTTCTAACCTCCCAGCTGTAGGCAGGGTTGCCAGCTGCTAGATCAAGTACCAGGTCAGACTGCCCAAGGTCCCATCCAACCTGGCTTTAAACACATTCAGGGATGGGGCACCCACAACCTCTCTGGGGCAACCTGTGTCAGCACCTCACCACTCTCAGTAAAAAAACTTGCTCCAACATCTAAACAAAATCTCCTCTCCTTTAGTTTAAAATCATTTCCCTTTCTACTGTCACTGTTTACCTATTTAAAAAGTTGATTTCCCTCATGTTTATAAACTCCCTTTAAGTACTGGAAGGCCGCAATGAGGTCTCCCTACAGCCTTTTCCAGGCTGAACAAGCTGAGTTCCTTCAGCCAGTCTTCACAGGAGAGGTGCTCTGACCCTTGTATCATCTTCTAGGCCCTCTTTAGGACCCTCTCCACTTCTTTCCTTTCTGGAGGCCCCAGACCTGGATGCAGTACTCCAAATGGGGCCTCACAAGGGCAGACTAGAGAATGACAATCACCTCCCTGTTCATGCTGGCCATGCTGGAACCCAGGATGCTGTCGGATTTCTGCGCTGCAATTGCACACTGCTGGCTCATGTTCAGTTTTTCATCAACCAGGACCCCCAAGTCCTTCTCAGCAGGGCTGCTCTCAAGTAGCTCCTCTCCCATTTTGTATACATATCTGGAAATACTTCTACCCAAGTGCAAGACCTTGTACTTTGCTTGGTTGAATCTCATAGGCCCACTTTATGAATTCACAAGGGCCTACTTTATGAGTTCATCAAGGTCCCTTTGGATGGCATCCTTTTTTTCTGCTGTATCAGTTGCATCGCTCAGCTTGGTGTCATCAGCAAACTTACTGAGGGTGCAGGCAATCCCACCATCTGTGTCACTGACAAAGATCTTAAAGAGCACTGATCCCCCTGAGGGACACCACTCATTACCAGTCTCCTCCTGGACATGGAACCATAGACCACAGCCCCCTGGCTGCAATCTTCTAACCAATTCCTTATCCACTGTATAGTTCCCTCCTCCCTCCAAATCTGTATCTCTCCAATTTACAGATAAAGATGTGGTGGGGGACCATGTCAAAGGCCTTGCAGAAGTCTTGGTAGATTACATCTGTTGCCTTTCCTTTGCCCTCAAATTCTTGTCAATATAGAATGAAGCGAGTGTAGAAATGAAACCAAATTTCAAACATTTTGAAATCCTTGATGCACTCCTAAATAAGAACTGAGCAGTGACAACAATTTGGATTGGTTTTATTCAGTGACTCATCTGTGCGTAAATAGTTTTTACAGCCAATAAGTGATGTATTTAGTGAATTTTGTCATACTGCCCTCCAAATAGAGCAGCTGCTCTTTCAGTATTTGTATCTGCTTTTGTTCTGTGCCTAGGAGCCAAACAGGAGAGGAGGTCAGCATGACAACACCGGTTATGACTAACAGCTGCCAGCTGAGGTTAATACATAAGTTCCAATTTTCACTGTAAAACAGGAAAACAGTGACCACTTTAGATGCTTTTAGGTTAATTATCTCCTGTTGGTCTTGCAGGAGCAAGAGCCAGGAATAAATACAAAAGCAGAGGCCCAGCAGCAGTCCAGGGCCCCATTCAGTAGTTTTGAGCATTTCTAACACAAACATTTCCAGCCCAAATAGAGAGCTAGATTCCTTTTAAAAGTGATTTATAATATTTACCAGTTCTTGAATTCATCAAAACCCCAGAAAAACCTCTTCTACTTTTAAATACAACATGGTGAATTATAACATGAGCCCTCACAGCAGCTTCAGTTCTGACAGGGAGCAGAGGGCAGCATGGAGGTCTGCCTTCTGACAGAGAGAATGGCATGGAGCTGTGTCAGGGGAGGGTTGTGGGGCTAGGGAAAAGGGTCTGCCCCAAAGGGTGGTGGGCATGGCACAGCTCCACAGGGCAGGTGGAGATACACTCATCGTGAAGTTTACAAAAGCAGCAATACACACAGATCTCTAAAAGACTTTTGCTGGGTCTACCCATTTGAAAATCATATTCAGGTCACTGAGTTCCAGGCAACAATTTCTACATTACACGGAGAACTTCTGGTTTTATTTCATAAATAAGAATCTTCCCTGTTTTCACTGATGTTTTATTTACAAAATATCAACAGGAACTGTTTGTTAACAGTTTTTGTTGAGATTAGGTTATTCCAAAGCTCATGTGATCACTTTAGCTCCAGTATGCAGCTGAGTCCATAACTTCAGTTTAAAAAATTCTTACACTGATTCTCAGAGTTGCATCTACTTACAGGCATTAAAACATAGGTGCACAGGCTCCAAGTTACAGCTGTATTTCTGAACCCTGTGAATACAGACATGCATAGGTGCTAAATGTACCAACATGACTGATTTTACACCAACTCACAACCTGGACAGTAGTTTGTAGGTACAGAGGAGGTGTTTCACAGCAGGCCCACTTGCCCCTAACCTGTTTCTTTCATCGATAGGAATACTTAGTAATTATTACTTAATCATAAGACTTCAGAACTCTCAAGGATCAAAACTGACATCTCATTGATCCCAAGATTAAACCTGGAAGGCAAACATGCCTACTTGGTTAGGCTTCTAACTAGGATTTTTACTACGACATGTCATAATTTATGACAGGTTGAAATAGATTTACCTTAATACATTCTGAAACAGCCATGTAGCACCCAGAAAATGGTCTGGATGAAACATTTCAAAAAGCTAAAAACCACAAGCTCCTTATGTCTGGCCAGAAGAGGCTACCACTGTTAGCAAGCAGAGATTTTTATCCATTTTCTGCAGAGCAACATATATCATTTCTTATCTTTTTTTTTTTTTTTCATTACTTGGCTTATTTATTTATATATCATTACTTGGATTTATTTATATTTTTTAATTTTAATTCAGGAGGCCAGAAAGCTGAAACTGAATGAGTAAATACTATTAGCTAGTGCTGTCACCAGCTTCTTTAGAAAAATCAAAATACCCTTCTGGTTTTCTTTCGTATGCTCTGTTTCTCTAAAACTATCAAGTGTTCTTCATTATTTACAGATCTTACTCAACTGTTAGTAAAAGCACAGAAATCAACAGGATCTGGCACAGGATCCAGCAAATAGCACAGTGAATAAAATCTTTCTAAAAATCTACCTTTTATATTGTCTTAAATTACTGAAAACTGTGGCAAAATTAATTTATGTCCTTGTAAAACAGTGTCCCTAAATAACAATACTTAATTTTCTTTACAAACACTGTCAGACCTAGGTGGATAAGCATGATAGGTTGTAAAGAAATTTCTCTGCTCCTCTATTATTAAGTAGGTGCTGACAGTTATTACTTTAGAGTCCTGGTCACGCACAAGAATTTCTTTATAATGAAATCTTCCTTTAGCCAATGTGGTTATAATAATGTGAGAATTATTTAAGTCTCTTTCAAGAAACAAGGATTCAGTTGGTCATGCAAAGCATCTTCCAGACAGCTCCCTAAGTGGCAAAGCTTTAAAAGAATACTGAAGGCAAACTTCACTGCATGAACAACAGGACTAACAAGGCTTGTGTTTCAGAGGATTTGTATACATAACTCCATAGCCTGTTCTGGAATATTCATGCTTTCTACTCCATTGATCTATGAAATATTTTGTCCTCCTAGACTTCATAGACATGCCTACCTGTTAATCTGCATTCACCGTGTCTGGGGCTCTATTTAGATAGTGAATGAGCTACCTGGTGTGCAAGTAGGTGTCCTTTACAATCTTTGTTTTGGTGGAACAAGTTTTGTATCTCCAACAACCAGCTGTCTCCTCATAGACCAGAACTTGCTGGAAATGGGTATTTCTATCTGCTCAACACAATGTGTCATTTTCTTTTGAAAACAGGTTAAGGACAACCTTTCATTAGATTGCAGAAGATGTCAGTATGGATCCATAAAGGTTAGGATCCATCATTACAAGCCTGATGGAGAAAAGGGGATCATCTCACTCGCTTCACTTTCTAGTGGAAGGGAGGGTCACGTCAGAGAAAGTGTCACTGGCTTTGTGTACTTTCCACACAGAGTTGCTCCAAGAAACCTTTGACTGCTGCTACCCTTTTCAGCAAATGATGGATCTTCACCAATAAAAGCTCACCCACCATCATTCTGGCACTAATATGGTGATGTGGGTGGGCTACTAGGTAGCTATTGGACGTGAGCTCTCATAAGATCAGCTCTGACACTGCAGATTTATATGGTATGTACAAGTAAAAAAGAATATTCTTTAATTTTTACTTACAGATGTCTATATTTATGGCCTCTCCCTGCCCAGCAACTACTGCTTTGTTACTGATGCAGCCACACATTTGCCTTGCCCTTATCATCACTTAGGACTGTCTGGAATGTCACCCTGCCTTGCTGCTGAATAATACTCCATTCAGAGATAAGAATTTGATTAAAGGATGTAGGAAGGGAAATGTATGCTACATTTCTACATCTCTGCATACAGGAGCAGAAAAGTACTTACACTGATATGCAAATACCTATAGAATGTTTGAAATAATGTGCACAGATAGACCATAGAAATTAAAATTACTGGGGAAATTGATTGTCAGCCCATCCTGAAGGTTATTATATGGAAGATAAAAAAGAAATAAATCATAAAAATTGCTTTATAAAGAATGAATAGTTTAAGGTGATTTAGCAGAAATGGCCCCATGTTTCCTGTAGGAAATTTTCTAAGATTTATATTATCTGCACCAGAATATTTAACATATTTTAAACAACACATGGTACCTGAATTTGCAAAGGGAGCAAATGAAACCTTGTTTCATTCACTAAATAATTTATTTTATAGCTTATTTGGTAAAGAAGCATAGTTTCTGATTGTTTTCCATAATGGACAGAAGCTGCTGACTGTTCTCTAAATGAGATAGCAAAATTGCCTATTGTGGAGAAGTGATTTTTCAAAATCATTCTGACTAAATATTTGCTAGCTGAGTCTGTCAAATTCACTCATGGAGCAGCTTTCAGAAAGTTGCAGAAAAGAAAACACATTTGCAACAGTTTCTGCATAATTATTTATGTGGAATCAAAACAATTGTTCATATCCTATACCTTACACATAAGGTCATAAGGGAGATTAACTCTCTCTAATTTTCTTTTCTTTTCTTTTCTTTTCTTTTTTTTCTTTTCTTTTCTTTTTTTTCTTTTCTTTTCTTTTCTTTTCTTTTCTTTTCTTTTCTTTTCTTTTCTTTTCTTTTCTTTTCTTTTCTTTTCTTTTCTTTTCTTTTCTTTTCTTTTCTTTTCTTTTCTTTTCTTTTTTTCTTTTCTTTTCTTTTCTTTTCTTCTTTTCTTTTCTTTTCTTTTCTTTTCTTTTCTTTTCTTTTCTTTTCTTTTCTTTTCTTTTCTTTTCTTTTTTCTTTTCTTTTTTCTTTTCTTTTCTTTCTTCTTCTCTTCTCTTCTCTTCTCTTCTCTTCTCTTCTCTTCTCTTCTCTTCTCTTCTCTTCTCTTCTCTTCTCTTCTCTTCTCTTCTCTTCTCTCTTCTCTTCTCTTCTGTCAAAATAGCTAGTTCAAATACAATCTACAGTAATCAAAATTTAGAATAATAGCTCAGAGTATTTGCCAAAATTAGATTTATTAGGTATCTTCTGCCATTAGTAGTAAGATTTCATTGCTGACATATACTCCTGCAATATACTTACAGATACAATTCACTGTATTTTTGAAATGTCTCTCCATGAAAACTGAACACAGTTTTTAAAAGAAATACATGTATTCTGTCATATGTCTTCTTTGCTCACAGAGCTGTGTGTACTTGTGTGGTTACCCTTTAATTTAAACAAACTAACAAAAAATCCATTCCAACCTATTTCATTTAATCTTTTCTGTCAAATAACCAGCATTTACAGTTCTTCTTATTTTACTCATTCACATATCTGCAGGATATTGAATATCTGTGTCCATTAAAGAAGAATAATCTACATATCTGTGAGGGCTGAGATACAGATATAGAGAAAGTAGTATTTATTTTTAATTTCAGCAGCCCCTTTGCACATATGCATAGTTGCATGACTTCTGCTGAAAGATTCAAGCTCAAATATCATAGTTCATAACAATATAACAGCTTTTTTTTTTTTTTTTTTCCTGCAAAAAGAAGATATGTCCATTTTTAGAACTGTAGGGAAAAAAAAATCATGTCTCAAAGTTTAGTTAGAGTCGAAGTGCCCTGTTTTCCTAAAAGAGTCTTAATATGTGATAATACAAATGTTTACTTCTTTTTTATTTTTAGTATCATTTGGATTGATCCAGAAGTGTTTGTATTTCCTCACTGCCATTTACCACTTAGCTTAGCCTAGCTTCAACAGGCTATAGGAAGAAAAATCCATTTATTCAAATATATCATCCCATAGTCCATAGTCTTGGTCACAGTGACTCTGACCCCAGAAGCACCAGGGAGGCTGCTTACCTTCCCCATTCTATTCAACATAAATTTTTGCTGTCTAGACTGCATTTAGCATTCTTTAGCCTATCAGCACAGGATCAGCTGAGAAGAGAAGAGCATTTCTGTTGCCACGCTGTAAGTAACTTGACAAAGCAGAAAATTACCAGAACATCTTTTATAGATTATGTAAAGCCTAGAGACAGCAGAAGAGAACTAAAGAAACTGTTCCATCTACACGTTGCTATGACTTCCTTACACTTCATTCAATATGTGCTGTTCAGTGACACTTGTACAGAAGAAAACATCAAGTTTGTGCAGAAAGCTCATCATGCTGCCTTTAGTAAATGAATCCTGGCTCAAGTCCTGAAGGACAAATGGCTTAAAGCAGTTACTTTTTCAGTTAGCAAAAAACCATCCTGTCTCTGAGTGTAACCTAACTAGAAAAACCATGCACATGAATCCAACTCTCTAGATTAGTCAGTTTAATTAGTCAGATTTAATTAGTCAGATTAGAAACTAGATTTCCTAGGAATATACAGAAAACTCTTTTTTGGTCTTAATAAGCTTAATGCTATATGGTGTTACTTTATCTTCTTGACTAGATGATCAAATGAAATACAGTAAAGGCACAAAGAAAAATAATTATAATGAACTTCTTAATTTTTTTTTCCTAACAAAAAGTCTTTGTTGAAATTTGGGATTTACCTGTTAGTCTGCTACAGATTCGCAATACCTGGATGCTAATTAATTTCTTTAAGCAGTGATTGCAAATCTTTGGTTCCCCTCCGTGAGATACAAAATGAAATTGTACCTCTTCTTTCTTGAAAATGCAGAATCCTAATAAAGCAATCAAAGGTCAGATAATGAGTGAAAACCAAATGTTCATAACAATAATAGTCTCAGTTTTGAAAACAAATCAAGATCAAGTAGAAATCAGAGGTATGCAAAGTCAAATGGGTTCTGGATATACACTGATAGCATTACATTTCAGTGCTAATTTCTTTTAGACTAATCCTTCCCAAGATATACTTAAAGGACTGTATTAACCAGTTATTATAAAACCACAGATGTTTTATGAAAAAAAAAAAAGTGTAGCTGCAAGACCATTTCCCTGTTTATAAGGTGAGTTTCAGTGGAAGAACCTTGGAAAAGACACTTTGTGGCAATTGGCTTACATGTAACAGAAATAATTGCCACATTTTTGAGAATTAAAAAACAAAACAAAACAAAACAAAAAAAATAAAACAGGAGAGAGAAATGAAACAACAGGTGTCAAAGTATCAGAGAGCACTGACAGCACCGCTAATTCGCATGCATTTTGGAAAAAAAATAAAAAATAATCGTCAAAAAAACCTCTGAGGGATACAATGGATATGTTTTGCATATTTTATACAAAGATGTAGAAAGAGCAATAGGACAAGTTAAACAAAAAGAGAGCGTCCCTTTGCAGGAGTAGGTCTGGGGGTTGGGGAGTTGTTGTACATCACTACTCTACCTTATTCGGGTAACAATGCACTGCTAAGAAAATGTTTGATTGAATGTGGGACTCAGTAACTTGTCTCATAACACTCATAAGTTTTAGTGGCAATAAATGTCGTATATAGCAAAGTTTGAGAAAATGCTGTGCAGGCAGATGTTGAATACGTGCCTAAAGACTATCCCAAAGCTGCAAACACTGCCATCTGGTCCTGCAGTAATCTGTTTTCTTCCTCAATGCCATTGTTTAGATCTCGGGATCAAATTTTCCCAGCAAAGTAGTTTGACACATGGGACTCTTTTATGGGATTTTCTTTCTTGTGTTATCTGGAGCAGCCTGATTTGTACCACTGGGCCTCACACCTCAGTGTCAGAGGAAAGTACCTTGATGCCACTTAGGAGTCACAAAAAGTCTCCCTGCTTCCCCAGCCTTAGTTTAATTACATGCCAGGTTCATATCCCTGTATAGCCCTTCCTTAAGGAAGAGCTTTCAGGACATAATTCTGAAAAGTTTAAAGATATATGAAAACATTTAATTTGCCTTTGCTTTACCATGTAGAAGTTTGTAATAAAAACTGTGGTGTTGCAGATGTACATACCTGGCATAACTTTGTTTGTTACTCTGGACTTTACATATTTCTGTATTTGTATTTGCCTAATATTTCTTATCTTCTGCACAGTTATTACCATCTTAAACTATATGTAACTCCCACAGCATAGCTAATTAGTCAAAAAAGAAGTTACTGTCCCTCTGTATTCACCATTGATGCAGCCTCACCCCAGGTAATGCATGTAGTTTTGAGCTACACGATATAAGAATATTAAAAAATAAAAATAATTTAAAAAATAAACATTAAATGGAGTATGACCAAAGGAGTGCAACAAAAGTAGAGTAATAACTAAAGGCACAACTTCAGAAGAGAGTGAGGAATGATTCACAGAATCACAGAATCACAGAATCACTAAGGTTGGAAAAGACCTATAAGATCATCCAGTCCAACCATCCACCTGTCACCAATGGTTCTCATTAAACCATATCCCTCAGCACAACATCCAAACGTTCTTTGAACACCTCCAGGGTCGGTGACTCCACCACCTCCCTGGGCAGCCCATTCCAGTGCCTGACCACCCTTTCAGAGAAGTAGTATTTCCTAATATCCAGCCTGAATCTTCCCTGGCGAAGCTTGAAACCATTCCCTCTAGTCCTATCACCAGTTACACGAGAGAAGAGGCCGACCCCCAGCTCGCTACAACCTCCCTTCAGGTAGTTATAGAGAGCAATAAGGTCTCCCCTGAGCCTCCTCTTCTCCAGACTGAACAATCCCAGCTCCCTCAGCCGCTCCTCATAAGGCCTGTGCTCCAGACCCCTCACCAGCTTTGTTGCCCTTCTCTGAACACGCTCCAGGGCCTCAATGTCTTTCTTGCAGTGAGGGGCCCAGAACTGGACACAATACTCAAGGTGCGGCCTCACCAGAGCTGAGTACAGGGGAACAATTACTTCCCTACTCCTGCTGGTCACACTGCTTCTGATACAAGCCAGAATGCCATTGGCCTTCTTGGCCACCCGGGCACACTGCTGGCTCATGTTTAGCCGAGCGTCAACCAACACCCCCAGGTCCATTTCCTCTACACAGTCTTCAAGCCATTCCACCCCAAGCCTGTAGCGTTGCTTGGGGTTGCTGTGGCCAAAGTGTAGGACCCGGCATTTGGTCTTATTAAACCTCATCCCATTGGCTTCAGCCCAGCTCTCCAGCCTGTCCAGATCTCTCTGTAGGGCCTCGCTACCCCCAGGCAGATCGACACTTCCAGCCAACTTGGTGTCATCTGCAAACTTACTGAGGGTGCACTCAATGCCCTCATCCAGGTCATCAATAAAAATATTGAAAAGGACAGGCCCCAGCACCGACCCCTGGGGAACACCACTCGTGACCGGTCGCCAGCTGGATTTAGCTCCATTGACCACCACTCTCTGGGCTCGACCCTCCAGCCAGTTCCTTACCCAGCCAAGAGTGAACTTGTCCAAGCCACGGGCTGCCAGCTTCTGCAGGAGAATACTGTGGGAGACAGTGTCAAAGGCCTTGCTGAAGTCTAGGTAGACTACATCAACAGCCTTTCCCTCATCCACCAGGCGGGTCACTAGATCATAGAAGGAGATCAGGTTGGTCAAGCAGGACCTACCCTTCGTGAACCCATGCTGGCTAGACCTGATGCTCCAGTTGTCCCGCACTTGCCGCGTGATCTCCCTCAAAACAATCTGCTCCATAACCTTCCCTGGCACCGAGGTCAGGCTAACAGGCCTGTAGTTCCCCGGGTCCTCCTTACAGCCCTTCTTGTAGATGGGAGTCACATTGGCAAGCCTCCAGTCTTCTGGTACCTCACCAGTCAACAAGGAGCGCTGAAAGATGATGGAAAGCGGCTCGGCTATCACCTCCGCCAGTTCCCTCAGCACTCTCGGGTGAATCTCATCCGGCCCCATGGACTTGTGACAGTCCAGTCGGAGTAGAAGGTCTCTGACCGTTTCCTTCTGAATCATGGGTGGTTTAGTCTGGTCTCCAGCCGAGACCACCTGGTCGAAAAGTGGAATATCCTGAGGATAACTGGTCTGACCTTTAAAGACAGACGTAAAGAAGGCATTCAGGACCTCTGCCTTTTCTTTATCCTCAGTAGTCACATTCCCGGCTTCATCCAGTAAAGAATGGAGATTCTCCTTAGTCCTCCTCTTACTGTTGATATATTTGTAAAAGGATTTCTTGTTTCTTTTTATTCCAGTGGCCAGGTCGAGCTCGAGCTGGGCTTTCGCCTTTCTGATTTTCTCCCTGCATATCTTAACAACTTCTCTGTATTCTTTCTGAGTTGCCCGTCCCTTCTTCCACAGGAGGTAGATTCTCTTTTTCTCCCGGAGCTTCAAGAATAGTTGCTTATTCATCCACGCCGGTCTCCTTCCCCGCCGGCTCATTTTGCAGCTCAGGGGGACAGCCCGCTCCTGCGCCTGTAAGACTACCTTCTTGAAGAGCAACCAGTTGTCTTGGACCCCTTTACCCTCTAAGACTGAATCCCAGGGGACTCCCCCTACTAGTCTTCTAAACAGTTCAAAGTCCGCCCTCCGGAAGTCCAAGGTAACAGTTTTGCTGTTCTTCCTCCTGGCTCCACCAAGAATCGAGAACTCTACCATCTCATGGTCACTCTGTCCAAGACAGCCCCCAACCTCCACATCTTCCACCAGACCTTCTCTGTTTGTGAACAGCAGGTCTAGCGGGGCAGCTCCTCTCGTAGGCTCTCTCACCAGCTGCATCAGAAAGTTATCCTCTATACACTCCAGAAACCTCCTAGACTGCTTCTTCTGCGCTGCGTTGAATTCCCAGCATATGTCAGGGAAGTTGAAGTCCCCCATGAGGACAAGGGCTGGCGACCTCGCAGCTTCTGCCAGCTGCTCATAGAACACCTCATCTGTCTCCTCATCCTGGTTCGGCGGTCTATAGCAGACACCCACCAATACATCTGCCTTGTCAGCCCTTCCCCTGATCTTTACCCATAGGGATTCAACCTTATCATCCCCAGCCACAAGCTCAGTAACATCAAAACACTCCCTAACATACAGAGCCACACCACCACCCCTTCTTTCTTGCCTATCCTTCCTGAAGAGCTTGTAGCCATCCATTGCAGCACTCCAGTCATGGGAGCAGTCCCACCATGTTTCCGTAATGGCGACTAGGTCATAGTTTGCCTGCCGCACCATGGCTTCCAACTCTTCTTGTTTGTTGCCCATGCTGCGTGCATTGGTGTAGATGCACTTCAGCCGAGCCCCTCGCCTCATCCCTAATCCCATTGCCGCTCCCCCAGGCTCATCTCTAGCAGGCCTGGTTTTATCCCCTACCCCCTTCATATCTAGTTTAAAGCCCTCTCTACAAGTCCTGCCAGCTCTTGGGCAAGGATCCGTTTCCCCCTTCGAGACAGGTGAGACCCATCAGCAGACCCCAGGCCAGGAGCCGAGTAGACCGCCCCATGATCAAAGAACCCAAAATTCTTACTTTTGCACCATCCTTTCAGCCATGTGTTTATAAGGTGTGTTCTTCTGGTCGTCTCAGCGTCCTTCCCTGCCACTGTAGGAATACAGGCAAATACTACCTGTACGCCTGTTCCTTCAACTAACCTCCCCAGTCTCCTGAAGTCATTTTTCATAGTTCTCAGGCTTCCGTCAGTGACCTCATCACTGCCAGCCTGGACTATCAATAAGGGATAATAATCGGAGTTGCGAATCAAACTAGGAAGTTTCCTGGAAATATCCCTGACTCGGGCCCCAGGGAGGCAGCACACTTCCCTGCGGGTGGGGGCAGGCCGACATATTGGGCCTTCTGTTCCTTCTAGAAGGGAGTCTCCTATGACTATTACCCTCCTTTCTTTTCTGGAGGAGGCAGTCATTAAGCGTGGAGCTGGATGCCTCTTCTTGGGAACACTTGGAGGCAGTTCTCCCACTTCACCCTCAACCACCGCACCCTCCAGTTTCAGGGCTTCAAACCTATTACATAGAGGCACCTGGGGAACCGAGGTAGGTCGGGATGGGGGTCGCCCGCATCGCCGAGCTGGGACCTGATGCCATTCCTCCTCTGCCCTCAAATTAGCTCTCTCATTTCGATCATGGCAAGGGAGAGGGTCCACTGCTGTTTGGGGGGTGCAATCTCTCTGTCTTTCACGCAGAGAGTCACACCACCAGTCTATCTCCCGCTCGCACTCTCTGATGGCTCTTAATCTCCCTACCTCCTCCCTAAGCTCCACCACCAGGCTGAGAAGCTCGTCCACCTGCTCGCACCTTGCACAAGTGGCATCCTTCCCATTCTCCCCTGGCAGCAGCAGGCTCAGGCACTCCCTACAGCCAGAGACCTGAACTGCTACATTTCTTGGCAGGCCCTCTGTCTGGGTCGCCACAGTCCTCTTGGGGGAAGCCCGCCGCCTGGTAGAGACCATGTTTGAACCTGCGGTCTCGAGGTCTGTCAGTAGGAGAGCTGATCACCTGAACAAAGACAAGGACAAAGCACTGATGTGTCCTGCCACAAGTCACAACTCCCACACCAGCTACTGCAGTAATGTATGAGCAGTGTGGGCTGCGTTCACACTCTGACCACCCTCTCCGGTGTCAAAGGCGGGTAACACCTCGTTCTCACCTGGAGCGATATGTGGGCAGGAGCCGGCTCCTGCCCTCCCAAGAGCTGCTTTTAAATTCCCAATGAGCAGTCAAGGTCAGGTACAAGAGATAAGGGCCAGCTGTTTAAATTATACCGCGATTTGGGCCAGCTCCACCCCTGCTGCCTCAGCAGCCCGCCCACAAGCTGCCAGCTCCCGGCGCCGACCACGTGCTTTTTGCTGCCTTCAAAACCAGCCCTAAAAAGAGCTTTTTCGTCGGCTTCTTTGCTATAGATCCCTTCCCCAGCGCAGTCTTACCTGCTCTGAAGCTGGTCTCCTCAGCAATGACACATATGGAAGAGCTCCGTGCAACTGACTTGTTGGGCATATGAACACTTTTAACTAAATGGAGGGCTGCAAGACCAGTGTTTATGTTTTCTGGTACTGTGATACTTACACATAAAAAGGGGGAAAAATATATTTTTACATATTTAAAGAATAGAGATTATGTCCACAGAATAGATCACATAGAAAGCAGGATGATTCAAGTTGAATCTCTACTGAAAAATGAAAAATACCAGCTTCTCTCATGAGCATTTTATTCACTTTTTTAAGTTTGCTGCATTTTGAGTAAGGAAATAAATAATAAGCACTCCATAAAGGCTGACAAAATACTTTTCAAGAATAGTTTGCATAATGGAAAACTTTAAAGAGCAAGGTTCATGGATTCAGACAATGCACGTGAGCAGTCAAATATGCATTCAGAACACCCATTTAATCATCCTTGGGAAATCTGTGCATAGATGGACTTTTGTATGTGTGATAGGCTTAGGACTGCCACAATAAAATTAACTTTGCATTTGCGTTTGTAAAACTATTCACATCTGTCATTACATGAGTAGCCCTTAAAATTAGTTCTGAATATTTTATTCTCTCCACACATCCCCTGTAATTGATTATCAGAAGAAAGCTGATGACTGTTAAAGTAGGGAAACAGTAAAAAAAAACATTCTTTATTTCAGGAAAAAAGACTATGTTTGTGATAACAGAGAAAAAAACACCTGCTATTTAGAAAAGCAAAAAATTTGTCTGTTGAGGGAACAATTGAATAATTTCTGTGCCTTTTCTTTTTTCGTCCTTTTGGTAACAAAATTGTTGCATTGTCCATCTTTTGCAAATAAAAGTGCATCTCTATTTTAAAATGTAATGTTGCTGAATCTCAACTCAACCTGGAAATATTAATTTAAAATCAAAGGGTTGTCAAGGTACAGCACAGCACAGCAAGCAAAGCAAGCAGAGGAATTAGACTTTATCAGTATATGCTACTACAGCATGGCACTGGCTTCATCTAAAAATGCAAATACTATCCTGCAAATAAATACAGAAGGATATTTAATAATTAGTACAGATATCTCACCATAGTCTCTTACATCAGCAACATACTAATTTAAATCAGTACTTTCTTTCTTAACACATATATCCTCTAAATCCTTAAAGTGAGCCTTCACATAACATCCAAAACCATGACAAACCTTGGAAATTATTCCTCTTTTCTATTTGCTGGCTGAGTCTGCAAGGCAACTGCAGCAGCAACAGAAATAACAAGAATTGTTGATGTAGCTGGAACTATCTAGTTTTTATATTGCAGGGTAAATAACTATATCAGCACTCTGCTCTATGATGTCTCTCACAACTGTATTTCAAAGATCATATTTTACTATCTAAATATACTGTAACTCACCTCAAAGCTTGTCAGCTGGCATGTATAATTTCAGTTATCAGAGTTGTAAGCATCATGAATGTTTCTGCTGTTTGAACACATTGCCATTGCCACCCAAAAAGGTAAAGAAAACGGTATGTAGCCCAATTTTTACCTGTGGGAAACAAAAAATTCCCCATCTACCTAGAAATTCATGGCCATTCTTTGAAAAACAAGCAGCATTACTAAAAGGTCAAGACATTGGTAGTACTTCTCATTTACATTTTCACTTGGCTTTTCTTTCCCATTCCCCTCTTTATAGGGATTTTAGCAGACAAAGTGAATTTTAGCAAACCTTGCCAGAAAAGAAGTGAACTGTCCAGGAAGCTGTTGTACTCTGAAGAATGAACAGCACAGCTCTGAGCAGCGGACAGAGAGGGCTCCAAATAGATGACTTGTGTAGAGTAGAAAGGCACAAGCACCAATTTTTGAGAACTTAGATCACCCTCATTTGTGATGTACTTACTTTCTTCCCAGTTCCCAACTAGTGCACATATCCACTTTGAACTGAGCAAACAAATGGTGTTTGTTCTTCATTTGGACCCAAATCTTGCCCAGAATCTTCAGGGGACTATTTACTAATCTTTTTTTTTTTTTCTTTTTGTCTTCTTCTCTTCCACTTGTATTTCACTAATTCATGATCAGGCATTTTGAAGGAACCTTTATTTTTTCAGTTACTTCGTGTCTTAAGTATTTCAGTAATATCTTGCCATGTTGTTGTCTTACTGAACTTGTTTTCTGCAGTCGTGATGTAATTCTAGGCATTGAGGTAAAAGAGTCAGATCTTCATTTAAAGATTTGTTCCAAGCAATGCTATATAAAAAGTCAAGTTACTTATCATTAGCTGCTTACTAAAAAGTAAAATATAAAGAAAACATTATTATGTATTTGTTTTATGAAATATCTTCATTGTTATTGAAGCAGAACATGCTCACATTTTCTGATTCACAGATACATCTATTTTTTACAATCATGGATCATTCTGGGAAACAAAAAAAAAAGAAAGAAAGAAACAGATTGGGAAAAAAGAGAAGATACCTGCACTGAAAGTATTTAACAATAATAAAGAACCAAGTTATAGGATCTCCAGACTGAATCTTTCTTTTTTTGATGGCTAACTTCCATGTTACACTACCAATGTCCTTCATCTCATGGATAACCTGACTCCCATATTTGATCATTTCACACCTTCAAATTTTCCCAGTTTTTTACTCACTTATTTAGTGGGAATCAGATTCTATCCCTGGCCCTCAAGTATCTTTTGTAAGGGTAGGCAGTTCTCCTTAAGTTAGTCGTTCTGAAAAGGTTTGAAATGTTGTATGCAGAATATAGACACTGAGCAAATAGCAGCCTATGGCTGAAAGAGTGGGTTTCTTAAGTAACATCAGTAGCTGGAAAGCCATTGTTTTTAACTACATTCTAAATAGCACTGTGGGCTGGAGTAGTTGCCCATGTGTAAGATCTTTCATAATTACTGCTAGCAAAGCTGTTTTTGACATTTAGTTTTTCCAGTGTTTCTGGACATTCCCTAGGTCTAGCTCTTTTAAACCACAGTCTAAGTCTGTATGGAAAGAGCAAATCCATTGATTCCAATCACTCACTCTCCCCAAGTAGAATGGAGTAGAGAATCAGAAAGTCAGAAGTGAAGATCTCAGGGATTGAGGTAAGACAGTTTACTAAGTAAAAAAAAAAGCTGTGTGTGCAAGCAAAGCTAGTAAGTTCTTTGACTTCTTGCCATTGGCAGCTAGATGTTTATCCATTGTCAGGAAAGCAGGACTGCCATGTGTACTGTTACGTGAAGAAAAATCATCACTCTCCTTCCTTCTCCCCAGCTTTTATTACTGAGCATAATGGCTTATGATATAGAATATTCCTTTGGTCAATCTGGATCACCTGTCCTGGTTGCATACCATCCTATTCCTTGTGCCCTTCCAGTTTCTCACAGCCAGGGCAGCATGAAAGTCCTTGGCTCTGTGCAGCACTGCTCTGCAACAACTGAAAAATCAGTGTATCATCACCACTATTTTCATCATCCAAAACACAGCACCATATGAGTCTCTACGAAGAAAATAAACTCTATCTCAGCCAAACCATGACAGCACGTAACCATCATTTGATTCGTAAATAAAGAATCGATGTTACTGCAAAATTAGAGAGCAGGCTGACCATTGTCCCACATTACCAAAGAGCTGCTCCTGGATGCATCACCATGCGGTAATGGATGACTGCACTACCAAAGCTTGTAAAAAGAGATCCTATCAGCTGCCACCAAAATTTATCTATTCTTCATTAAAAAAAAAAAAAAAAATTGCCTAGAATAGCACAATAAAGAAAAGTGAACAGGCAGTAACTGAAGACCTAGAAAGCCTAATGAAAATAAGATGTGTGTTCACATACCAGCACACTCATTGCAATGAGAAGAAAACAATATGAGGCTCTCTCAGCAGCCAGCTCCATTTTCCAATGACTCTTATTGTGGACTTTTGCAGAAGGAGTGATTGCTGCTGAGCATCACTGCTCTCTCCTTTATGTGTGTTCCGGAAAACAACACATTTCCAAGTTGTTCTCCATCTTTCACTTTTACAAGTTTCTGCAGAATTTTATGCACCTTCCAGTTGCTTGCAGGCACAAGACAGGTATATAACATTTTTTCAGTAGCTGCTGAGGTACAAACTGGATCACTAGATGAACTGTATGACCCTTCCCCTACAATATCTGCTTTGCTACATGAGAACACAGTGGTTATCAAAAGTTGTGCAATATGATTTGAATCTGTTCAGAGCAATTATTTTATTGAGTAAGCTTACTGGAAAAAAAAAAAAAAGAGAGAAAGAAGAAGAGGAAGAAACCATATCTTCAGAAGTTTCAGTTAAATTTAAGTACAGGTCCAGAAAATACTGAAAAGAAGTAGTGATCAGAACGAATATTAAAAATATATACATCTCAGAGCACACCAAGATAAAAGGTTCAGACATAGATTTTTTCAAAAGATTCCAAATCAGTTATTTAAGCTCTGACAGATTCAGGCTTAAAATGAGAGGGACTAGGAAATTTCTTGGCCACCTAAAGAAAGGTGTAATGTTTGCAAGTAATCCTTGAACTGAAACAACCTAACAAGCTGACAACTGGATCTAAGCCTCACTCCCCAGTAACAGTGATTTAATAATAAATGATAACAGTAATAATAATAAATATCTTAAGCATTTAAATACTATTTTTTTGTATGGAGTTATTGGTCTAATGCTTTTTTTTACATAAAGGATAATTGTTATTACATAGTCAAGCAAGAGATTGTTAGCATACACTGACTGAAAAAAAATTCAATGTTAAAATCCCTTTGATTAAACCACCTGGTTGCTAATTCCAAACAAAAGCAAAATTTTCTGCATGAAAAGGAATGTATGGGTGACAGTCCTGAGTGTTTTGAACAGCATGAGAGATTTAGTTGACAGATATCATAAGGAACCTTATGAAATGGCGTCAACTGATGGAACCAAAAGGGAAGGAAAGCTCTACTTCAAGAAGACAAGGTATTTTTCTGTCACGTGTAAAAGTTTTTCTAAGTTTTCAGCTGGATGTATGCTCTCTTCTGCATACTGGTCTATAATATATCAGGATTCTATATGCAAGAAGCATTATTAAATGCTTACTACGTTTGAAAGGGACCCACAGAGGAAGCCTGACACAAGAAGAGAACATAAGACAAGACTGGAGAAAGCACTGACCTGTCTGACAAGGGCAAGCCCCATCATCTCCAAGAACAGGGTATACAGCAGGTCTGCTGATGCTCTGCTAAGAGACCAGAGGCCTCCAGATGAGTCCACAGGACAAGGCAGGACAGATGGCCAAACCTGAATTAACAGCGTGCCAAGCGGCAGCATAATGGTGGCAACAGCCCAGGGAGGGGTGATGCACAAGAATACCTTCCAGTAGGCCACGGGGTCCCTCTCATTGAAGCTTCTTCAAGCTTCTTTGTGGAGAGTTTTGAGGACTGACTCAAGTCCTCTTATCTAGGAGTTGATAAGAGCACACAGGACACGCTCCACTATCCTTGGATCACTAATTGCATGCCATTACACTGCAGGAGTCCAGGAATACAAGTGGTGCAGATCCAGCTAATGTGTGGAACTCAAAGATGTAGAGATTGACAGTGGTTTTATGTAGAACGTTAAAATCTTAAATGGGTACAATCCAGTCCTCACTACCTATGCAAGTTGCAGAAAGAAGTGCAGTGCATGCTGTCTGAATGAGTGACCCAGGTCAAACAGAAAGTTTATTCAAATAAAAGCACTGAAACTACCATTAGAGCTCCTCCACACACTGAACACTATATTTCATATATATTCTAAACTGACAACTCTATTTCATACAAGCAGATAAAGGGAATCAGAATTTCTGGCTCATTACTGACTTTTGATTGATTCCAGCAATGTCAGTAATGAAATACTTTAGAGTTGGCTACCAATTACTTTAGACTTTGGGTGAATTGACCCTTGTGTTGTCATTCATAGATTCAGTGACCTTACGTTCTCATTTAGCTCCCAATTATATTACATCTTTTCCCCATAATGCCACAGTGTATTGTTACTGACTTTTTCTACAGATTCTCTTCTCTTTAACATCTGTACATAAATAAATTTACCATCATGAAAATACCAAACATTTAAAGGATTGTTGTTGTTATCTTTTTCCAGATGGATAAAAACCTGAACATTAGTTCATTACTGAGGCATTTCAAAATAGTTCTTGATAAAAATAGATACATTCATGCTCAAATGCAGTATTTTATTGTTCTGTGTGTAATAATACAAGCATTTACAAAACTTTGAGTAAGAAATTCCAGTGGTACAAACAACAACTTCCCATAAACTTCTGTAAGCAAACATATTTTCTATGTTCATCCAGCTCGAACCACCTGCCATAAGCAGGGCTGCCCCAACCAGATCACGCTGCCCATGATCCCACCTAGCCTGGCCTTGAGCAGGTTCTGGGATGTGACATCCACAGGCTGTCTGGGTAGCCTGTACCATGGCCTCACCACCCACATAGTGAATAATTTCTTCCTAATATCTAATCTAAATCTACAATCTTTCAGTTTAAAACCATTACTGCTCGCCCTGTCACTACATTGCTTGGCAAAGAGTCCTTCCCCATCTTTCCCGAAGGCACCTTGTGAGTAATGGAAGACTGCTCTAGAGTCTCCTCAGACCCTTCTCTTTTCTGGGATAAATCTCAACATTCTACCATTATCTCATAGAGAGATTACGTAGAATTTAATATCACAAAAGAAAGGAAAAAGACTATGTAGGATGGGTGTTGTATATGATCCTCAGCATGTAATATGAAGTTTATGAATTCCTTCCTTCCACTGTTTAAAGGAATTCCCACTACAACCTTTATTCCATTAAACAGAGCAAGAGTTATGGCACAGAACAGGTGTACATTAATGTCTTTGATCATACAATAAAACACATCTTGGTTCCATAAAAGACTTTTGGAAATATAATGAAACCCAAACAAAGGAAAAGTTTTCACTTACCAAATAGTATTGTGTAAAGCAGCTAGTTGGACTACAGTGTAAAATGTTGTAAGACAAAGAGAAGCAGCAATGGCTCTATGTCCAGGTGGAGGCCGGTAACGAGCGGCGTCCCCCAGGGGTCTGTCTTGGGACCGGTGCTCTTTAACATCTTTATCAATGACATCGATGACGGAATTGAGTGCACCCTCAGCAAGTTTGCTGACGACACCAAGCTGAGTGGTGCGGTTGACACGGTTGAAGGACGGGATGCCATTCAGAGGGACCTTGAGAGGCTAGAAAGGTGGGCCCGGGTGAACCTGATGAGGTTCAACACGGCAAAGTGCAGAGTTTTGCACTTGGGCCGGAGGAATCCCAGGCATCCCTACAGACTGGAAGGAGCGGTCCTTGAGAGCAGCCCTGTGGAGAAGGACCTGGGGGTCTTGGTAGAAGAAAAACTTAACATGAGCCAGCAGTGTGCCCTTGCGGCTCGGAAGGCAAATGGTATCCTGGGCTCCATCGAAAGAGGGGTGGCCAGCAGGGACAGAGAGGTGATTGTTCCCTTCTACTCTGCTCTTGTGAGGCCCCATCTGGAATACTGCGTCCAGGTCTGGAGCCCCCAGTACAAGAAAGACAGGGAGCTGTTGGAGAGGGTCCAGAGGAGGGCCACGAAGATGATCAGGGGACTGGAGCACCTCCCCTATGAGGACAGGCCGAAAGAGCTGGGCTTGTTCAGCCTGGAGAAAAGAAGGCTGCGGGGTGACCTCATTGCAGCCTTTCGGTACCTAAAGGGAGCCTACAAGCAGGAGGGAAATCAACTCTTTGAAAGGGTGAGTGACAGCAGGACAAGGGGAAATGGTTTTAAGCTGAGGGAAGGGAGATTTAGATTGGATGTCAGGGGGAAATTCTTTACAGAGAGAGTGGTGAGGTACTGGAACAGGCTGCCCAGGGAGGTTGTGGATGCCCCGTCCCTGGAGGTGGTCAAGGCCAGACTGGATGGGGCCCTGGGCAGTCTGGTCTAGCATTAGGTGGGATGGTTGGTGGCCCTGCGTGTGGCAGGGGGGTTGGAGATTCATGATCCTTGATGTCCCTTCCAACCCTGGCAATTCTGTGATTCTGTGATTCTGTAATGTCAGAAATCTGCATTTTTTCCAGCCACGAAGCTACTCAAAATCTGCTCCATATTTAAACTTTTGGAATCCAAAGTTTCACCTTCTATAGCTTACATGGAAGATTATTAGAGCTCTTAGTGAGAAAGAAACTAGTTTAGCCTTCTCTGTATTCTCCTTAAAATCTCCTTTTACGTTTTTATGATATTTTATCCTCTTCGGCACATATCAACAAGAAGTAGTTAAACGGTTAGGAAGTGAATATATTTAGCAAGAACTCCTTCTATTCTATCTAACTTCTGAGAAGATGTGCACTTCAGTAAGGATCAAAATCCAAGAAGTAGTGAAAGAAATATATCCTCAATGCATTCCTGGTCTCATTAAAAGAAAATCAGTACAGCCCATATTAGTTTCTTCAAGAGTGTCAAGGTCCAGGTAGAGTAATTTTAAAATGGTTACTCACTTCTGTGAGGACATTCTGAACTCCTACACCCACTAGTTAATCTTCTGTAGTGTCAGTGGTTAAATGTACATCAGAACTTCTTGGGAATAAAAAAAAGTCCTTGATCAAATGTTAGTGAAAGTGCGTTGTCTCTTCCAGAAATATTCAAAGTACAAAATGTGGTGATATGGCTTGAATATTTTCACATATCTGGTATAGAAACTGCTCCTGGGTAGACAAAGTGTCACTTATGCTCCACAGAAAAAAAAGGAAATGAATGAATATCACTGTGTCACTGTGTGGAAGCATAGTGCTGCTCACAATTTCTGTCCTAGACTCTTAGACTCATCAGTTCACATAATGTTCTGCCTAGAACAGGTATCTTATGACTTTAGGACACCCTATCAGCTTCTCTTTCATATTAAACAATGATTCAGAACAAAGACACTCTCCTATTTTTAACTGTTTTTTGTTTCCTACTGAGTCCTCAGCAGTGTGGAAACAGATAAACATAAGATCCTATAAAAGACACTTTTGGTTTTGTTTTTTTTTCCTTTTACTGGAACAGTATTGTCTACTTTGGAGATAATAAAGTCCAAAACTGTAAATGATAACTTGCAGGTATACACAAATGCCAACCAAATTTAAGTTTGTTGTATATCTGCTGTTACATACTTCTCTATGTGCATACATATATATACATTAAAAAAAAAAAAAATTTTTAAGTGTATAGATGTAGATTTGTATGAATATGTTGCCAAAAAACTAAATGAATTTATGATTGTATGTACTTTCATGGTTTCTGCTTAAATAAGCTTGGAAGCATCTTATGGAAAACGCAGAATTATGGGTATACAAAATTCAAAATGAAAAATCCTCACATTTCTTTGTATTTTTTTTAATCTCATTCCTCAGCTTCCTTTAAGAGCTATCAGCCTCAGGATGAAAGCCATAAGATCTGGGTAGCTAGAAAATAAAATACTAATATTTATTACAATGACAATACAAAAGCTACTGTTCCATGAAGAAAATTTCAGTTATAACAGAGATACTACACTGTACCTCTATTACTACAGTATATTTTATCTTTGTATTTATAACCACAATAAACTTATTGTAACCACAATAAGTAACAGAAACAGAAAGACTTGAAAGTAAGCATGTTGGGCATGATTTCATACAGATATTTGTATAGTTACTATGGTTTTATTACAATCAGTACAACCTAAATATAAGGGGGAAAAAATAAGGGCATTTTGGACAATGCCTATTAGTTATCCTATCGGATGAACAGTAGAGGGATCTAGCTATTGAACGAGAAATGCTTGTATAATTATCTTGAAAATTATATATACAGAATCTTTAAAAACAATTATTTTTCCTTTACCTTCCTTTAAATTTGAAATAAATCCAGTTGCATTATTGGACCTACCTGGCTTTTACAAAAACAAATTCCTCAACACTTTTACCTAACTCAACTTCTCATTACAATATGTTGAGTAGATTGTTGCTTAAATAGACATATTCTAGTCACATAAGTGCTGTATTTGAATTTTATGCAGGTAGACAGCAGCTGTTTCACATCTGTAGCATAAACCTCTAAGGAGCAGTAAAATTTACTGCCCCAGTTGCTTCCACTGGGGAGGAACCACTTGGAGACTTATATGGAAAACAGATTGTAAATGTAGGTGGAAAAATAAGTGTGACAATATTTGTATACTTTTGAGCTCTGTGGAAGGTGGGAACATCCTGAAGCACATTTTCCTTGTTCACATTTTCCAGTCTGGAAACAGAGCAAGAGATTACTGGGCTAAAGTTTGAAAATGACAACGCTATGTTTTTCACCTGAAATTCATAGCAGCCCTCCAAAATGTCACTTTATCCTTCTAAATTGGTTTTCTTGGAAATCACCTATGGAACTGTTGCCATATAGTGATCCTTCATTTCTTAAAGACTGCCTGCCTTTCTTTTACTGGCAACAGAAATATTTGCACCAGCTGTAATTCTTTTCCCTTTTTTTCAGTGGATAAGCCTTTCAGATAAAATGCATTTCGGAAGAGTACAGCTGGATGTCCATAAAAAAATGAAAAGCTTCCCACTGACTGCAGCATGAACACCAAGGTCTCCCAAGCACAGCAACAAGCAGCAAAAAACGTCATCTTTAACATCACAAGAAGACTGCAGTTTTTAGTAAAAGTTTTGCCCAAGTATAACTCTAAAAAAGATTAAAATCTTAGAAAAAAGATAGGATTTAGAATCTAGAACTAGACACTTAGATCTAGAAGATAAAAAACTTTTAAACACTGCACAGTGTTAAAAAATGCATTGTATTTAAAATAGCATTTTGACCTTCAGACAATACCTTGCAGCCTGCAAACCTTGTAAGCAAAACATGGTACTATATGTAGAATAGGAAGGAAAGGTTAAACTGATTTCAAGTTAAGTGAATGACTACAGTAATGTTTACCACCAAAGCAAAAGATTAAAGAGCATAAATCATATACTTGGGATGTGCTGAAATTTTCTATAACTGTGTTTCTCAAGCTAAAAGGCAGAAGAAAAGTGACTAAAGATGACTTTTGACTCTCTGTGTGCTCTTCCGCACTTCCCTTGATCCTGAAGTGACAAGACAATTCCAGCTCATGAACTATCTCCTGTGGCTCTACAAAAGCAAGCAGAAGACAGGAATAGGATGAGTTGTGTCTTCAGAAAGCCTTTATTTGAAATGAGATGAGGGAAAAAAAAAAGTCAAATTGTTAGGTGTTCAAGAAATATTCTGAATCTAGCACAGACTGTAGGATTTCATGTTTCTTATTGTGGTTCCATGGGAACCTAACTATCATTCTTCTAATAACTTAAAGAGTGCCTTGCTAGAAATATGCCACTGAAAACCAAGATACATCTGACTTGTTTGAATATCCTATTTTCTTCTTAAGGAATGTATGAAATCACACTCTTAGTGGTGGAAGTGATAGAAATGAATAGATTATAATAGCTGCTAGCAAAGCAAAAAGAGAACTTAGTCAATAGAGGAGGGGTGGAGAAGGGATGACAGAAAGAAGTTCATGGATCAGCTCCTCAACAATACCTGAGTAAAATGGGAAAATCTTTGAACTTTCTCAAAATGGCGGCAGAGCTCACAACAATATTTGTGCTTCCTCAGAAAAAAGAAATTTTGAATGAAAGCTATTCCAAGAATTTCCTTAATGGATCATTTGTACATACATCAATCTGCAGAAACATATGGCCTATGTTTTCTAGGCTAGAACATCTACAGATAATGTTTATTAGATCAGGAACCACTAAGCAGGGACAAGCATATATGCAGACAAGCCTTGAACTGCAAAATGACTCTTGAATACAGGCACTGAGTTACTGCCTTATCAGACACATGACTTTATCCTGACGAAAACTGGTATATCACTAATTTAAGTTGGTTATGAATCTATTACATCTTAGTTCCTTTTTATTGTACAAGCTTTGCTTGCTCATATAGGGTATTTTCCAGCATTTCATTTTATTTTGCTGCATTGCTTTTTCTGTGAATAAATCATTTTTATTTGCACACGTTTTCAGCCTAACTGGCAAAAAAATTCACTAAGAAAAAAATAATTTTGACACTGCAGTAAATGGGCAACTACTCAAGTATTTATTATCTTTGGTCAACCCTTTGACACTTACTGTCAGCAGAACAGCAAAGCAGTCCCAGTCCCTTAGGTAATTAGCTCACAGTAGTAAATCAAAGCTCTCTAATTATTTCAATTCCCAGAATCAGCAATAAGAACATGCCTAAGTGTGTGTCTGTGTATGTGTGTTTTGGGGAATAAGTGCACGTGCATGCATGAGAGATGAAAATACTGCCAGTCCCAATCTTGCACATATTAACCATGTTATCAGCTTCATCTTGTTCTAACCATCTTCCTTACTGAAAACTTCTTAATTGATGAATGAGGACTTTATCAAGCCTGGCAGGAGTCATTATGTCTGTGATTTTCCTTGAAATGTATCTATCATGCAGCTCAAAATTAAATAGCCAGTTTTGGACCTAACGAGAGACATGGCAGTGACTTAAAGCACTCAGAAGGGAATGAATGATTAATACAGTTTGTAGACAGAATAGTGCTCTTTCTGTCTTGTGTGCTTTTTGTATGTAATCTCCAGTGGCGCAGCTTTGGATAGATATAATGAAAAAGGACTGGATGTTTTTCACCTTCTCTTCAGAGCATGCTGTACAATTTATCCACTGACAAAATGTGCTAATGAAATGTCACCTTGGACAGCTTGCTAAAGGATTGATGGGCTGAAAGTTTTGCACTTTATTTAACTTTTGCAGGAAAATGAATAAGTCCTCCAAACTCTGTGTGATATAGAGACCCATTATGGTTTCCTACTCAGGAAGGTATAGCTACTCTGCAATGGAAAAGGAGACTATTGTAAAGAGCTGAGAAAAAACAAATAGTTACATGAAAAGTTGGGGTACAAGGCTTCATTGCATTCAGAAGAAATAAATTGTAGATGATCTGCACAATCTTTAAAAAGACATAAGGAAAAACGATTGTTCAGTTTGGAAGAGAGAAGGCTTGGGGGGATTAGAGAGCTTTGATGAGGACTCTGCTTGGAAGAAAACCACACTGCAGCCTCAGTTACAGGCAGGTGTTGACTCCAGTGACAGTGACTCTTCATCAGAGTATCATGATATCACTGGCTACGTTAATCTCTATGCTGACAGGACACCAAAACTGACTGAGCTATTCTACTCTGAGGACTCCATCAGGGAGAAGAGGGAACATATGAAGAAAGAGCAGTCAATCCAAGATGGCAGCTGGAGTGACAGAGAACCAAGCAGGGCTTCATCACCCCACTCCCCCCTGTACAAGGAGCATGTAAGTAGCTGTCAAAGCTCTTTGCTTTCTGAAGTCAAGAGGACAGTGACAATGGATGAACAAGACAACAAAGATAAAAGATAATTCTTCATAATTCTTCATGCTACTCAGTCTGGAGCCTGTCTCCAGAGATAGACAACATGGGCTCTCCTTGAAGCCAGAGACTGTCTAGAAAGAGAAAGACCAGGAGTCACAAGCATGTCACCCTTAATGATTTTAGGATTCTAATTAAGCTACTTGAAAAGATGACAGATGAGGAGGAAACACTTGTTTTAAATGTACTGTTTCAGTATCCCCTTCAAGCATTTTTAAGCCATGGCTTCCCCTTGTCATTCTTCCAATATCTGCTTGTTGAGACATAAATGGTGAATGATGAGGTACTGAAATGGGCTGCCTAGAGAAGGTGTGGATGCCCCATCCCTGGAGGTCTTGAAGACCTGGCTGGATGGGGCCCTGGGCAGCCTAGATACCATTCTATGATTTGGTCCACAGAACAGTGAGAAGAGTTATGGCCATCAGCCTTGGAGGAAGCGTCACAGTGAACACCAGCCTAAAAAGAGACAATGAAGAAGCAGAGATGCTAGCAAATATCAGAGCAAAAGAAGCAGGAGATCAAGGCCTCATGATACAAGCCCCTCCCTAAAAAGCCAGAGAGGTTCCAGTAGTTGTGAGAGCACTACCACCAGAGATTCAAGCAGATCATGGTCATATCACAAAGGCCGTGGCTAAAGGAGGTCAAGAAATCGAGGCAGTGACCATTATAGAAGAGCCTGTTACCAAAGCAGTCACCAGTGGAATTACCCTTTTTATAGTCAAAAGACAGTTGGAGATGGCTGCTCCTGCAGTTAGAGCACTCAGCCTAAACCTCACTGTCTAAGCTTGCTGGTTCGGAATCCAGGATCCAGTCCTACACAGAAAGGACAGATCTGCAAAGCCAGATGGGACAGGACTCCTGTTACAAACAGTGCGTATCAAGGAGTCGATCAAGCTCCAGATTAAGGAGCTCTTCTGGAGAGGCAGACAGAACAAGAAGCGAAAAGCCCGGTGGAAAGAGAAAGTGCAAAACTCGACACTTGGAGAACACAGAGAAGGGGAGCACTGTATGGAGAGAGAAAATGGCCTCAAGAGAATTGTTTCAACATCCAGGGACTGCTACAAAAAATGGAGGCAGTCTTTTGGACAACCAAGTGAGCAGTGAGGATATACTACACATGTTGCTGCTGTCAGGAGTACTCCAGGCTGTGCAGCTTTAAGTCCCAGCTCTCACTGAAAGTGGGAATAACTGATCACATTGCTCAGGATCTCTGAAGGTTTTTCATTTTGTTGTTGTTGTTGTTGCTATTGTTGTTGTTTTGTTGTTGTTGTTGTTTGTTTTTTTCCTTAATCGGTGCAGCCCTGTTTCCCACGTCCCCTACCACTGAATACTGGGAGGCATCAGTCTTCGGCAGCTCCTCCTGAACTCACTGCTTTCAGCCTGTCCCCCCCCCCCCCCCCCCCCCCCCCCCCATCTGCTCGCCGTGCTGTCTGTGTGTACAACGCATGGGGCCGGGCAGGGGCAGGGGCTCCGGGGCTGGGCACAGCACGCGTTCTCTGTGCACGTCCCGTAAGATGCTTTCAGTGCTTTCTGTAAAACCGCAGCGGCACCGGGCGCTCCTCCGTGGCCACTCGTGGAGATGTGCTCCACGCAGCGTCCGAGGGCTGGCTTGGCTGTGGGCCTCTCCTGGGCTTCAGGGATCTGCCGCTCCGTGCCCGGAGCGCCTCCCGCCCTCCTCCTGCACCACTGATATGGAAGGGGCTCAACGGATCAGGTCCTGCTCATAGCTGGTGCTCACTTACGTAAACATCCGTTCAGTAGTTATTTTCTCCTTGATATTGGTTCGTATTTTAGTCACTGTCTAATCCTAAAACCCGATGCGATTGTTTAATGTTGCTTACATACACTAATGAGATTTCTGTTACTACAGAAAAGCGCCCCATGTTTGTTTCATTCTTGTCAGACACAGAGGAGCATCTCTTAAAATTCGAAGCTGCACTGCGGCAATAGAGGAGACAAAGGTTCCCATAAACTCTAAGTGCCCAAGTCAAAACACACATTGTTTGATTTTGTTTAAGAGAATTCAATACATGATAGCAGTTAATGTACTTATAGCTTGCACTGGTTTTCATAGCTGCTGCAAGAATTCAGCTCTGCACATAAGGTTTTAGGACTAAAGACAGGCATTTAAAAAAAAAAAAAAAAAACATGTTACACACCAAATCATTTTGGTTTAATTTTGTGATAAGGATGAAATCCAATTTCTCAGTGCAGATATCAGTTGCTTTAACTACTGCTTATCTTCCTATGATCCCTTTTCTCATTCAGTTTCCATCTCTACAAAAATGAAGAAGCCTCCTACACTACTGCAAGATGTGGGCATTGCATCTGTGATGCATATTCACCACGCAGAACTTCACTGAACCAAGTATAGAGACTTTACTGCTTCCTGAAGTTCTGACTACAGAGAGCCAGGAACAGCATCACCACCTGCAGATCACTTGGTGGGAGCCCCAGAATCATTGAAACATCTACTAATTTTTAAATTGACTTTTGTGTGGGCTTTCATGGATGGAAGGAAGAAGGAAAGAAGGGAGGAAGGAAGGGAGGAAGGGAACAGAGGAAGGAAGGGAAGGGAGGGAGAGAGGAAGGGGCAGTTAACCGACGAAATACTATTTCAGCCTGAACACTCAGGCAGTGGAATACATGATTGTAGAATGGTAAATATCAAGAAACTTTACTACTAAATTACTAGCTGCTTCATACCAGAGGACCAATTTGTCTATAAAAGCAAACTTATTATTGCAGCATAAGTACTGAAATTTCTTGTGAATACTCATGTGCATTAAAAAATGCATATCCAGACCTCGGTAGGAAATCTCTGAGTCAATTCCTTCCTGCTTCTTATCCTGTCATTGAATTTTTTCCAAATATACCATCACAGGCCTTCAAATCTAGTAAGAAGAAATTTGTGATCAATGTCATATCTCAAAGGCAATGCAAATGATGGTTTGCGTGCAGATGCTAAATTAGTAAAGTTTGTGATAATTACTTCATTTTGATCTGTTCATGCTGGGTATTCACTACCTAATAAATAAATTATCAGTCACACTCAATGTAGTTCACCTTGGTGAATATTAATAACATTATTAAAACACAATTATAAAACACCATACATAGTTGGCAGTAGCTATGAACATGTTGTTTTATGGAAATTTTCAAGGTCTTGAAACCATTTAAGAGGCAAGTTATCAATTTCAAGAGTCAAACACTGTTGATGCATATACATGCACTAGAGCCAAGTAAAATTTTCCGATTTTTTATTTTCATATAGTATTATATATTAAAATATTGTTATTATAATTAATATGTTTTAATATACAGTTTTTTAATGTAAGCCAGTAATTTCTAAAGAAATGTAAGGGTGAAAAGTTTGTTACTGAACTGGAACCAGTGTCTTGCTCTCTACTTACCTTCATGAACACCTCATTCAGTAGTGAAATTAACAAGGACAGAATCAACTAATAAACGGTGTGCTTATGTTTCATGTCAATAGCTCTTCCATACAGTTTGATAACCGATCTCTGATGCAACTAATGAAGATCTTGAGAATGCTACTCAAGTTTTAAGTCATAGAATCATAGAATCACAAGGTTGGAAACAACCTATAAGATCATCTAGTCCAACCATCTTCACACTGCCACTGCTACCACAAGCTACTAAACCATATCTCACAGCTCCTCATCCAGACGCCTCTTGAACACTGCCAGGGACGGCGACTCCACCACCTCCCTTGGCAGGCCATCCCAGTGCCTGACCACTCTCTGAGAGAAAAAGTTTTTCCTCATGTCCAACCTAAACCTCCTCTGGTACAACTTGCGGCCATTTCCCTGGGTCCTGTTAGTTGCCTGGGAGAAGAGGCCAAACCCCTCTTCACCACAACCTCCCTTCAGGAAGCTGTAGAGTGCAATGAGGTCTCCCCTGAGCCTCCTCTTCTCCAAACTAAACAATCCCAGCTCCCTCAGCTGCTCCTCATAGGACTTGTGCTCCAGACCCCTCACCAGTTTTCTTGCCCTTCTCTGGACACGTTCCAGGGCCTCAATGTCTTTCCTGTAGTGAGGGGCCCAAAACTGAACACAGTACTCGAGGTATGGCCTCACCAGTGCTGAGTACAGGGGGATGATCACCTCCCTGCTCCTGCTGGCCACATTATTTCTAATGCAGGCCAGGATGGTGCTGGCCCTTTTGGCCACCTGGGCACACTGTCAGCTCATGTTCAGCCGAGCATCAACCTACACTCCCAGGTCCCTTTCCTCTTCACAGCCATCCAACCACTCGTCCCCAAGCCTATAACACTGCATGGGGTTGTTGTGGCCAAAGTACAGGACCCAGCACTTGGCCTTGTTGAACCTCATCCCATTCACTTCAGCCCAGCAATCCAGCTTATCTAAATCCCTCTGAAGGGCCTCCCTACCCTCAGGCAGATCTACACCACCTCCCAGCTTGGTGTCATCTGCAAACTTACTGAGGATACACTCAATCCCCTCGTCTAGATCATCAGTAAAGATATTAAACAAGATAGGCCCCAGTACCGACCCCTGGGGGACACCACTTGAAACAGGTCGCCAGCTGGACTTCACTCCATTAACCACCACCCGTTGAGCACGGCCCTCCAGCCAGTTTCTTACCCAAATGAGTGTGTACTTGTCCAGGCCATGGACAACTAGTTTCCCCAGAAGCCTGTGAGAGACCATGTCAAAGGCTTTGCTGAAGTCTAGCATCATCTACTAGTCTGGTCACCTAGTCATAGGAGGAGATGAGGTTGGTCGAGCACGACCTGCCTTTCATGAACCTGTGCTGGCTGTGCCTGATCCCCTGGACGCCCCACTCATACTGTGTGATCTCACCCAAGATGATTTGCTCCATTACTTTCCCCGGTACCGAGGTCAGGCCAACAGGCCTATAGTTCCCTGGATCCTCCTTACTGCCCTTCTTGAAGATGGGAGTCACATCAGCAAGCCTCCAACCCTCTGGGACCTCTCCAGTTAACCAGGAGCGCTGACAGATGGCCGAGAGCTGCTCAGCAATCACCCTCAGCACCCGATGGTGTAGGCCATCCGGTCCCATGGACTTCTGGCAGTCTAGATGGAGGAGGAGTTCTCTGACTGTCTCCACCTGAACTGCTGGAGGTGCTTTCTGAGTAGCGTCCCAGACTTCCAGATCAGGGCATAAAATGCCCAGAGGATAACTGGTCTGGCTATTAAAGGCAGATGTGAAGAAGGCATTGAGGACCTCAGCCTTCTCCTTGTCCTCAGTGGCCATATTCCCTGCTGCATCAAGTGCAGGATGAGAATTATCCTTGGTTTTCTTTTGCTGTTGATATATTTATAAAAGGATTTTTTATTGTCTTTTACTGCAGTGGCCAATCTGAGTTCAAGTTGGGCTTTTGCCTTCCTAATATCCTCCCTGCATACCTTAGCTATTTCCTTGTAATCTTCCCAAGTAGCCTGTCCCTTCTTCCAGAGGACATAGACTCTCTTTTTCTCCCTGAGTCTCAACAGTAGTTCCCGGCTCATCCAGACCGGTCGTCTACCCCTGCGGCTCGCCTTACAGCACTCAGGGACAGCCTGTTCTTGTGCCTTTAAGATTTCCGTCTTGAGGAGCATCCAGGCTTCCTGGACCCCTTTACCCTTAAGAAGCGACTCCCAAGGGACCTGTGCTACAAGCGCCCTGCACAGATCAAAGTCCGCCCTCTGAAAGTTCAAGGAAGTAGTTTTGCTGGTCACTCTCTTGACACCTCCAAGAATAGAGAATTGTACAATTCCATGGTCACTCTGCCCAAGACGGTCCCCAACCTTCACTTCTCCCACCGGTCCTTCTCTGTTAGCGAAGACCAGGTCTAGCAGGGCACCACCCCTGGTAGGCTCTCCTACCAGTTGCATAAGGAAGCTATCCTCCACGCACTCTAGAAATCTCCTGGACTGCTTCCTCTGTGCTGTATTATACTTCCAACATATGTCAGGGAAGTTGAAGTCTCCCATGAGAACAAGTGCTGGCGATCGCGTGACTTCCGCGAGCTGCTCATAGAAAGCTTCATCCAACTCTTCATCCTGGTTAGGCGGTCTATAGCAGACCCCCACCAAGATGTCGCCACTACAGGCCTTCCCCCTGATCCTTACCCATAGACACTCAACTCTGTCATTACGAACCCCAAGTGTTCACAGTACCAAACTTTTCTATATCAAAATTCTGCCTACGCAGAATTTGAGAAATTTTGAATAATGTTTTAGTTTTGAAAGGAATAATTTCATGGTTGTCATTAAGACTGTCAGAAACAGCCCTTCTAAGTTGAGAACTGGAATTTTTAGGGTCATATAATGGCTATTAGTAAGAACCAGGGTTCTTATTTTTTGCAGTATGCTTGTTCTGTTCTGTTCTTTTTGGTTTTATTCTGCTCTGTTCTTTTTTATTCTGTAGTGATGAGCTGCCAGCTAAACTAAACAAGCTCTGATAGACAAAAATTTTCTTTGTGAAGGAAATTCTTTAAAGTGGTATCTAACTTCTCTCAAAGGATTTCTTTGAAGGGCTATGAGTAAGCCATGGGAGGAAAACAAAGTCTAAGCAGAGTTGAATAATTTGTTTAAATGTTGGTCACAGTCAACATAGAGTCAAAAAAAAGTGAGCAGATCACTTACATCAGCATGTGTAACTAAAGAAATACAATTGCCCAAACACTACTTTAGCAGATAATCTTTGAAATCATATGAAGAAAGATTGTCATTAAAGGTTGTCATGAAATACTGTAGTCAAGAAAGCACTATAAAATGGAAAAGACAGCAGAGTACATCTTTAGCGACAAGAAGCCTGTGTCACACAGAGCTGTTCTCTCAGGACTTTCAGAACAGCAGAGGGAAATGCATTTCAGATACTAACAGAGGGAGGCTGACAGATTATGGGTAAAACAACATGTCAACACACTCTAAAGATGCTACACTATATTCTCACTCTAACTTAGGCTTGGGACTTGAGTCTACAGAAGGAACATCCAATAAGCAAAAAGAACATCCTGGGTCATTACACCCAACTCCCAGCCTTTCTGCAGAAGACAACATGAGTATGCTGGTAATGTCACTGGTAATGAAAAGACATACCAAGCAGGTACAGAAACAACCTGTTTCAGAACAGAAACAACAGAAGCAGCCTGAGGAGTGAGAAAATGATAATAACTTTGAGACCGGAGTATAGTGGCTAGTTCTTTGATATGAATAGGAAAAACAGAAAGCTTTAACATTTTTCTGAGCAGATGAAGCACTTAAATTTAGCTTGGAAAACTATCTAGCAGGGGGCCTCAATTCTCCAGAGACTTGGTTTTGCCAACCTCCTTTCACTAAGAAAGAAATGCAACAAACTCTTTTCATGTTGTATTCACCCTTTTTCTCATGAAAAAGGGTGCCAAGAGATTCCAAAATGCAAATTAGGAGTGTTTAATGTACTTTCCTCAGCTGTTTCAAACCATTCCTGCAAACAGCTGTTTTCAGCTATATTTCAGAGAGAGAGAAACAGTGTCAGCCATTGGAACTCTCATTTTGTTGACAGTCTTCCAACTGACAAGAATGAAAGCTGGGTGCTACCCAGGTCACTGGAAAGGACACCATGAAATTCAGTGTGTAGAGAGAGGAAAATAAAGTCCCTGTCAACCTTTTTATTCCCTTGTTGACTTTCTCTAAATCTGTATTATTGATATTTTGCTTTGTTCTGTTTTTTTTTAATGAATTTCACAATCTCTTGAAGTTCTGTGTTTGGTCACTTAGCCCTACAGTTCACACATGTTTTAGCATGAACTTCTTGCATTACTTTTTCAAGCAACTACAAAGGAGAAGTTAATTTCAAGAAAGGTTATTTCACAATTATCATTCTCAAAAGAGGTGTTGTGTGGAAAAGTACAGATCATGACCTGCACTGGTGACAGCCCTGAGAAATGACTCATTTTAATTACTCAAGTAAGCTGCCTCTAGCATCTGCACGTAGCTAAAAGAAACATGTTTGGGGTAAACTGCTCTGTAGCTGGAGACTTGCAAGGTAAGGCTGGATTAGGCCCTGGGCGACCTGATCTAGCTGTAGTGTCCCTATTCATTGTAGGGGAATTGAACTAGATGGCCTTCAGAGGTACCTTCCAACTCTAAGGATTCTATGATTCTATGATTCTAAGTCTCCTTGTTTTCTGTGAATGACCTTGCTTATCCTGATACAAGATACTTTATTGACTTCCACTGCTATATATATACGGCCACTGTGCTAATGGGTGCAGCGGAAGTCTTGCTGGGCTGCCACCTCCAGTATCTGCTGGAGATACTTCCAGGGCAGACACTCTACTGGCCCACCACCACCTGTACCAAGGTCTTGACAGAGACTGTATCAGCTGGCCGCTCCCAGTAACATGACTACCTCTGTACTAAACTGATGTTAACTTGCCCCCATGTATGTACTTTCTGCAGAAGCTCTGCACTTTTGCATTATGGATGTTAATTAAATGTTAAGCTAAAAATGTTTCTTAATCTGCAATCGCACTAATGTACAGTTGTTTATACACGTGACATTTGTGTATTTTGAAGTGACACATGAAAAAAGGAGATATTCTGAAGAACAGAGAAAGCGTTCATTCAAAAACAAAATCAAACAACAGTAACAACAAAAAATGAAATGTGGACTTTCACCAATGCCAGAAGAAATTTGGCTCTGATTTTAATAAAAGAAGTAGAAATTTCTTTAACTTCACTAAGTCAGGAATTTTCAGAGGGCAAAAATAACTTATGTCTCAAAAATGAGGATTCTGGGATTGTTGAAGGTGGGAAAAAGAGTCAAATTCTCAAAATAACTTTCTGCAAAACAGTTTTGCACTCTATCTTCAGATGTCCAAAAACTTAAATACATCAGCAGTCAAAACACACATTTATGGCAGAATGCAGAATGGAGCTCTGTATTTCTACATACATATATAAAAGATGTAAATTGCTTTCTGTTTCATTGCAATTTCCTGTGATAATATGAAACCTCTGAAAAGACACACTTTTTCATGACAACCAGAAAAGCTTTTATAAACACATTTTGAGGACAGAAATGACATAGCTAAAGAACCTTATAGTGGCAATTACACTTTACAAGTAATTTAGACAGTGTAGAGAAAAAGCAACCAACCAGATAACTAAAAAGCCCAATGAGTGTTACAGATTACAGTGGATACGCATGGAATACCAGGGTGCAAAAAAATACCTGTTCAGGATTGGTACCTCCCCTAATTTTAGCAAAAGCGTAATATAAAAACACCGCAAAGTATCTCTAAAACCCCTAGTGAAAGTGGAAGTCTAGGACAAGCACAGAAAAGGGAAAAAGGAGCTCTGAATTGGAAAAATTGTTGCAAAAAGATTCAATTCATGTGGATATACACAGTCTTATATTCCGAAGAAAGAATAACTCTTTGTGAACTCCTATGCTCAGTTGTACAGATATTTTGAATGAACATGTACCATATTGTATCTTTACTCATTCATACTGTTTTCGTTACTGACAAAAAGTTGTGCTGATGTATTCAGGACAGTGTACGCCTCTCTGTCTGTGCTTCACATCAAAGCAATACATTCATTTTCCCGATTATTTGGAGAAGAGTGGTGTTCTGGTGTTCAAAATTGCCTAGAATTAAGTAACTTGAAACTAACTGTTCATAATTCAGGCATACATACAGTCCTAAATTCCTAGTCAAGGTACTTAATTCTTGGGCTTGTTTTTGTTCTTGTTTTGTGTTTTTTTAGCACTGAAAACTGTAGAGTCTCTGCTAAGTCAGAGTTTCTAATAGTAGAGGTGTTATTGGCAATGGCAGAACATTTTTTTTCTCAGTATACCTCTAGATATACCAAAGTTTCAATGTAATTGATAAATGATTTGAAATTAGACACAGTCAGATGTCCCAGGAAATTTTCATTCAGGTCAACAATTAGTATGAATCTGGAAAAGCTGTAGAATTTTGCTGAATTCCTTACATAGACCAATTACTAAAATGTTTCCCACTGACCTTTTCAGTTATTTCTAGTAATAGAAAAGTATATTTTTCCTGATCTACAGAGTATGTTCTAAATATTAAGTCCTATGTTTAAAAGCCAGGATTACTGTAGACATTACTTAGTCATAGAAAGGTTTGTAGTTCCCCTGAAAATTAATTTGTGAGGATATTTCCCTATCTCTCTAACACTGAATTTTATATTCTTCTACTGAAATGTTTCCTTCTTATCTATCAGAATATCGATTAGCGTATACATTTCTCAGGTTTCCACTATGATACATATTCTCCAGGTTTACACTCTCAGCCCATCCAGAGCTTTTGCATTTCCTCCAAGTCTTTTTTGATGGCATGTTCCCAGTCATGACAGTCCATTGCATGTGTAATCAGATCTGTAAGGAACTGAAAAGAACTTCACCTCAAGCAGCAGGAAGACATGCAAATCATTGGCACTTATGTTCAGTTGACAAAGATTTCATGCAGACCTGTTTATGTTCTGACTTTGTGCTGAAATGCAGGAATTCTTCTCTCAAATTTCCCAAGATTTTTTCAATCATACTTAACAGAATAACCTGTAAAATTGTCAGTGCTCAGTCTAGTTAGAGAGCTCTCATAGTTTCTTGTAGCGTCAGAATAGTTCTCCGAATAGTTCTCCAAACAGTTCTGCTTTATTGTGTTCAACATACATCTTATATTCCATTCACTTACAAGCCAAGAATTCATGTCCCTCTAATCAGTTAATTGGCCTAGCTTCTCCCAAAACACAGTGAAAAAGGATGAAAGGTTTCTTAAAAGTGATAAGGTTAACAATGCATACAAATAGAACCTCCTGTTTACCCTGAGACGCAAACAGATACCATTTGCTCTCTGTCTTACGCTCCAAACTCCCAAGGTTTCACAGTGATAGGGTCTATCAGGGAGTCTGATAAACTCTTTGCTGTCTTGCTCACAGTTACATCTTCCCCCACATAAAATAGAAAAAACACTGGCTTCCAGACTTAAGCAAGAGTAACTTGCTACACAAGCAGAGATGGGAGAACCATATCCTGTATAAGAAGTTTGCAGGAAAGGATCTATAAGATATGTAGCATCACAAACCTGGTACTACTTTGAAATGTGCTGGTATCACAGAGAAAAACAGTGTGGATCATAAAAACTGGAACATTAAATAACATATCCTTACTGTTCCCTAGACAACTAGGAAAAACTCAACTGAAATGTAGAATTTTTGTAACAGAAATCGCTGGAGAAAGTCCTGAAGAAGGAAAGGAAGGAAAGAATATAATTCTGGAGGATAAGAACTTGGGGAAGATTTTAAATTTGGGCTTGCTCAAATAAAGAGAGTAAGGAAAAAAACAATTAAAATTTTTGGTTACATATAAGGTAGCTGCATTTTAAAAAAAAGTGGGGAATAGTGATCTGATCTCCTGTTTGAGAGATTAGAAGGTAATGGGATACAAGTGTAGCAGTATATATTCAGAACAAACATAGAAACTACAGTGGAACAGAAGGTGGTACCTTGCATAAAATAGCTGAGACAGTCTGCCGAGCTTAAATCACCAGAGGACTCTCAAGAAAGTCAGGCCATATCAGGATGTTGTGGGTGGCAACCCTGCCCATGTTAGAGGGTTTGATCTAGATGATCTTTAAGATCCTTTCCAACACAAGCAATTTGGTGGTATTGCGATGTTAGGAGATAGCCCATTCTGCTTAGGCACAGCAACATAAAATAGTGAGTCCCTTGCACTCACAAATCTAACACTGAGCAAAATTCCACCCACAAAGTAAAATGCAGTGGTCTGCAGAAATCCTAGCTCAAAGCTCTTGAAAATAAAACTGCAAACACTTAGAAAACTAACACAAACTTGCTGGTGTTGTGCTGTGCCAGCATCAATGCAGTTTACATTCAGCCAGGCCACTTAGTTTCAGCACGGTGTTGCTATGTATGTCTAGATGGCTCCAACTAACAGGTCTAGGTATGTCACCAATGACAGAAGTGCATATGCATTGTGCTCCATTACGTAGTTCTATAGTTCCATATAGAACTATTCCATATTCCTCCAAGGTCAGATCTCTGAAAGAGAGTAATGTTAGATCGTCAGCTTTGCAAAGAACTGATCCTGGAGTTAGCAACATCACAAACGTTACTAACCAGGTATTGCATAGAGTTAGCCAAACAAGTTTCCAATCCATAAAAAACAACAACAACAACTCTTCTTAAAGTATAATCTTCCCCAAATTAACACTGACTAAAAAAATAAAATAAAGAAAAAGAAAAAAGAACAACCCAAGAATAAACAAACAAAAATCAAAAAGGCTGTTCTCATTTTTCATGTTTGTTAAAATTTCAAGCTATTTTCTGCTGTTTTCACTTGTTGCCATTTTCTAAATACATTTAATTCATTTGCATAGTAATTACAAGGTTTTACAAATAGCAGTAATGCCTGAAAGAAAGATGTGTACTACATTTCAACTACTTTGAAAACTGTTCAATCCAAATATGCCATGTAGTCTCCAAAAGCTCGGTAATACTTGTGTATTACAAAGGTAAAACCTCTTCCCTAGTCTACTGTGAAAGTTCTGCTCTTTAGCAACACCCAAAACCATATTCATAAATACTGATTAGGCACTATTTCACTGTAGAGTGCAGCATAACTAGCACAGCTCCATACCCAGGGCCAAACTGGAAATGTTAGTATAGTAAATCAGGCCAAATGCCCCTGCAATACTAAAGATTACTAACCAGGGATTCAGCTCATTTTGTTTTTATTTTGTAGTGTCAAATGCCAGAGACTGACTTAAGGCAAAAAAGCTATGAGCAAGGAAGGTGTAAAATGATTGTGCTACTTAAAGGAGAAAGAGATTGAAGTTTCAGATCATTTGCAGTGTGTTTGGCTGGCAAGACGTAAAGTAAGTGGATCTAAGAGATGCTTAATTCTGCAAAATGATGAAACACATGTTGTCTGCTACCTTCTCAAAAGTGCTGTACGTTAACCACTTTTAGTGCTTGTTATGAAAGTCTTTTGTACACCTGAAGAATTCTGTGGCCTTTGGACTAGTGCCTCATGGCACCCTCTTAAGCACAAAAACATATGAAATACGTTATAACTTTTGGTGTAATAGTAGAATAAAGAAAACACATAGAAATTGGAGAGCCCACTGACCATCAGTCATACTTTATTTGTGAAAGTTATGATCACTAAATATGTAATTAACAGTTCTCTCCTTTTTTTTTTTTTTTTTTTCCTTGTGAAATAGAGCACTTGATGAGGAAGAGACATATTTTATCCCAGGACTTTTGAGAACAATTGTAGTCTCAGAACTGTTTTGCTGCCTTTGTGATAGCCTTATCTTTAGGAAAGCATTGGCAGTCACTTTTGCTTAAAAGATGAAGAATTTTTGAATGTTTGCCCACAATAAAGATTATAGTATCCTTAGAGGCCACGTGAAGTTAAATGTCCTATCTCTACAACAGCTTTCCTTTTGATTGGAGCAGGTAAGACAATTATTGCACACTTTTCCTTTCTGATAAGCTTCTTCCAAAAACATACCACTTTCAAAAAGGTCATCAAAGGTGCTGATAAACAGCAATTTCCAGAAATGTCTGTTAGACCTACAGGAGACATGACAAATTGATTTTTTTTTTTCAGCTGGAGGTTTCTGTCACCTGACATAAAATCATCCATTTACCTCACCATTATTTGAGGAATTCACCCTAGATTTTGGTCTAGCATTAGGTGGGAAGGTTGGTGGCCCTGCATGTGGCAGGGGGGTTGGAGATTCATGATCCTTGAGGTCCCTTCCAACCCTGGCAATTCTGTGATTCTGTGATTCTGTGGTTTGCAGAGGGAAAATACTGCAAGACTCCAGACTGGCTATTTCACTCTTTGACTTCAGAAAAGCTATCTGCCATGTTTGGAAGCATTATCTCCAGTGAAGGATAATTAACAGTGTGAGTTCATGTTGACCGCTATGAGAGCACTCTCATTTGGCTGAAGGAATCTCTCTCATGGCAAGAGGTGAAGATTCCAGAGAAGATATTCTGCCTGTACATCACTATGTTCAAGTTCCCAGACTCTACTGTAGGCTTACAAATTGTCCTAACAGAAATTGGCAAAGTCAAACTGTCTTATTCTAGTGAGACTCATGCATGATCCTGAAAGAGTCTTTGGCTCTTGGAGTACTATGACGACTTGCTTCTCGTGTCAAGCTGCTTTAGTAACAATAATGGTCGTGATGGAGTGAAAATAACATAGAAGAGATTCTTGTCAAAGATTTGTTCTTAGAACGGTACATTGCTTTTGCAACTCATGGCGTCTCTGACATTCTGACAGGTCTCTTACTACAACTCTCTAGAGAAACAGAAGAACAAAGAAGCCTTCAAAAGAGTCAGGAAAACAGAGTGATGCAGTAAAGATGAGTAAATATAACCAATCACGACAGGTCATTCAGTTTCATGTGGGAGTTTCATAGCACTGTAATGTGCAGAGAATCAAATACATTGCATTTCACTGTGCCAGACTTCCAGTGCAGAATGATGAAATTTCCGCAATGTGGTAAGCGCAAGCATGTTGTCTTATATATAGAAAATACGTTTTCCTTTCAATCCTTCCTCACCTCAGGAGTCTCAGTCTAGCAGAATAAAACTGCTTTCGTAGAATCATAAAATAATTGAATCACAGAATCATAGAATCATAGAGTCACAGAATAATATATTTTTTTGTTTCCTTTCTAAATAATGGTGAAGCTGAAAGGACTTTTCAGCTCCATGTATGACAATTTTTGTGTAATCTTCTGAAAATCAGTGTTAATGCGAAAACAAAACAAACAAACAAAAAAAGAAACCTATCCATATGTAGCACGTTGACTGTGAAAAGAAAGACAGCTAATTTTTGGCAACCTGCAGTTGTTCATATGAACTCAGTGCAACTGTCTTAAATTTCTTCATGGGTCAAAATAGACTGTGGCAATGGTGAATGGAAAACTGTCATCATTGCTACCTTCTATCCAGTGTCCATATTAGAGTACATAACTCCATTTTTTTATTTGTACTCTTTCTCTTCAAGCAGAATTATCCTCCATATTCTACAGACAAAGATTTCACATAAATCAGGAAAGCAGACCATGGTGAGAAAGAGTATAAATACTGAATATTAAGAAAGCACTGAAATTCTTTGACTCTGTTTACCAGCATATAACTCAAAATATGTTGTTTATCACTGGAAGTGCTTTTTTCATCAATTTGAGAAATCTCAGCTAAGGGATAATCTAACTTAGTGATTCTGAGATGCTATTACTATGTTACAAAATAGATAAAAACCTCTGCAAAGCAGTATTCAGAGCACAAAAGGTATTGGACATAACCAAAGTTGACTAATTCCTGTCCCTTCATGAATTTGTATTGAAATCTCATTCTTTTTTCTACACATGGGGGAAGCAGTGACAAAATCGCTGATTAGTGCTTTTGGAACGGCTCCCAGCTGTGTGTCTGTTGTTCCTCACTTCCACTATCATCACCAGCTTAATGGAAGCTTCTGAAGTTTTTATGCCTGTGAAAACCACTTGAAAATCACAGGTTACGGATACACATAATGAGTGCACATATATCATGCACTCATACATGAGAGAGGAAATCACTAGCTGCTGCTACTGCTGCAGTAAGTTTTGTTACTGCTAATTATGTATACATAATAACTTAGAAAGTCTATAGAAGACAATCCAGCCTCCTACCATAGCTTATGTGAACAAATATATCTTCAGTGGAATTGAACTAGTGTTTGTTCTATTTTAGTAAAATGTTATTTTCCTCAATGTTACTTGCACTGCAACAAAATAAGCATTTACAAAAAAAAATATATTTTTAAGATAACTTTTTACCAGGCTTGATAATAAAAGATAAATTCTGTTATGTTTGATACTATTTCAAATTTCAAAGGACAAACAGTAACAGCCTTTGCATTGCTTTTGTTGGCATTTGGGTAAATTCATTGTATAATGAGTCCTTGGTTGTCCCTAACCTAAACCTTTTTGTATAGTTCATTTACAATGCTCAAACAAAATGACCTTCCAATCTGGCTTACAAGCCCCTTGATTGCTATAAATGTGACCTGACATTTCCTTATGGACAAAATATTAGATTGTAGCACGGAATACAATAACGTAATTTTATTTCAGACTCTAAGTGAAAGTGATGGTCAAACAGATTAAAATGTAAAATTACGTTATAAAATTAAGTTATGATCTGATGCAAACCCCTTGTTTTATCTGCCAGATAATGTGATTATTTTATATGAGGTAGTAGATGTATTCGCTGGTGATTCTGACAAAACTGAAATACTATCATTGCCAAGGGAGTGTCAAGGACTTCTGATGACAGTCTAAGCTTCAAAAGATTTAACTTCTACAGTCTAGACTTCTAAAGATTTATCTTTAAATAATAATTGTGGTTTTCTTTTTTCTTCTGCTTTTAAAATGTTATGTTAAGATAATTTCTTTTTCATGTTCAACACTATTCAGAATCCCCATGTTTCTGGTGGTCTTTTTACAATCTCACCTTTTAAAATGACTAAATGGTTTCTTATTTTCTTTATTTCACTAGAAGTGTCAGCTGTCTTCTAAGTGCTTGCAGTTTTGTGCATGCAGTTAACTGGATTTCCTGGAAAGCCCAGGTACAGTATTTAGACACCTAGGCAATTTGTAACTAACTCTCACTTGGTAATTAAATACCCAAGTGCTGTAATTTCTAGCAAATGAAACTGCAGGGTCAAAATTAGAAGTAGTCTTTAAAATTGGGTCCAAGGTATGTGATGCACTTTTGAAATTCTTGCTTATTTTCTGTATCTTGTAGGAGTATTACCATATTAAAATTTATAAGAAACTCTTTCAGCTGCTTGATTCTCCTGTAAATTTGGTCCAGCCAATGCTTGAGAAGTTTGCTGAGCTTAAAACAACTGTTTCCCCAAAGCAAATAATATTTATGATGAAATCTTTCCAGTTCTAACTTTTTAATTTATATTGTTTGTTTGTTCCACTTTTTCTTTGTGATGCGTGAGCAAAACTTTATAAGAAAGCAGAAGACAAGGAAGTTAATCACTTCAAAAATTGTGGTTTTGCAGAAACTCCAGAAACTTTATTCTGCCATTTCAATACTAACACTGAGAGAAGTCTGGAGACTTTTCTTCTACTAATGAAACCAATACACACAAATAACAAGAAAAACAAAACAGAACAAAACAAAGCAAACAAGAAGAAACCTCAAATCCTTACCACTAAGATTGGGTCATTTTTTGTCAGTTGCCCTTTTTTCACATTGTTTTAATGACGTGGACAAATATTTTCCAATATTAAATGCTGTAAAAAATAGAACAAAAGTCAGGCCAACATAATTGTTTATTTCAGCCAGGCACAGAAAATTCTCGCTTCTTCTCTAAACTGTTACCTCTGTGTTTGAGTAACTCTTCTGTCAAGACCCTGTAGGTCACCAAATATATTACCTGTCTCTTCTTAATGATTATACAAAAAAAAAAAAAAAAAAAAAAACCCTCTTGATTTCTAGCAGCGCAGTAGGTTTCATGTCCTCCTAAATAGGATTGCTTATATTACCACATCAGTCTTTGGTTCTGACAAATCCACTATTTTGCTAGGATTTTGCTTAATAAAATAACAAGAGTTGCAGGAGTCCTAATTAAGTTCTTATGAAGTTCTTATGAAAGGCTTCAATATTTGAAATTTGTTAGAATATGCTTCTATCTGTATCATGAAGAACTGATGATTTTCTTACTCTCAAATTCATATTTTGCAAATTCTACATGAAACATAAGATCGTGAAAGCTCTGTATTTTACAGGACGCTGCCAGAAAAGGTTGCCATAAGATACCAGAGATTCCCAAAGTCAGTTCTGAAGTATGCTGTTATAGGCAAAATATCACAGGGACCATCTGAGAAAGGGGAAATGCAATTCTATACCAGCATGACTCAGAACCTTAAGCATTTGATATGTGGTTGTTATTCTACCTGTACAAGTTGTAGGTTACCTGTGTACATAAACTGATTTGCAATACCACAGAGCTCTAAACATTTTTCTTCTCTTTTACTATGGTTGTAAAACACTGCCTTCAAAGTAGCTGCAGTGTCACATTGCTTGGAAAGGTGAAAGAACCAGCTAAACATTTTTTCCTTTACTTCTGAGAAAACAAAACAAAACAAAACAAAATGAAAAAACCATGCAAAAATATGCTGAAGTTCCTAGGACAAGAGTGACGTTGCCATTTCATGGTCAGTGAGCTGTGCATCTCAGGGGGCATATCTGACAAAATCGTCTGTCACCTTGGGTTCAAACTGAAATTCCCTGTGTTGATATCAGACCTCATTTCCTGTGTAGCAGCAACTTGACCTCAGTTTGTACTAATATGATTTTGGGAAGTACTTTAGGGATAATGTTAAGTATATACAAGTCATTCTGTTCATTAAAGGAATTTTTCATGTAAATCTCCATCATCTGTCCAAATACCAGCATTTAGCCATTTACATATTCAGATGGCTTCTTAATTACAATATTTCAGAACACAGATTCCCCTTTTGTATTGAAGGTATCAAGCTAAGAAAAAATTCCGTTGATGACTACAATAATTATAATAATTAAGAGAAAAAACCTCAGCCACAATTCTATTATTTTTCACTATGTTCTCCCCATGGCAAATATTTGGCCACCTGAAAAAAAAAAAGGGGACAAAGGAATATCTTTGGCTTCAATTTCAGTATTTTCAAGTTTAAATGAAGTTTCAGTCATTTTATTACAACTTAATTGCTTCATTATATTTTCAGAGAGCACATAAGTTAATTGAAAGCAACCTAATTAAAGCAGTGATATTTTACATTGAACAGAAATGAAATAAGTGCATCTCATGAAGTACATCTATCACATCACCCTATCTGCATTTCAACTGCACATTCAGAGAGAGGCCAGCAAATTATTACAGCTATTGAGTATCTGAGGGGGGCTGGCAGAACACATTCTGGATTAGATTTGCTTATCTTTCTGCTGCGATCATGCAACACTCCTCCCTCCCCACAGCAGAATGAGGGGCAGGGGGATAGGGAAAAAAAAAAAACTTGATTGAGATAAGAGAACTAAATTATTAAAAGGAATGTAGGAAAATAAGAATACTTAGGAACGATAAATCAAATAAGCCAAAAAGTGGGAGGACAGCGAGTCTAAGTTCTTATTGGCTGGCACATACACAATACCATTTGAAGATTGCTGTCACCATTAGAGAGAAAGTTAAACATGTTATGAATCAAATGTATAAACACTATAGAATCTACAGAATGGCTTAAGTTGGAGGGGACCTTAAAGATCTTCTAGATGAGTTAGGTTAATTCTGACTAAAAATGAATGTGAATGAGCAAAATATTCGTGCCATGCTTCATGAGCTGTTTAGCCATATCTACTATAAGAGCAATAGTTTGCAAAAGCAATCCCAGGCCCTGATCACTGCTACTGCCCCACTTGCCCAGCATCTGCAGGGCAAGATGGCAGGGATGAGAAACTGTTGCTCCAGAAAGCAAAGCTCCTGGTCTGTGCTGCTTCCAGCCCTCGGCTTTGCTTCTCTCTTTCCAACACCACCATTCTTCCTAAGGAAACATGTTTGTGTCCGCAACCTTGTAAAAATGGGAACCATGGAGATTTGGCGTGTCCATGTGTGGTCTCTCCTACACATGTAGATGAAAATATTTGTAATGTGAATGTATTATCTGTATTGGTTGGGGTCCTGCTGCAACAATTCAGTGCTTTAGCAGAAATTAATTTATGTCTTTGAGATGGAATACAGTGTAGGTAGACTTTGTGACTCAGCTTTCTATTTTCAAAACCATATTCTAAATATTTCTGTTTAAATCATTAGCAGAAACCTCTTCATTCTCAAAAATATTCAATTTCTATGATGTAGTGCATAAAACTTCAAAGATTTTTACATACAACTGTAATCAGTCTAAGTAATAACATTACACACAATTTTCCATTCTGATTGAAATTACCACAAGATAAAAATGGTGTTAGTATTAAGAGCATGGGTCAGCTTCCTGTTTTATTGTAGACTGTCATTTGTAATTGCTATGTAGTCATTAGCACAGTGACAGAGTAATAATTAAATTAGATTGCTTTTTAATGCTGTGACACAAAAAATAGCCATAGTATCAGTTTTATTTCCTCTCTTTGCATTAGTAAAGGCTATTCTCAACTTATTTTTTATTTTGTTTTGTTTTGTCTCTTAACAAAAGGCCAGCAGACTCAGAGATATAAAACAAGACCAGGACAGCTAATTAACATTTCCTAAATGAAGAAACGGTTATAATGAAAAACATGATTGGTAGTATTTTTTTTTTTTTTTTTGCAGAATTTGGACTTCAGTGTGTGTAATTCACATTAAGCAAATAAGAAGCTCTGTTGATAAAATAGAAATATAAGAATTTTAGAAACTATATTGGTAAACAACAAAAAAAGAAATTTTAAGTTTAAATGACAAGATTTTGTTCCAAACAGGAAGGAGACTTTAAAAAGAATTAAGAGTCAGTCTCTCAGATGCAGTATGAGAACATGCCTGGGGCAAATATTTGAGGCTGCACGTGGGTAGTTCAACTCATAAGTGAGATAATAAATACAGATTAAGAATAAATTCTATCAATACCTGAATGAAAAGTTCATATAAATTAGTAAGAACAGTTACTTTGTTATAAAAATGTGTTTGGCAAAATAGTGATGTTTTTAAAAGATAAGCTAAAAGATTGATGAATTATTTTTAGTACAAAAGAACTATTGTGTGAGTAAGTATAAACCTACAAGCTGGTGTCATATAGTTTTATATGCTTCTGAATATAAAATATATTCAATTCAAAATATAGTCAATTGCTTCTGAAATATTTCTTTTTATTAAAAGACCAAAATACCTTGACCAACATTATAAAAAATTTCAACAGAATATGATTAATATTTATAGGAAAGGAGTGTAATTTTTAAATAAATTACCACTCATGGAAACTTATTTATAGCTTTTGTCTAGTCCCATTCATTCATTCATTCATTCACTCTTCAGCTCTGACTGGGTGCCATTGCTTAGATGTCAGTACTAAAGATAAAAGAAGATTTACTTCTTTAAATAAATTTCTCCTGTTGTCTCCTTAACAACACTGATGTGTAGGTTTTCTCTAGCTCTATTTTTTTTAATACACTCATCCTATGGAAGTTTACTGGTGCTGGGATAAACTGAGATTGAAAATTTGTCTTCAGAAATAAAGTCACTGAGTCATTGCACATAACTACTATAATCCCTCTTCTTATTTAAGTCGGTTTTATGCCAGGAGAAGCTGAATTGAAACTTTATTGCAAAACAGTGAAAGAACACTCTTTAAATATTCTGCTAAATTCCTATGGCATCTTAAATGTTATGCTTCTTTCTTGTGATACATGTTACATACCTATCAAAAGCAAACTATTTTACTGTGACTGAAACTACTTTCAAGTTGATTGGCAGTGGCATTAGTATTGCAAGGAGGGAAAGGATGTAAAGTCAAACCGAGTCACTGCTGTAATAGATTTCTAAATGAAAAAAAAAAAGAAAAAAAAAAAAAGAAGAAAAAAAAAAAGAAAAAAATAAATGAATTGAAAAAAATTACAGCAACAAAAAAAAAAAAATGAGTATATTAAATAAGTATATATAGATATACAAATGCTCCCCTCCTAAAATAATCTATGTAGGAACATTAAGAAGAAAGTCATTTGTCTCTTTGGAATTGGCCAAGTTGTGTAATAAACAGGAAAAAATATTGTGTGAAGTCTGTTTAAGAATGTGAGTAAAACAAGTTGCATGTGAACAAAGCCTTCCTTAGGAAAACAGAGAAATGTAGATTGCAGTTACATAGGAGAGCTCATGAATTTGACTGAAGGTTCACACACATGACTCCTCCACCAGCCCAACTTTCACTTCTGCAAAGGCAACCTTTCCCAAGTCCAGTCCATTTACCAGTAGTTCCTTTTCAGGCATCCTTCCACCCCTTCTTACCACCCCCCCTTGCTGTTTGGTTGCTTTCACCGACTGCAGCGCAAGCTACACAGAATGCACTCTAGGCATTTTTTACACTCTTCCAATATGTTAGGTCATTAATAAAAGTCTTTGTGGACAAACAGTTTATAACAAGTGCTTAGGCAGCATATTTACAAGACAGTCACATTCATAGAGCCTTAACTGTCTCCTCTGCTCTCTCTTGCCTCAGAGGAACCATCAGTCACACAAGAGTTCATCTTTTGCATACAAATTATTGATGAGATGTAGGGGCATTAAGCAGGCTCTTCGCCAATAAATTATATATGTTACCTTAGAAATATGGGGAAAAAATAAAGCAAGATTTTCCAGATGGTACAAACTTTTTCTTTAGTCATTAAAATTAAAAGGCAAATGAAGAATATGTGTGCAAGTGATTTTAGTATATTAATTTAAATGACTAGAGAGCTGTAATTTGGCCAAGACATATGGACTTGTATTTCTGAGAAGAGATGTTTCTGAAGAGTCTCCTTTGGCAAAGACATTTGGAAAAACCTGTGACTAGACAATAGAAAGTCTGAGCACTCTCTGAAAACCAAACCACTTTTATGGCTTTCAAATCAGGTACATCATATATGGCAGAGAAAATCACTAGAGGTCTTGATCACAATTTTATTATGGTTTACTGAAGCTGTCTTTCCCTCTGAGTCTTCTGTGAAGTTGAGAAGGCAGGGGGTAGTTTTCCCATGTCTTAACTGAATTCTTAGCTTAATGGATGAACCTTGAAAGAATGGGAAGTTATGTTTAGATTAAGGTGCCATGTAGGCACTAAATACAGAGGCCAGATTTTCAAAAGCATTCACTTTTATTCTGTGTGTAGGGACTGTTTTTCTAGAGCAGTCATGGTGCCAGAACTGAATTTGCTTCCAACTGTTTAGTTCCTGCTGGGTGACAGAAACCCCATGCAGTGATAAAGGCCTATAGGAAAATGGCTGGAAGGCTGCCTGGCAGAAAATGATCTAGGAGTGTTGTCTGACAGATGGCTAAACATGAGCCAGTAGTGTAACCAGCCAAGAAGACCAGTGGTATCCTGGCCTACATCACAAATAGCATGCCCAGAAGGAGCAAGGAGGTGATTGTCCCCCTGTACACAGCTCTAGTGAGGCCACTCCAGAGTTCTGTGTTCAGTTTTAGGCTCCTTGATACAAGAAAGGCAATGAGTAGCTCAAATGCAGAACACAAAACTGGTCAAGAAAACAAGATTTCTGAGGAGTGGCTGAGAGAACTGGGGCAGTTTAATCTGAAACAAAAGGAGGCTGAAGGAGGACTCATAACCACCTGAAAGAAGGCTGCAGAGGAGAGGTATTGGTCCCTTTTCTCAGGTAACAAGTGACAGAGTGAAAGGAAATTCCCTCAAGTTGTGCTTAGGGAGGTTTAGGTTGGACATTAGGAAGAATTTCTTCACAGAGAAGCTGGTCATGCATTGGAACAGGCTGCCCATGGAGGTGGTAGGGTCCCCCCTTGCCAGGGGGTATGGAAGAGACATAAGTATATGGCACTTCATACATGTGGTGGTGAATGGAGTTAAATCCAGATGGCAACTGATGACGAATGGTGTTCCCCAGGGGTCAATATTGAGGCAAGTCCTAATTAATACTATCTTTACTGATAACCTGGATGAGGGTATTGAGTGCACCCTAAGTAAGTCCAGATGACACCGAGTTGGCAGAAAGTGTTGATCTGCCTGAGGATAGGAAGGCCCTACAGAGGAATCTGTGCATGCGTGATATCTGGGCTGAGGCCGGTGGGATGAAATTCAACAAGACCAAGTGCTGGGTCCTGCACTTTGGTCATAGCAATCCCAGGCAACACTATGGGCTTGTATCAGAGTGGCTGGAAAACTGTGTGGAAGAAAGGGACCTGGCGTTGTTGGTCGATACTCAGCTGAACATGAGCCAGCAGTGTGCCCAGGTGGCCAAAAAGGTCAGTGGCGTCCTGGCTTATATCAGAAATACTGCTGCCAGCAGGAACAGTGAGGTGATCATCCCCCTGTATCCAGCACTGGTGAGGTTGTATGTTTAGTACTGTATTCAGTTTTGGGCTCCTCACTGCAAGTAAAGCATTGAGGCTTTCAAGGGTGTTCTGAAAAGGGCAATGGTCTGGAGCACAAGTCTTATGAGGAGTGGCTGAGGGAAATGGTATTATTTAGTCTGGAGAAGAAGAGGCATGGGGAGGCCTTATTGCTCTCTACAGCTACTGTTCGGGAGACTGTGGAGGGATCGGCCTCTTCTCCCATTTAACTAGTGATAGGATGAGAGATAATGGCCTCAATTTGAGCAAGGGGAGATTCAGGCTGGAAGTTAGGAAAAACTTCTCTGAAAATGTGGTCAGGTGCTGGAATGGTCTACCCAGGGATGTGGTAAAGTCACTGTCCCTAGGTGTTCAAAAAATGTTTAGATGCTTTACTGAGGTATATGGTTTAGTGGGAAATACTAGTGATAAGCGGATGGTTGGACTGGATGAAAGGTCTTTTCCAACCTTTGTGATTCAATGATTCTGTGATTAGTGGCATGGTTTAGTGGTGGACTTGATAGTGTTAGGCTGAGATTTGGACCTGATGATCTTAAAAGTCTTTTCCAATCAAAATGATTCTATTTAACAATGGGAATACCTTAGAAGCAGATCCAAAGCAACCTTTCTTTCTACCTAGTGGAAGAAATCTTGAGTACTGTTAGCTTAAGTGTTTTCGTGGAAGGAGGAAGGCCCTGTGCCACAAGTGTGAGCAGATATTGCAGGCATACTGTCCGGAAACTGAGTCTGTTTCTTAAAGACAATATGCCCTGAATTGCCAGGTGTAACAAGCACAGTAAGATTCCTGCTGTCCCTAAAGAGACAAACGTAAACAAAAGCAAACCTTGTGTGAAATTGAGAGACTTTGTCTTTTTCCCTGCTAAGCAAAACCAGTGTTCTGCTCTGCATAAAGTATTCTGTGTATTTCATTTTCTAATCTCCAAATCTGTCATCACTGCAGTCACTGACTCTAGACATAAGCATTTGTTATGAAAAGTGTATTACTGCTGTTGTTTGTTTATTGGTGTTTAGAACTGCAAAATACAACAAAGGCCTTTCCAAATCCCCATTACAGCTTTTGCATCTGCAAGTACTGACGGAAGAGAATACTAATGGAAGAGAATACATTGTGAAGTTCCTGCCATAGAGTGTAGCCTGCATTAGCAACAGGAGTATTTTCAGTAAGTCTTCAGTGCTCATGGATCTGAAAACCTCTTGTAAGGATTTACACTAGTGATTCCTTTCAAAAATCCTGTTTGTGTAGATTAAAGTACTCTTAGGATTTATTTATTGTGACTAAATGAGGCAGAAACACCAAAATGTTTAGCAGGAGTCCACAATGTATTATATGCAGCATATTCAATAACTGAGATTACCAAGTCATAACTACAGAATCCAGGTTTTATCCTTGCTCTGCCATGATTTACTTTGAGATTCTTGGACAATCCTTTCAAATTCCCAAACTTCCGTTTCCTTCTTCATGTTGTAGTTATTAAGAATATAGTCTCTCCTAAGACATATGTGCTTTCTTCCTGTCTTTGTACAGCACTTAGAATAAGCAGCTATGAAATGAGACACACAAGTTTGGACTGCTTAACCTGCACTGATGCTGCAGTATACAAAAAGCAGTAACAGAAATATTTCTCTGCAATCTGTGCTGCAATAGTTCTCTGCAATCACAGGCAGCATTTCTTGGTTATTTTCTTAATGTTAACTATTGCTGAATGCAGTTAGAAGTGCAAGGAGGATATTTTTATACTTTCGCATTTGATGCAAAGCAGTTCTTTGTATCTGAGATGTGATTCCCCAGAGCAGATCATCCCAATTTAAATAACAATACCTCTATATCAACATCAGCTGAAGCTTCAACAAATGAAGGCCAATGAGCTTGCACTGACCTGCAGGTTGACTAGCTCAACTGTATCCACAGTACCATCCAGGTACTTCACTGTATTACTTATAATACATCAGTGTTTCCACTGAATGTTTTACTTTTGCTTTAAATATATTTTTTAAATTGAATTCATTATTTCAGGCTTTGATTGTTACAGAAAACTGATGTGCTTTAATGATGCTGACAGTTGCTGCACTACAGATGCTTTATACCACGAGAGATGTCCTTTACCTGCCTTAGCAAAAAGGAGAATAAAATATGAAGATATAAATCAGTTTTGAATAGCTATAAATACCCTTAGATTAAGGATTGAAGCTGTGACAACTTTATGGTTTTAGAAAATTTAATATATTTTTAAATCTGTAATAAAAACACCATATTCGGTGACTTTATTTTAGCTAAATCAAAAACTACAACCAAAACAAAACAACAACAAAAAGACAACAACAAAACAAACAAACAAACAAACAACCCTGACATTTTAAAGTAAGATTTACTGTTAAGATTTGCACTACTTATATTCAATGTATTTTTTACAAGATTGAAGATAAACTACAATAAAATTTCTCCAAAATACAAAGGTTTACTTGCTGGCCTAAAAAGTTCATTCCTCTTTTACCCTATTTTTAGAAAAGTAAGATGTAAAACAGAATAGTAATAAGTATCTTTTACTCTCCTGAAATATTTGAGAAATATACATAAATGAGAATATTGTCTGTAAGTCTGTGTTTCTTCCAGTACCTTTAGCTCATGGATCATCTTAGTTTTGTATGAATGCAAGAAGAATGATTATGATCAGGAATACATGAACTCAAAAGTCACATTCTTGGTGGTTTTCTCTTTGGCCTTAATGTCAATGACAGTGCATTGCAACCTCATATACATGGATACACACCTACTGTAGAGAACCTACTTTAGCAGGAGATTGGACTACATGATCTCCAGAGGCCATAGATCATAAAATCATAGAATCATCAAGGTTGGAAAAGCCCTTCAACATTATTTAGTCCCAATGTTCACTTAACAGTATTTCTTCACTAAATTATATCCTTTGTACAACACCTAAATTCTTCTTGAACACGTCCAGGGATGGTGACACCATCACCTCCCTGGGCAGCCTGTTTCAGTATGACTGCTCTTTTAGAGAAGAAATTTTTCCTAACATCAAACCTGAATCTGCCCATGAGACCAAAAAAAAAGAGGTCCCTTCCAACTCCAACAATTCTGTGATTCAGTGGCATTTGAGAAAACTGTGATTAGGTAAGTTTAAACCTATCATTTGGATTGAACAAGTGAAAGGGAATACCAGCCCTAATGCTTCTTATAACTCTTGCTGAGATCTTCTCTGGCAACCCATCAAAACCCTGTCCCTTGCCCTCATGTTGAATGGCTTGAATAAGCTGTACTGCAAAAAGCACAAGTTGATTAGCACATGGCAAAATCTCTCCAGCAATACTAAGGGTATACAAAAGCCCAAAGCTGAGGAAATCGGCACAGTATCAGTTTTCAGGCTCATACTCTACTTCCCCACATTCTGACCTTTGAATTCCCAGATAAACAGATTTCAGTCAGCCTGGGCAGCTCTCATCTACCTGCATCTCTGCAGGGCTAACTCACGTTACTCCAGCCTCTTTCAAGCATCTCTACATGCCTCATTAATGGTGATGGATAAAGCTTCTGATTGTGTCCCTGCATATCCTCCACTTTGCATGCCTGAGAGGCATGTGAACAGCAGCACCAAAGCTTCACACATCTAGGCTTCACCAGCTCTTCACTCCTGATTTTTTCCCATATTGGCCCTATCTAAAGCTTTGCTTAAATGCTAGTTCTTATATAATGTGCTGCCTCTGCTGCTGAACTGTGAAAGAAATGCAGGTTGCTGCACTTCATCTGGCACTGGCTGAGTCATTGACCCCAGTGCACTAGATGCACTAGGCTGGCATCTACCCTTGGCAAAGCCATTTGTGTCATTAGCCTCATACAAGGTTTTAAAATGTAAAAATAACTACAGCCGTGTGACTTAAAGGTTCTGCAATTTAAAAAGAAAGACATAAGGAAATATCAGGGCTTTGAACTTAAAATAGCTGTCTCACAGAACACAATATCAAACAGTGATATTGATGATCTTGTCATCAATCTTTATAAAGCAAATCAGGTTCAGAAATTCTTCTGTTTGTTGTTGTTTAGCACTGGAGGGGTAAAGAAGGAACAGATTTTATCAGGTATAAACTGTATGGATTTCTTCAGATTCCAGAAAGGAAATTTGAATTCTTCTTTTCTCTCATAAACTTTTGCACTCTGATTTACATTATTAAACAATAGTTTGATACTTTACCTCTATATACTATATAATAAAGATACATAATGTACCAGTTTTGACATTTTCCTTTCTTGGACCATTATTTTCAGAGAGTGTTCATCTAATATTGAATATAAATTACAGTTTTGTATTTATACCCAGTCTATGCTATTCAAGGGGAAAATTACATATCACAGCACATGGCAGAATCACAACATCACAGAATCATATGGGTTCCAGATAAATCTGTTTTGAATGTAACACAGACTGATGTCTGAGGCAGTGATTCCAGATCACTTATTTCCCCTGAAATCTTGGAATATTTAATGATTTCATAAGATCTAGAAATAGCGTGATCTGGGATACTAAAATTTTTTAAATAAAAGATACCATTGATTCCCTGTTAGCATGGAGAAGAACTCACAATAAAAGCCACTTTTATAAAAAATCCAATAGACAGATGAGAGAAAAAAATATGCCTCATGCCTTTTGAGTCTTATTTTTGTAGGTTCTGAATGCCCTAAATGACAGATCTGAAGAAATGTTGAGTGTGACTTTAAGTATAGGTCTCTTACATGTATGCAGTGCAGACAGAGGTTACTTTTCCTCTGTTTTCCACCCTTCTTATAAACATACAGAGCACAAAGAACATCTCCCTGCTGTCATCCTCAGCTTGGTTCTAATGCTGTGCTCCCTCAGGCCTGGAGAGATGCAAGCTGGAGATGACTCTGGGTGCTGCAGCTGATGTCTTTGAGAACTCCTGTGCACACTGACCATATTAGAGCTATACAGAGGCCAGCAGGTCCCCATGAAGGTGGTGCAGGAATAACATTCCGCTCTGCCCCAGGCAGACAGAGCCTCAGCATTGATGCTGTTGTTACTTGGGACAACTTTGGAGCAAAGGGTTCCAGTAATTTCAAAAGGACTTGTGCTGTGCCTAGATCAATAAGCAAATACTCTTCAATTCTAAGAATATTTCTGGATATCTAATTTTACCCTTAAAAACTTTAATATAACTGAAAGGTGGAAAATGTGTATATTCAACTCATTAAGTTTTCCTTTCTGGAAAATATTTACTAAAGTGTTTTATAGCTAAATTAAATATGGTGAATGGATCTATCCTGAGGGGATAGATTAAATTAAACCAGGAAGAAACCAAATCTAATTATATTGCATTCTGTATAATTAAGCAGCAGGAATTCTTTGTTCTGATTCAGTACTTCAGGTTTGGTAAGACTTACATTTAATCAATCAAATTACTTCATTTTTTCCCTTTAAATCAAAAAGGCAGGTACAAAGAACAATAGAATACAAAATATCTGTCATATATAAAAGATATGTGTCAATTTAACAAAATAGTCTGACATTTCTGACAGTAGATTATACCATGCTTTATACACATTCTGCATCTATCTTAGTAAATTATAGCAAAAAAATATATACAAACAAATTAACAACGTTACATTTTAGCTCCAACACTCTATTAAGCTTTAAAACCTGCCTCCATACCTGGATGGATAACACAGGATATATGGAGAGACAGAAAAAAACAGTGAACAAGAAAAGCTAAGCTCAACATCTTACTGGAAAAGTGTGTGATGTAACAAGGTTAACTATTAAAAGAAATGGACAGAAAAGGAAGAATCAAATTGCACCATTTGCAGATTAAAACTCGCACATCAAGTAGATCCTTAAAAATGTGAATGATTTTGATTCTTTTTTATCACTGTGGGTTTTTTTGGAGGGTTCACTGGAGTGATGTAAGACAGTCTGCACATTGGTCTGAGATGGTCAGAGCTCACCCTATTTCTACTACTCCGAACTACTGCAGGAGTGGGCAGTGTTACACCCCAATGGGTCCACACACCATCCTATCTGTGTCCTATCTTAAACATCAACATTCATTTCACCATCATAGATGGCAGGGTATAAAATTTCGGTGTTTGTGAATTCATCTATTTGTGCTTTCATTTCCCAGGGTATGTCCTTCTTCCTTGCTCTGAAAAAAAGACAAGACCATTTCATCCACTGAAAGGCTTTGTGAGGTTCCATAGCAGATGAAGGTAGTGTAGTTGTTTCCTCAACCATTTGTTACTGATATTGCCAACATTTCCAACATCCTCTGCTGGTGTATATCAGCAAAGGAAGGGTTATTTTTCATGACACTTTAAGCAGCAGGGACACTAAATTGAACAGTAACCAATAGTGGGAATTTATTAAACATAACAACAATCAAATATTCTCACGCTAGCATACTGACAGATAATGCCATTCCATAAATATCTGTCTCCATTGTTCTCCAGCTATGAACAAAACTCCACTTGAATAGATCTGGGCTTAGAAATTGTGCACAAAGATTGACAGAATATAAAACTTTCCAGGAAAATATCTAATATGTGATTGAACTTGAAGTACTCTTGAGAATGCACAGTGCATGAAGTCAAGCTAAATGAGACAGATTGGTGAGGAAAAAAACATGTAATAACACTAAAAAAAAAAATATTGTACACATTGCCAGAGCTCATAAGTATGAACAGGTCTATGGCTCCCAATTTTCTGGTTTACAAACTAGAAAACAGATGTTATTCTGGTTTCCCTTACAGATCCCCATTTATGTTTCTTTACAGGATGACCAGGATCAGCTTACAGGCAGCTAAAGAAATTGAACATGCTGTGGTCAGTGGGAGCAGTATTATGCCTGTGTCTCAGGCTTAGATCATTAATTGAAAGCATATAGAAAAGAGTGAGGTAAGTTTGTTTAATCGTGTGGACACTGGTAGTGGACTGCTTATATGTATTTGCAGAACATATGGATAATAGAAACCTTTGGTATCGCTTAAAAAGCATTTTGCCTAATGCTTTCATGGTATCAGTGTTAAATAATGTCCTTAATCTGATTAAACAGATAAATGAAATCACTGAAATACTTTCCAGTTGTAAAAGTACTTTGAGTATTAAGAGAGTGGGTAGGTGGTGGGTTTTGTTGTTTTTTTTTTTTTTTTTTTTTATTGGTAAACTAATGGTACCATCTGCTCAGAAGCAGGCTAAGAGAAGTAG